>NW_027139824.1:1569444-1883333 GCF_035084215.1 Heptranchias perlo
GAAAGATCTGGCTGACTGAAATAAGTTCATTAGATGAAAACTAACAAAAATTGACAAGAACCACGAAAAGTTCTTGTATTTTAAGATAAAATCTTACTCTGTTAAAGAGAAAACTCCCAGCTCGCTGAAATATGTTCATTTGCTGAAAAACAACAAAACCGCGAAAAGTTCTTGTATTTGAAGATAAAATCTTTTTGCTTTGAAGAAGAAAGATCCAGCTGACTGAAATAAGTTCATTAGATGAAAACCAACAAAAATTGACAAGAACAAGAAACGTTCTTGTATTTTAAGATAAAATCTTACTCTATTAAGGAAAAAACTTCCAGCTCGCTGAAATATGTTCATTTGCTGAAAACCATCAAAACCACGAAAAGTTCTTGTATTTGAAGATAAAATCTTTTTGCTTTGAAGAAGAAAGATCTAGCTGACTGAAATAAGTTCATTAGATGAAAACCAACAAAAATTGACAAGAACCACGAAAAGTTCTTGTATTTTAAGATAAAATCTTACTCTATTCAGGAAAAAACTTCCAGCTCGCTGAAATATGTTCATTTGCTGAAAACCATCAAAACCACGAAAAGTTCTTGTATTTGAAGATAAAATCTTTTTGCTTTGAAGAAGAAAGATCTAGCTGACTGAAATAAGTTCATTAGATGAAAACCAACAAAAATTGACAAGAACCACGAAAAGTTCTTGTATTTTAAGATGAAATCTTACGCTATTAAAGAAAAAACTCCCAGCTCGCTGAAATATGTTCATTTGCTGAAAACCAACAAAACCACGAAAAGTTCTTGTATTTGAAGATAAAATCTTTTTTCTTTGAAGAAGAAAGATCCAGCTGACTGAAATAAGTTCATTAGATGAAAACCAACAAAAATTGACAAGAACCACGAAAAGTTCTTGTATTTTAAGATAAAATCTTACTCTATTAAGGAAAAAACTTCCAGCTCGCTGAAATATGTTCATTTGCTGAAAACCATCAAAACCACGAAAAGTTCTTGTATTTGAAGATAAAATCTTTTTGCTTTGAAGAAGAAAGATCTAGCTGACTGAAATAAGTTCATTAGATGAAAACCAACAAAAATTGACAAGAACCACGAAAAGTTCTTGTATTTTAAGATAAAATCTTACGCTATTAAAGAAAAAACTCCCAGCTCGCTGAAATATGTTCATTTGCTGAAAACCAACAAAACCACGAAAAGTTCTTGTATTTGAAGATAAAATCTTTTTTCTTTGAAGAAGAAAGATCGAGCTGACTGAAATAAGTTCATTAGATGAAAACCAACAAAAATTGACAAGAACCACGAAAAGTTCTTGTATTTTAAGATAAAATCTTACTCTATTCAGGAAAAAACTTCCAGCTCGCTGAAATATATTCATTTGCTGAAAACCATCAAAACCACGAAAAGTTCTTGTATTTGAAGATAAAATCTTTTTGCTTTGAAGAAGAAAGATCTAGCTGACTGAAATAAGTTCATTAGATGAAAACCAACAAAAATTGACAAGAACCACGAAAAGTTCTTGTATTTTAAGATGAAATCTTACGCTATTAAAGAAAAAACTCCCAGCTCGCTGAAATATGTTCATTTGCTGAAAACCAACAAAACCACGAAAAGTTCTTGTATTTGAAGATAAAATCTTTTTTCTTTGAAGAAGAAAGATCTAGCTGACTGAAATAAGTTCATTAGATGAAAACCAACAAAAATTGACAAGAACCACGAAAAGTTCTTGTATTTTAAGATAAAATCTTACTCTATTAAGGAAAAAACTTCCAGCTCGCTGAAATATGTTCATTTGCTGAAAACCATCAAAACCACGAAAAGTTCTTGTATTTGAAGATAAAATCTTTTTGCTTTGAAGAAGAAAGATCTAGCTGACTGAAATAAGTTCATGCGATGAAAACCAACAAAAATTGACAAGAACCACGAAAAGTTCTTGTATTTTAAGATAAAATCTTACGCTATTAAAGAAAAAACTCCCAGCTCGCTGAAATATGTTCATTTGCTGAAAACCATCAAAACCACGAAAAGTTCTTGAATTTGAAGATAAAATCTTTTTGCTTTGAAGAAGAAAGATCTAGCTGACTGAAATAAGTTCATTAGATGAAAACCAACAAAAATTGACAAGAACCACGAAAAGTTCTTGTATTTTAAGATAAAATCTTACTCTATTAAGGAAAAAACTTCCAGCTCACTGAAATATGTTCATTTGCTGAAAACCATCAAAACCACGAAAAGTTCTTGTATTTGAAGATAAAATCTTTTTGCTTTGAAGAAGAAAGATCTAGCTGACTGAAATAAGTTGATTGGATGAAAACCAAAAAAAATTGACAAAAACCACGAAAAGTTCTTGTATTTTAAGATAAAATCTTACTCTATTAAAGAAAAAACTTCCAGCTCGCTGAAATATGTTCATTTGCTGAAAACCATCAAAACCACGAAACGTTCTTGTATTTGAAGATAAAATCTTTTTGCTTTGAAGAAGAAAGATCTAGCTGACTGAAATAAGTTCATTAGATGAAAACCAACAAAAATTGACAAGAACCACGAAAAGTTCTTGTATTTTAAGATGAAATCTTACGCTATTAAAGAAAAAACTCCCAGCTCGCTGAAATATGTTCATTTGCTGAAAACCAACAAAACCACGAAAAGTTCTTGTATTTGAAGATAAAATCTTTTTGCTTTGAAGAAGAAAGATCTAGCTGACTGAAATAAGTTCATTAGATGAAAACCAACAAAAATTGACAAGAACCACGAAAAGTTCTTGTATTTTAAGATAAAATCTTACGCTATTAAAGAAAAAACTCCCAGCTCGCTGAAATATGTTCATTTGCTGAAAACCAACAAAACCACGAAAAGTTCTTGTATTTGAAGATAAAATCTTTTTTCTTTGAAGAAGAAAGATCGAGCTGACTGAAATAAGTTCATTAGATGAAAACCAACAAAAATTGACAAGAACCACGAAAAGTTCTTGTATTTTAAGATAAAATCTTACTCTATTCAGGAAAAAACTTCCAGCTCGCTGAAATATATTCATTTGCTGAAAACCATCAAAACCACGAAAAGTTCTTGTATTTGAAGATAAAATCTTTTTGCTTTGAAGAAGAAAGATCTAGCTGACTGAAATAAGTTCATTAGATGAAAACCAACAAAAATTGACAAGAACCACGAAAAGTTCTTGTATTTTAAGATGAAATCTTACGCTATTAAAGAAAAAACTCCCAGCTCGCTGAAATATGTTCATTTGCTGAAAACCAACAAAACCACGAAAAGTTCTTGTATTTGAAGATAAAATCTTTTTTCTTTGAAGAAGAAAGATCTAGCTGACTGAAATAAGTTCATTAGATGAAAACCAACAAAAATTGACAAGAACCACGAAAAGTTCTTGTATTTTAAGATAAAATCTTACTCTATTAAGGAAAAAACTTCCAGCTCGCTGAAATATGTTCATTTGCTGAAAACCATCAAAACCACGAAAAGTTCTTGTATTTGAAGATAAAATCTTTTTGCTTTGAAGAAGAAAGATCTAGCTGACTGAAATAAGTTCATGCGATGAAAACCAACAAAAATTGACAAGAACCACGAAAAGTTCTTGTATTTTAAGATAAAATCTTACGCTATTAAAGAAAAAACTCCCAGCTCGCTGAAATATGTTCATTTGCTGAAAACCAACAAAACCACGAAAAGTTCTTGTATTTGAAGATAAAATCTTTTTTCTTTGAAGAAGAAAGATCGAGCTGACTGAAATAAGTTCATTAGATGAAAACCAACAAAAATTGACAAGAACCACGAAAAGTTCTTGTATTTTAAGATAAAATCTTACTCTATTCAGGAAAAAACTTCCAGCTCGCTGAAATATGTTCATTTGCTGAAAACCATCAAAACCACGAAAAGTTCTTGTATTTGAAGATAAAATCTTTTTGCTTTCAAGAAGAAAGATCTGGCTGACTGAAATAAGTTCATTAGATGAAAACCAACAAAAATTGACAAGAACCACGAAAAGTTCTTGTATTTTAAGATAAAATCTTACTCTGTTAAAGAGAAAACTCCCAGCTCGCTGAAATATGTTCATTTGCTGAAAAACAACAAAACCGCGAAAAGTTCTTGTATTTGAAGATAAAATCTTTTTGCTTTGAAGAAGAAAGATCTAGCTGACTGAAATAAGTTCATTGGATGAAAACCAACAAAAATTGACAAGAACCACGAAAAGTTCTTGTATTTTAAGATAAAATCTTACGCTATTAAAGAAAAAACTCCCAGCTCGCTGAAATATGTTCATTTGCTGAAAACCATCAAAACCACGAAAAGTTCTTGAATTTGAAGATAAAATCTTTTTGCTTTGAAGAAGAAAGATCTAGCTGACTGAAATAAGTTCATTAGATGAAAACCAACAAAAATTGACAAGAACCACGAAAAGTTCTTGTATTTTAAGATAAAATCTTACTCTATTAAGGAAAAAACTTCCAGCTCACTGAAATATGTTCATTTGCTGAAAACCATCAAAACCACGAAAAGTTCTTGTATTTGAAGATAAAATCTTTTTGCTTTGAAGAAGAAAGATCGAGCTGACTGAAATAAGTTGATTGGATGAAAACCAAAAAAAATTGACAAAAACCACGAAAGGTTCTTGTATTTTAAGATAAAATCTTACTCTATTAAAGAAAAAACTTCCAGCTCGCTGAAATATGTTCATTTGCTGAAAACCATCAAAACCACGAAACGTTCTTGTATTTGAAGATAAAATCTTTTTGCTTTGAAGAAGAAAGATCTAGCTGACTGAAATAAGTTCATTAGATGAAAACCAACAAAAATTGACAAGAACCACGAAAAGTTCTTGTATTTTAAGATGAAATCTTACGCTATTAAAGAAAAAACTCCCAGCTCGCTGAAATATGTTCATTTGCTGAAAACCAACAAAACCACGAAAAGTTCTTGTATTTGAAGATAAAATCTTTTTTCTTTGAAGAAGAAAGATCCAGCTGACTGAAATAAGTTCATTAGATGAAAACCAACAAAAATTGACAAGAACCACGAAAAGTTCTTGTATTTTAAGATAAAATCTTACTCTATTAAGGAAAAAACTTCCATCTCGCTGAAATCTGTTCATTTGCTGAAAACCATCAAAACCACGAAAAGTTCTTGTATTTGAAGATAAAATCTTTTTGCTTTGAAGAAGAAAGATCTAGCTGACTGAAATAAGTTCATTAGATGAAAACCAACAAAAATTGACAAGAACCACGAAAAGTTCTTGTATTTTAAGATAAAATCTTACGCTATTAAAGAAAAAACTCCCAGCTCGCTGAAATATGTTCATTTGCTGAAAACCAACAAAACCACGAAAAGTTCTTGTATTTGAAGATAAAATCTTTTTTCTTTGAAGAAGAAAGATCTAGCTGACTGAAATAAGTTCATTAGATGAAAACCAACAAAAATTGACAAGAACCACGAAAAGTTCTTGTATTTTAAGATAAAATCTTACTCTATTCAGGAAAAAACTTCCAGCTCGCTGAAATATGTTCATTTGCTGAAAACCATCAAAACCACGAAAAGTTCTTGTATTTGAAGATAAAATCTTTTTGCTTTGAAGAAGAAAGATCTAGCTGACTGAAATAAGTTCATTAGATGAAAACCAACAAAAATTGACAAGAACCACGAAAAGTTCTTGTATTTTAAGATGAAATCTTACGCTATTAAAGAAAAAACTCCCAGCTCGCTGAAATATGTTCATTTGCTGAAAACCAACAAAACCACGAAAAGTTCTTGTATTTGAAGATAAAATCTTTTTTCTTTGAAGAAGAAAGATCTAGCTGACTGAAATAAGTTCATTAGATGAAAACCAACAAAAATTGACAAGAACCACGAAAAGTTCTTGTATTTTAAGATAAAATCTTACTCTATTAAGGAAAAAACTTCCAGCTCGCTGAAATATGTTCATTTGCTGAAAACCATCAAAACCACGAAAAGTTCTTGTATTTGAAGATAAAATCTTTTTGCTTTGAAGAAGAAAGATCTAGCTGACTGAAATAAGTTCATGCGATGAAAACCAACAAAAATTGACAAGAACCACGAAAAGTTCTTGTATTTTAAGATAAAATCTTACGCTATTAAAGAAAAAACTCCCAGCTCGCTGAAATATGTTCATTTGCTGAAAACCAACAAAACCACGAAAAGTTCTTGTATTTGAAGATAAAATCTTTTTTCTTTGAAGAAGAAAGATCGAGCTGACTGAAATAAGTTCATTAGATGAAAACCAACAAAAATTGACAAGAACCACGAAAAGTTCTTGTATTTTAAGATAAAATCTTACTCTATTCAGGAAAAAACTTCCAGCTCGCTGAAATATGTTCATTTGCTGAAAACCATCAAAACCACGAAAAGTTCTTGTATTTGAAGATAAAATCTTTTTGCTTTCAAGAAGAAAGATCTGGCTGACTGAAATAAGTTCATTAGATGAAAACTAACAAAAATTGACAAGAACCACGAAAAGTTCTTGTATTTTAAGATAAAATCTTACTCTGTTAAAGAGAAAACTCCCAGCTCGCTGAAATATGTTCATTTGCTGAAAAACAACAAAACCGCGAAAAGTTCTTGTATTTGAAGATAAAATCTTTTTGCTTTGAAGAAGAAAGATCTAGCTGACTGAAATAAGTTCATTGGATGAAAACCAACAAAAATTGACAAGAACCACGAAAAGTTCTTGTATTTTAAGATAAAATCTTACGCTATTAAAGAAAAAACTCCCAGCTCGCTGAAATATGTTCATTTGCTGAAAACCAACAAAACCACGAAAAGTTCTTTTATTTGAAGATAAAATCTTTTTTCTTTGAAGAAGAAAGATCTAGCTGACTGAAATAAGTTCATTAGATGAAAACCAACAAAAATTCACAAGAACCACGAAAAGTTCTTGTATTTTAAGATAAAATCTTACTCTATTAAGGAAAAAACTTCCAGCTCGCTGAAATATGTTCATTTGCTGAAAACCATCAAAACCACGAAAAGTTCTTGAATTTGAAGATAAAATCTTTTTGCTTTGAAGAAGAAAGATCTAGCTGACTGAAATAAGTTCATTAGATGAAAACCAACAAAAATAGACAAGAACCACGAAAAGTTCTTGTATTTTAAGATAAAATCTTAATCTATTAAGGAAAAAACTTCCAGCTCACTGAAATATGTTCATTTGCTGAAAACCATCAAAACCACGAAAAGTTCTTGTATTTGAAGATAAAATCTTTTTGCTTTGAAGAAGAAAGATCTAGCTGACTGAAATAAGTTGATTGGATGAAAACCAAAAAAAATTGACAAAAACCACAAAAAGTTCTTGTATTTTAAGATAAAATCTTACTCTATTAAAGAAAAAACTTCCAGCTCGCTGAAATATGTTCATTTGCTGAAAACCATCAAAACCACGAAACGTTCTTGTATTTGAAGATAACATCTTTTTGCTTTGAAGAAGAAAGATCTAGCTGACTGAAATAAGTTCATTAAATGAAAACTAACAAAAATTGACAAGAACCATGAAAAGTTCTTGTATTTTAAGATAAAATCTTACTCTATTAAGGAAAAAACTTCCAGCTCGCTGAAATATGTTCATTTGCTGAAAACCATCAAAACCACGAAAAGTTCTTGTATTTGAAGATAAAATCTTTTTGCTTTGAAGAAGAAAGATCTAGCTGACTGAAATAAGTTCATTCGATGAAAACCAACAAAAATTGACAAGAACCACGAAAAGTTCTTGTATTTTAAGATAAAATCTTACGCTATTAAAGAAAAAACTCCCAGCTCGCTGAAATATGTTCATTTGCTGAAAAGCAACAAAACCACGAAAAGTTCTTGTATTTGAAGATAAAATCTTTTTTCTTTGAAGAAGAAAGATCTAGCTGACTGAAATAAGTTCATTAGATGAAAACCAACAAAAATTGACAAGAACCACGAAAAGTTCTTGTATTTTAAGATAAAATCTTACTCTATTAAGGAAAAAACTTCCAGCTCGCTGAAGTATGTTCATTTGCTGAAAACCATCAAAACCACGAAAAGTTCTTGTATTTGAAGATAAAATCTTTTTGCTTTGAAGAAGAAAGATCTAGCTGACTGAAATAAGTTCATGCGATGAAAACCAACAAAAATTGACAAGAACCACGAAAAGTTCTTGTATTTTAAGATAAAATCTTACGCTATTAAAGAAAAAACTCCCAGCTCGCTGAAATATTTTCATTTGCTGAAAACCAACAAAACCACGAAAAGTTCTTGTATTTGAAGATAAAATCTTTTTTCTTTGAAGAAGAAAGATCTAGCTGACTGAAATAAGTTCATTAGATGAAAACCAACAAAAATTGACAAGAACCACGAAAAGTTCTTGTATTTTAAGATAAAATCTTACTCTATTCAGGAAAAAACTTCCAGCTCGCTGAAATATGTTCATTTGCTGAAAACCATCAAAACCACGAAAAGTTCTTGTATTTGAAGATAAAATCTTTTTGCTTTGAAGAAGAAAGATCTAGCTGACTGAAATAAGTTCATTAGATGAAAACCAACAAAAATTGACAAGAACCACGAAAAGTTCTTGTATTTTAAGATAAAATCTGACTCTATTAAGGAAAAACTTCCAGCTCGCTGAAATATGTTCATTTGCTGAAAACCATCAAAACCACGAAAAGTTCTTGTATTTGAAGATAAAATCTTTTTGCTTTCAAGAAGAAAGATCTGGCTGACTGAAATAAGTTCATTAGATGAAAACTAACAAAAATTGACAAGAACCACGAAAAGTTCTTGTATTTTAAGATAAAATCTTACTCTGTTAAAGAGAAAACTCCCAGCTCGCTGAAATATGTTCATTTGCTGAAAAACAACAAAACCGCGAAAAGTTCTTGTATTTGAAGATAAAATCTTTTTGCTTTGACGAAGAAAGATCTAGCTGACTGAAATAAGTTCATTGGATGAAAACCAACAAAAATTGACAAGAACCACGAAAAGTTCTTGTATTTTAAGATAAAATCTTACGCTATTAAAGAAAAAACTCCCAGCTCGCTGAAATATGTTCATTTGCTGAAAACCAACAAAACCACGAAAAGTTCTTTTATTTGAAGATAAAATCTTTTTTCTTTGAAGAAGAAAGATCCAGCTGACTGAAATAAGTTCATTAGATGAAAACCAACAAAAATTGACAAGAACCACGAAAAGTTCTTGTATTTTAAGATAAAATCTTAATCTATTAAGGAAAAAACTTCCAGCTCACTGAAATATGTTCATTTGCTGAAAACCATCAAAACCACGAAAAGTTCTTGTATTTGAAGATAAAATCTTTTTGCTTTGAAGAAGAAAGATCTAGCTGACTGAAATAAGTTGATTGGATGAAAACCAAAAAAAATTGACAAAAACCACAAAAAGTTCTTGTATTTTAAGATAAAATCTTACTCTATTAAAGAAAAAACTTCCAGCTCGCTGAAATATGTTCATTTGCTGAAAACCATCAAAACCACGAAACGTTCTTGTATTTGAAGATAAAATCTTTTTGCTTTGAAGAAGAAAGATCTAGCTGACTGAAATAAGTTCATTAAATGAAAACTAACAAAAATTGACAAGAACCACGAAAAGTTCTTGTATTTTAAGATAAAATCTTACTCTATTAAGGAAAAAACTTCCAGCTCGCTGAAATATGTTCATTTGCTGAAAACCAACAAAACCACGAAAAGTTCTTGTATTTGAAGATAAAATCTTTTTTCTTTGAAGAAGAAAGATCGAGCTGACTGAAATAAGTTCATTAGATGAAAACCAACAAAAATTGACAAGAACCACGAAAAGTTCTTGTATTTTAAGATAAAATCTTACTCTATTCAGGAAAAAACTTCCAGCTCGCTGAAATATATTCATTTGCTGAAAACCATCAAAACCACGAAAAGTTCTTGTATTTGAAGATAAAATCTTTTTGCTTTGAAGAAGAAAGATCTAGCTGACTGAAATAAGTTCATTAGATGAAAACCAACAAAAATTGACAAGAACCACGAAAAGTTCTTGTATTTTAAGATGAAATCTTACGCTATTAAAGAAAAAACTCCCAGCTCGCTGAAATATGTTCATTTGCTGAAAACCAACAAAACCACGAAAAGTTCTTGTATTTGAAGATAAAATCTTTTTTCTTTGAAGAAGAAAGATCTAGCTGACTGAAATAAGTTCATTAGATGAAAACCAACAAAAATTGACAAGAACCACGAAAAGTTCTTGTATTTTAAGATAAAATCTTACTCTATTAAGGAAAAAACTTCCAGCTCGCTGAAATATGTTCATTTGCTGAAAACCATCAAAACCACGAAAAGTTCTTGTATTTGAAGATAAAATCTTTTGGCTTTGAAGAAGAAAGATCTAGCTGACTGAAATAAGTTCATGCGATGAAAACCAACAAAAATTGACAAGAACCACGAAAAGTTCTTGTATTTTAAGAGAAAATCTACGCTATTAAAGATAAAACTCTACGCTATTCCAGAAAAAACTCCCCAGCTCGCTGAAATATGTTCATTTGCCTGAAAATCCAACAAAACCACGAAAGTTCTGTATTGAAGATAAATCTTTTTTCTTGAAGAAGAAAGATCGAGCTGACTGAAATAAGTTCATTAGATGAAAACCAACAAAAATTGACAAGAACCACGAAAAGTTCTTGTATTTTAAGATAAAATCTTACTCTATTCAGGAAAAAACTTCCAGCTCGCTGAAATATGTTCATTTGCTGAAAACCATCAAAACCACGAAAAGTTCTTGTATTTGAAGATAAAATCTTTTTGCTTTCAAGAAGAAAGATCTGGCTGACTGAAATAAGTTCATTAGATGAAAACTAACAAAAATTGACAAGAACCACGAAAAGTTCTTGTATTTTAAGATAAAATCTTACTCTGTTAAAGAGAAAACTCCCAGCTCGCTGAAATATGTTCATTTGCTGAAAAACAACAAAACCGCGAAAAGTTCTTGTATTTGAAGATAAAATCTTTTTGCTTTGAAGAAGAAAGATCTAGCTGACTGAAATAAGTTCATTGGATGAAAACCAACAAAAATTGACAAGAACCACGAAAAGTTCTTGTATTTTAAGATAAAATCTTACGCTATTAAAGAAAAAACTCCCAGCTCGCTGAAATATGTTCATTTGCTGAAAACCATCAAAACCACGAAAAGTTCTTGAATTTGAAGATAAAATCTTTTTGCTTTGAAGAAGAAAGATCTAGCTGACTGAAATAAGTTCATTAGATGAAAACCAACAAAAATTGACAAGAACCACGAAAAGTTCTTGTATTTTAAGATAAAATCTTACTCTATTAAGGAAAAAACTTCCAGCTCACTGAAATATGTTCATTTGCTGAAAACCATCAAAACCACGAAAAGTTCTTGTATTTGAAGATAAAATCTTTTTGCTTTGAAGAAGAAAGATCGAGCTGACTGAAATAAGTTGATTGGATGAAAACCAAAAAAAATTGACAAAAACCACGAAAAGTTCTTGTATTTTAAGATAAAATCTTACTCTATTAAAGAAAAAACTTCCAGCTCGCTGAAATATGTTCATTTGCTGAAAACCATCAAAACCACGAAACGTTCTTGTATTTGAAGATAAAATCTTTTTGCTTTGAAGAAGAAAGATCTAGCTGACTGAAATAAGTTCATTAGATGAAAACCAACAAAAATTGACAAGAACCACGAAAAGTTCTTGTATTTTAAGATGAAATCTTACGCTATTAAAGAAAAAACTCCCAGCTCGCTGAAATATGTTCATTTGCTGAAAACCAACAAAACCACGAAAAGTTCTTGTATTTGAAGATAAAATCTTTTTTCTTTGAAGAAGAAAGATCCAGCTGACTGAAATAAGTTCATTAGATGAAAACCAACAAAAATTGACAAGAACCACGAAAAGTTCTTGTATTTTAAGATAAAATCTTACTCTATTAAGGAAAAAACTTCCATCTCGCTGAAATCTGTTCATTTGCTGAAAACCATCAAAACCACGAAAAGTTCTTGTATTTGAAGATAAAATCTTTTTGCTTTGAAGAAGAAAGATCTAGCTGACTGAAATAAGTTCATTAGATGAAAACCAACAAAAATTGACAAGAACCACGAAAAGTTCTTGTATTTTAAGATAAAATCTTACGCTATTAAAGAAAAAACTCCCAGCTCGCTGAAATATGTTCATTTGCTGAAAACCAACAAAACCACGAAAAGTTCTTGTATTTGAAGATAAAATCTTTTTTCTTTGAAGAAGAAAGATCTAGCTGACTGAAATAAGTTCATTAGATGAAAACCAACAAAAATTGACAAGAACCACGAAAAGTTCTTGTATTTTAAGATAAAATCTTACTCTATTCAGGAAAAAACTTCCAGCTCGCTGAAATATGTTCATTTGCTGAAAACCATCAAAACCACGAAAAGTTCTTGTATTTGAAGATAAAATCTTTTTGCTTTGAAGAAGAAAGATCTAGCTGACTGAAATAAGTTCATTAGATGAAAACCAACAAAAATTGACAAGAACCACGAAAAGTTCTTGTATTTTAAGATGAAATCTTACGCTATTAAAGAAAAAACTCCCAGCTCGCTGAAATATGTTCATTTGCTGAAAACCAACAAAACCACGAAAAGTTCTTGTATTTGAAGATAAAATCTTTTTTCTTTGAAGAAGAAAGATCTAGCTGACTGAAATAAGTTCATTAGATGAAAACCAACAAAAATTGACAAGAACCACGAAAAGTTCTTGTATTTTAAGATAAAATCTTACTCTATTAAGGAAAAAACTTCCAGCTCGCTGAAATATGTTCATTTGCTGAAAACCATCAAAACCACGAAAAGTTCTTGTATTTGAAGATAAAATCTTTTTGCTTTGAAGAAGAAAGATCTAGCTGACTGAAATAAGTTCATGCGATGAAAACCAACAAAAATTGACAAGAACCACGAAAAGTTCTTGTATTTTAAGATAAAATCTTACGCTATTAAAGAAAAAACTCCCAGCTCGCTGAAATATGTTCATTTGCTGAAAACCAACAAAACCACGAAAAGTTCTTGTATTTGAAGATAAAATCTTTTTTCTTTGAAGAAGAAAGATCGAGCTGACTGAAATAAGTTCATTAGATGAAAACCAACAAAAATTGACAAGAACCACGAAAAGTTCTTGTATTTTAAGATAAAATCTTACTCTATTCAGGAAAAAACTTCCAGCTCGCTGAAATATGTTCATTTGCTGAAAACCATCAAAACCACGAAAAGTTCTTGTATTTGAAGATAAAATCTTTTTGCTTTCAAGAAGAAAGATCTGGCTGACTGAAATAAGTTCATTAGATGAAAACTAACAAAAATTGACAAGAACCACGAAAAGTTCTTGTATTTTAAGATAAAATCTTACTCTGTTAAAGAGAAAACTCCCAGCTCGCTGAAATATGTTCATTTGCTGAAAAACAACAAAACCGCGAAAAGTTCTTGTATTTGAAGATAAAATCTTTTTGCTTTGAAGAAGAAAGATCTAGCTGACTGAAATAAGTTCATTGGATGAAAACCAACAAAAATTGACAAGAACCACGAAAAGTTCTTGTATTTTAAGATAAAATCTTACGCTATTAAAGAAAAAACTCCCAGCTCGCTGAAATATGTTCATTTGCTGAAAACCAACAAAACCACGAAAAGTTCTTTTATTTGAAGATAAAATCTTTTTGCTTTGAAGAAGAAAGATCTAGCTGACTGAAATAAGTTCATTAGATGAAAACCAACAAAAATTCACAAGAACCACGAAAAGTTCTTGTATTTTAGGATAAAATCTTACTCTATTAAGGAAAAAACTTCCAGCTCGCTGAAATATGTTCATTTGCTGAAAACCATCAAAACCACGAAAAGTTCTTGAATTTGAAGATAAAATCTTTTTGCTTTGAAGAAGAAAGATCTAGCTGACTGAAATAAGTTCATTAGATGAAAACCAACAAAAATAGACAAGAACCACGAAAAGTTCTTGTATTTTAAGATAAAATCTTAATCTATTAAGGAAAAAACTTCCAGCTCACTGAAATATGTTCATTTGCTGAAAACCATCAAAACCACGAAAAGTTCTTGTATTTGAAGATAAAATCTTTTTGCTTTGAAGAAGAAAGATCTAGCTGACTGAAATAAGTTGATTGGATGAAAACCAAAAAAAATTGACAAAAACCACAAAAAGTTCTTGTATTTTAAGATAAAATCTTACTCTATTAAAGAAAAAACTTCCAGCTCGCTGAAATATGTTCATTTGCTGAAAACCATCAAAACCACGAAACGTTCTTGTATTTGAAGATAACATCTTTTTGCTTTGAAGAAGAAAGATCTAGCTGACTGAAATAAGTTCATTAAATGAAAACTAACAAAAATTGACAAGAACCACGAAAAGTTCTTGTATTTTAAGATAAAATCTTACTCTATTAAGGAAAAAACTTCCAGCTCGCTGAAATATGTTCATTTGCTGAAAACCATCAAAACCACGAAAAGTTCTTGTATTTGAAGATAAAATCTTTTTGCTTTGAAGAAGAAAGATCTAGCTGACTGAAATAAGTTCATTCGATGAAAACCAACAAAAATTGACAAGAACCACGAAAAGTTCTTGTATTTTAAGATAAAATCTTACGCTATTAAAGAAAAAACTCCCAGCTCGCTGAAATATGTTCATTTGCTGAAAAGCAACAAAACCACGAAAAGTTCTTGTATTTGAAGATAAAATCTTTTTTCTTTGAAGAAGAAAGATCTAGCTGACTGAAATAAGTTCATTAGATGAAAACCAACAAAAATTGACAAGAACCACGAAAAGTTCTTGTATTTTAAGATAAAATCTTACTCTATTAAGGAAAAAACTTCCAGCTCGCTGAAGTATGTTCATTTGCTGAAAACCATCAAAACCACGAAAAGTTCTTGTATTTGAAGATAAAATCTTTTTGCTTTGAAGAAGAAAGATCTAGCTGACTGAAATAAGTTCATTCGATGAAAACCAACAAAAATTGACAAGAACCACGAAAAGTTCTTGTATTTTAAGATAAAATCTTACGCTATTAAAGAAAAAACTCCCAGCTCGCTGAAATATGTTCATTTGCTGAAAAGCAACAAAACCACGAAAAGTTCTTGTATTTGAAGATAAAATCTTTTTTCTTTGAAGAAGAAAGATCTAGCTGACTGAAATAAGTTCATTAGATGAAAACCAACAAAAATTGACAAGAACCACGAAAAGTTCTTGTATTTTAAGATAAAATCTTACTCTATTAAGGAAAAAACTTCCAGCTCGCTGAAGTATGTTCATTTGCTGAAAACCATCAAAACCACGAAAAGTTCTTGTATTTGAAGATAAAATCTTTTTGCTTTGAAGAAGAAAGATCTAGCTGACTGAAATAAGTTCATGCGATGAAAACCAACAAAAATTGACAAGAACCACGAAAAGTTCTTGTATTTTAAGATAAAATCTTACGCTATTAAAGAAAAAACTCCCAGCTCGCTGAAATATTTTCATTTGCTGAAAACCAACAAAACCACGAAAAGTTCTTGTATTTGAAGATAAAATCTTTTTTCTTTGAAGAAGAAAGATCTAGCTGACTGAAATAAGTTCATTAGATGAAAACCAACAAAAATTGACAAGAACCACGAAAAGTTCTTGTATTTTAAGATAAAATCTTACTCTATTCAGGAAAAAACTTCCAGCTCGCTGAAATATGTTCATTTGCTGAAAACCATCAAAACCACGAAAAGTTCTTGTATTTGAAGATAAAATCTTTTTGCTTTGAAGAAGAAAGATCTAGCTGACTGAAATAAGTTCATTAGATGAAAACCAACAAAAATTGACAAGAACCACGAAAAGTTCTTGTATTTTAAGATAAAATCTTACTCTATTAAGGAAAAACTTCCAGCTCGCTGAAATATGTTCATTTGCTGAAAACCATCAAAACCACGAAAAGTTCTTGTATTTGAAGATAAAATCTTTTTGCTTTCAAGAAGAAAGATCTGGCTGACTGAAATAAGTTCATTAGATGAAAACTAACAAAAATTGACAAGAACCACGAAAAGTTCTTGTATTTTAAGATAAAATCTTACTCTGTTAAAGAGAAAACTCCCAGCTCGCTGAAATATGTTCATTTGCTGAAAAACAACAAAACCGCGAAAAGTTCTTGTATTTGAAGATAAAATCTTTTTGCTTTGACGAAGAAAGATCTAGCTGATTGAAATAAGTTCATTGGATGAAAACCAACAAAAATTGACAAGAACCACGAAAAGTTCTTGTATTTTAAGATAAAATCTTACGCTATTAAAGAAAAAACTCCCAGCTCGCTGAAATATGTTCATTTGCTGAAAACCAACAAAACCACGAAAAGTTCTTTTATTTGAAGATAAAATCTTTTTTCTTTGAAGAAGAAAGATCCAGCTGACTGAAATAAGTTCATTAGATGAAAACCAACAAAAATTGACAAGAACCACGAAAAGTTCTTGTATTTTAAGATAAAATCTTAATCTATTAAGGAAAAAACTTCCAGCTCACTGAAATATGTTCATTTGCTGAAAACCATCAAAACCACGAAAAGTTCTTGTATTTGAAGATAAAATCTTTTTGCTTTGAAGAAGAAAGATCTAGCTGACTGAAATAAGTTGATTGGATGAAAACCAAAAAAAATTGACAAAAACCACAAAAAGTTCTTGTATTTTAAGATAAAATCTTACTCTATTAAAGAAAAAACTTCCAGCTCGCTGAAATATGTTCATTGGCTGAAAACCATCAAAACCACGAAACGTTCTTGTATTTGAAGATAAAATCTTTTTGCTTTGAAGAAGAAAGATCTAGCTGACTGAAATAAGTTCATTAAATGAAAACTAACAAAAATTGACAAGAACCACGAAAAGTTCTTGTATTTTAAGATAAAATCTTACTCTATTAAGGAAAAAACTTCCAGCTCGCTGAAATATGTTCATTTGCTGAAAACCATCAAAACCACGAAAAGTTCTTGTATTTGAAGATAAAATCTTTTTGCTTTGAAGAAGAAAGATCTAGCTGACTGAAATAAGTTCATTCGATGAAAACCAACAAAAATTGACAAGAACCACGAAAAGTTCTTGTATTTTAAGATAAAATCTTACGCTATTAAAGAAAAAACTCCCAGCTCGCTGAAATATGTTCATTTGCTGAAAAGCAACAAAACCACGAAAAGTTCTTGTATTTGAAGATAAAATCTTTTTTCTTTGAAGAAGAAAGATCTAGCTGACTGAAATAAGTTCATTAGATGAAAACCAACAAAAATTGACAAGAACCACGAAAAGTTCTTGTATTTTAAGATAAAATCTTACTCTATTAAGGAAAAAACTTCCAGCTCGCTGAAGTATGTTCATTTGCTGAAAACCATCAAAACCACGAAAAGTTCTTGTATTTGAAGATAAAATCTTTTTGCTTTGAAGAAGAAAGATCTAGCTGACTGAAATAAGTTCATGCGATGAAAACCAACAAAAATTGACAAGAACCACGAAAAGTTCTTGTATTTTAAGATAAAATCTTACGCTATTAAAGAAAAAACTCCCAGCTCGCTGAAATATTTTCATTTGCTGAAAACCAACAAAACCACGAAAAGTTCTTGTATTTGAAGATAAAATCTTTTTTCTTTGAAGAAGAAAGATCTAGCTGACTGAAATAAGTTCATTAGATGAAAACCAACAAAAATTGACAAGAACCACGAAAAGTTCTTGTATTTTAAGATAAAATCTTACTCTATTCAGGAAAAAACTTCCAGCTCGCTGAAATATGTTCATTTGCTGAAAACCATCAAAACCACGAAAAGTTCTTGTATTTGAAGATAAAATCTTTTTGCTTTGAAGAAGAAAGATCTAGCTGACTGAAATAAGTTCATTAGATGAAAACCAACAAAAATTGACAAGAACCACGAAAAGTTCTTGTATTTTAAGATAAAATCTTACTCTATTAAGGAAAAACTTCCAGCTCGCTGAAATATGTTCATTTGCTGAAAACCATCAAAACCACGAAAAGTTCTTGTATTTGAAGATAAAATCTTTTTGCTTTCAAGAAGAAAGATCTGGCTGACTGAAATAAGTTCATTAGATGAAAACTAACAAAAATTGACAAGAACCACGAAAAGTTCTTGTATTTTAAGATAAAATCTTACTCTGTTAAAGAGAAAACTCCCAGCTCGCTGAAATATGTTCATTTGCTGAAAAACAACAAAACCGCGAAAAGTTCTTGTATTTGAAGATAAAATCTTTTTGCTTTGACGAAGAAAGATCTAGCTGACTGAAATAAGTTCATTGGATGAAAACCAACAAAAATTGACAAGAACCACGAAAAGTTCTTGTATTTTAAGATAAAATCTTACGCTATTAAAGAAAAAACTCCCAGCTCGCTGAAATATGTTCATTTGCTGAAAACCAACAAAACCACGAAAAGTTCTTTTATTTGAAGATAAAATCTTTTTTCTTTGAAGAAGAAAGATCTAGCTGACTGAAATAAGTTCATTAGATGAAAACCAACAAAAATTCACAAGAACCACGAAAAGTTCTTGTATTTTAAGATAAAATCTTACTCTATTAAGGAAAAAACTTCCAGCTCGCTGAAATCTGTTCATTTGCTGAAAACCATCAAAACCACGAAAAGTTCTTGTATTTGAAGATAAAATCTTTTTGCTTTGAAGAAGAAAGATCTAGCTGACTGAAATAAGTTCATTAGATGAAAACCAACAAAAATTGACAAGAACCACGAAAAGTTCTTGTATTTTAAGATAAAATCTTACTCTATTAAAGAAAAAACTTCCAGCTCGCTGAAATCTGTTCATTTGCTGAAAACCATCAAAACCACGAAACGTTCTTGTATTTGAAGATAAAATCTTTTTGCTTTGAAGAAGAAAGATCTAGCTGACTGAAATAAGTTCATGCGATGAAAACCAACAAAAATTGACAAGAACCACGAAAAGTTCTTGTATTTTAAGATAAAATCTTACGCTATTAAAGAAAAAACTCCCAGCTCGCTGAAATATGTTCATTTGCTGAAAACCAACAAAACCACGAAAAGTTCTTGTATTTGAAGATAAAATCTTTTTTCTTTGAAGAAGAAAGATCGAGCTGACTGAAATAAGTTCATTAGATGAAAACCAACAAAAATTGACAAGAACCACGAAAAGTTCTTGTATTTTAAGATAAAATCTTACTCTATTCAGGAAAAAACTTCCAGCTCGCTGAAATATGTTCATTTGCTGAAAACCATCAAAACCACGAAAAGTTCTTGTATTTGAAGATAAAATCTTTTTGCTTTCAAGAAGAAAGATCTGGCTGACTGAAATAAGTTCATTAGATGAAAACTAACAAAAATTGACAAGAACCACGAAAAGTTCTTGTATTTTAAGATAAAATCTTACTCTGTTAAAGAGAAAACTCCCAGCTCGCTGAAATATGTTCATTTGCTGAAAAACAACAAAACCGCGAAAAGTTCTTGTATTTGAAGATAAAATCTTTTTGCTTTGAAGAAGAAAGATCTAGCTGACTGAAATAAGTTCATTGGATGAAAACCAACAAAAATTGACAAGAACCACGAAAAGTTCTTGTATTTTAAGATAAAATCTTACGCTATTAAAGAAAAAACTCCCAGCTCGCTGAAATATGTTCATTTGCTGAAAACCAACAAAACCACGAAAAGTTCTTTTATTTGAAGATAAAATCTTTTTTCTTTGAAGAAGAAAGATCTAGCTGACTGAAATAAGTTCATTAGATGAAAACCAACAAAAATTCACAAGAACCACGAAAAGTTCTTGTATTTTAAGATAAAATCTTACTCTATTAAGGAAAAAACTTCCAGCTCGCTGAAATATGTTCATTTGCTGAAAACCATCAAAACCACGAAAAGTTCTTGAATTTGAAGATAAAATCTTTTTGCTTTGAAGAAGAAAGATCTAGCTGACTGAAATAAGTTCATTAGATGAAAACCAACAAAAATTGACAAGAACCACGAAAAGTTCTTGTATTTTAAGATAAAATCTTAATCTATTAAGGAAAAAACTTCCAGCTCACTGAAATATGTTCATTTGCTGAAAACCATCAAAACCACGAAAAGTTCTTGTATTTGAAGATAAAATCTTTTTGCTTTGAAGAAGAAAGATCTAGCTGACTGAAATAAGTTGATTGGATGAAAACCAAAAAAAATTGACAAAAACCACGAAAAGTTCTTGTATTTTAAGATAAAATCTTACTCTATTAAAGAAAAAACTTCCAGCTCGCTGAAATATGTTCATTTGCTGAAAACCATCAAAACCACGAAACGTTCTTGTATTTGAAGATAAAATCTTTTTGCTTTGAAGAAGAAAGATCTAGCTGACTGAAATAAGTTCATTCGATGAAAACCAACAAAAATTGACAAGAACCACGAAAAGTTCTTGTATTTTAAGATAAAATCTTACGCTATTAAAGAAAAAACTCCCAGCTCGCTGAAATATGTTCATTTGCTGAAAAGCAACAAAACCACGAAAAGTTCTTGTATTTGAAGATAAAATCTTTTTTCTTTGAAGAAGAAAGATCTAGCTGACTGAAATAAGTTCATTCGATGAAAACCAACAAAAATTGACAAGAACCACGAAAAGTTCTTGTATTTTAAGATAAAATCTTACTCTATTAAGGAAAAAACTTCCAGCTCGCTGAAGTATGTTCATTTGCTGAAAACCATCAAAACCACGAAAAGTTCTTGTATTTGAAGATAAAATCTTTTTGCTTTGAAGAAGAAAGATCTAGCTGACTGAAATAAGTTCATGCGATGAAAACCAACAAAAATTGACAAGAACCACGAAAAGTTCTTGTATTTTAAGATAAAATCTTACGCTATTAAAGAAAAAACTCCCAGCTCGCTGAAATATTTTCATTTGCTGAAAACCAACAAAACCACGAAAAGTTCTTGTATTTGAAGATAAAATCTTTTTTCTTTGAAGAAGAAAGATCTAGCTGACTGAAATAAGTTCATTAGATGAAAACCAACAAAAATTGACAAGAACCACGAAAAGTTCTTGTATTTTAAGATAAAATCTTACTCTATTCAGGAAAAAACTTCCAGCTCGCTGAAATATGTTCATTTGCTGAAAACCATCAAAACCACGAAAAGTTCTTGTATTTGAAGATAAAATCTTTTTGCTTTGAAGAAGAAAGATCTAGCTGACTGAAATAAGTTCATTAGATGAAAACCAACAAAAATTGACAAGAACCACGAAAAGTTCTTGTATTTTAAGATAAAATCTTACTCCATTAAGGAAAAACTTCCAGCTCGCTGAAATATGTTCATTTGCTGAAAACCATCAAAACCACGAAAAGTTCTTGTATTTGAAGATAAAATCTTTTTGCTTTCAAGAAGAAAGATCTGGCTGACTGAAATAAGTTCATTAGATGAAAACTAACAAAAATTGACAAGAACCACGAAAAGTTCTTGTATTTTAAGATAAAATCTTACTCTGTTAAAGAGAAAACTCCCAGCTCGCTGAAATATGTTCATTTGCTGAAAAACAACAAAACCGCGAAAAGTTCTTGTATTTGAAGATAAAATCTTTTTGCTTTGACGAAGAAAGATCTAGCTGACTGAAATAAGTTCATTGGATGAAAACCAACAAAAATTGACAAGAACCACGAAAAGTTCTTGTATTTTAAGATAAAATCTTACGCTATTAAAGAAAAAACTCCCAGCTCGCTGAAATATGTTCATTTGCTGAAAACCAACAAAACCACGAAAAGTTCTTTTATTTGAAGATAAAATCTTTTTTCTTTGAAGAAGAAAGATCCAGCTGACTGAAATAAGTTCATTAGATGAAAACCAACAAAAATTCACAAGAACCACGAAAAGTTCTTGTATTTTAAGATAAAATCTTACTCTATTAAGGAAAAAACTTCCAGCTCGCTGAAATCTGTTCATTTGCTGAAAACCATCAAAACCACGAAAAGTTCTTGTATTTGAAGATAAAATCTTTTTGCTTTGAAGAAGAAAGATCTAGCTGACTGAAATAAGTTCATTAGATGAAAACCAACAAAAATTGACAAGAACCACGAAAAGTTCTTGTATTTTAAGATAAAATCTTACTCTATTAAAGAAAAAACTTCCAGCTCGCTGAAATCTGTTCATTTGCTGAAAACCATCAAAACCACGAAAAGTTCTTGTATTTGAAGATAAAATCTTTTTGCTTTGAAGAAGAAAGATCTAGCTGACTGAAATAAGTTCATGCGATGAAAACCAACAAAAATTGACAAGAACCACGAAAAGTTCTTGTATTTTAAGATAAAATCTTACGCTATTAAAGAAAAAACTCCCAGCTCGCTGAAATATTTTCATTTGCTGAAAACCAACAAAACCACGAAAAGTTCTTGTATTTGAAGATAAAATCTTTTTTCTTTGAAGAAGAAAGATCTAGCTGACTGAAATAAGTTCATTAGATGAAAACCAACAAAAATTGACAAGAACCACGAAAAGTTCTTGTATTTTCAGATAAAATCTTACTCTATTCAGGAAAAAACTTCCAGCTCGCTGAAATATGTTCATTTGCTGAAAACCATCAAAACCACGAAAAGTTCTTGTATTTGAAGATAAAATCTTTTTGCTTTGAAGAAGAAAGATCTAGCTGACTGAAATAAGTTCATTAGATGAAAACCAACAAAAATTGACAAGAACCACGAAAAGTTCTTGTATTTTAAGATAAAATCTTACTCTATTAAGGAAAAACTTCCAGCTCGCTGAAATATGTTCATTTGCTGAAAACCATCAAAACCACGAAAAGTTCTTGTATTTGAAGATAAAATCTTTTTGCTTTCAAGAAGAAAGATCTGGCTGACTGAAATAAGTTCATTAGATGAAAACTAACAAAAATTGACAAGAACCACGAAAAGTTCTTGTATTTTAAGATAAAATCTTACTCTGTTAAAGAGAAAACTCCCAGCTCGCTGAAATATGTTCATTTGCTGAAAAACAACAAAACCGCGAAAAGTTCTTGTATTTGAAGATAAAATCTTTTTGCTTTGACGAAGAAAGATCTAGCTGACTGAAATAAGTTCATTGGATGAAAACCAACAAAAATTGACAAGAACCACGAAAAGTTCTTGTATTTTAAGATAAAATCTTACGCTATTAAAGAAAAAACTCCCAGCTCGCTGAAATATGTTCATTTGCTGAAAACCAACAAAACCACGAAAAGTTCTTTTATTTGAAGATAAAATCTTTTTTCTTTGAAGAAGAAAGATCCAGCTGACTGAAATAAGTTCATTAGATGAAAACCAACAAAAATTCACAAGAACCACGAAAAGTTCTTGTATTTTAAGATAAAATCTTACTCTATTAAGGAAAAAACTTCCAGCTCGCTGAAATCTGTTCATTTGCTGAAAACCATCAAAACCACGAAAAGTTCTTGTATTTGAAGATAAAATCTTTTTGCTTTGAAGAAGAAAGATCTAGCTGACTGAAATAAGTTCATTAGATGAAAACCAACAAAAATTGACAAGAACCACGAAAAGTTCTTGTATTTTAAGATAAAATCTTACTCTATTAAAGAAAAAACTTCCAGCTCGCTGAAATCTGTTCATTTGCTGAAAACCATCAAAACCACGAAACGTTCTTGTATTTGAAGATAAAATCTTTTTGCTTTGAAGAAGAAAGATCTAGCTGACTGAAATAAGTTCATTAGATGAAAACTAACAAAAATTGACAACAACCACGAAAAGTTCTTGTATTTTAAGATAAAATCTTACTCTATTAAGGAAAAAACTTCCAGCTCGCTGAAATCTGTTCATTTGTTGAAAACCAACAAAACCACCAAAAGTTCTTGTATTTGAAGATAAAATCTTTTTGCTTTGACGAAGAAAGATCTAGCTGACTGAAATAAGTTCATTAGATGAAAACCAACAAAAATTGACAAGAACCACGAAAAGATCTTGTATTTTAAGATAAAATCTTAGGCTATTAAAGAAAAAACTTCCATCTCGCTGAAATCTGTTCATTTGCTGAAAACCATCAAAACCACGAAAAGTTCTTGCATTTGAAGATAAAATCTTTTTGCTTTGAAGAAGAAAGATCTAGCTGACTGAAATAAGTTGATTAGATGAAAACCAAAAAAAATTGACAAAAACCACGAAAAGTTCTTGTATTTTAAGATAAAATCTTACTCTATTAAGGAAAAAACTTCCAGCTCGCTGAAATCTGTTCATTTGCTGAAAACCATCAAAACCACGAAAAGTTCTTGTATTTGAAGATAAAATCTTTTTGCTTTGAAGAAGAAAGATCTAGCTGACTGAAATAAGTTCATTAGATGAAAACCAACAAAAATTGACAAGAACCACGAAAAGTTCTTGTATTTTAAGATAAAATCTTACTCTATTAAAGAAAAAACTTCCAGCTCGCTGAAATCTGTTCATTTGCTGAAAACCATCAAAACCACGAAACGTTCTTGTATTTGAAGATAAAATCTTTTTGCTTTGAAGAAGAAAGATCTAGCTGACTGAAATAAGTTCATTAGATGAAAACTAACAAAAATTGACAACAACCACGAAAAGTTCTTGTATTTTAAGATAAAATCTTACTCTATTAAGGAAAAAACTTCCAGCTCGCTGAAATCTGTTCATTTGTTGAAAACCAACAAAACCACCAAAAGTTCTTGTATTTGAAGATAAAATCTTTTTGCTTTGACGAAGAAAGATCTAGCTGACTGAAATAAGTTCATTAGATGAAAACCAACAAAAATTGACAAGAACCACGAAAAGATCTTGTATTTTAAGATAAAATCTTAGGCTATTAAAGAAAAAACTTCCATCTCGCTGAAATCTGTTCATTTGCTGAAAACCATCAAAACCACGAAAAGTTCTTGTATTTGAAGATAAAATCTTTTTGCTTTGAAGAAGAAAGATCTAGCTGACTGAAATAAGTTGATTAGATGAAAACCAAAAAAAATTGACAAAAACCACGAAAAGTTCTTGTATTTTAAGATAAAATCTTACTCTATTAAGGAAAAAACTTCCAGCTCGCTGAAATCTGTTCATTTGCTGAAAACCATCAAAACCACGAAAAGTTCTTGTATTTGAAGATAAAATCTTTTTGCTTTGAAGAAGAAAGATCTAGCTGACTGAAATAAGTTCATTAGATGAAAACCAACAAAAATTGACAAGAACCACGAAAAGTTCTTGTATTTTAAGATAAAATCTTACTCTATTAAAGAAAAAACTTCCAGCTCGCTGAAATCTGTTCATTTGCTGAAAACCATCAAAACCACGAAACGTTCTTGTATTTGAAGATAAAATCTTTTTGCTTTGAAGAAGAAAGATCTAGCTGACTGAAATAAGTTCATTAGATGAAAACTAACAAAAATTGACAACAACCACGAAAAGTTCTTGTATTTTAAGATAAAATCTTACTCTATTAAGGAAAAAACTTCCAGCTCGCTGAAATCTGTTCATTTGTTGAAAACCAACAAAACCACCAAAAGTTCTTGTATTTGAAGATAAAATCTTTTTGCTTTGACGAAGAAAGATCTCGCTGACTGAAATAAGTTCATTAGATGAAAACCAACAAAAATTGACAAGAACCACGAAAAGTTCTTGTATTTTAAGATAAAATCTTAGGCTATTAAAGAAAAAACTTCCATCTCGCTGAAATCTGTTCATTTGCTGAAAACCATCAAAACCACGAAAAGTTCTTGTATTTGAAGATAAAATCTTTTTGCTTTGAAGAAGAAAGATCTAGCTGACTGAAATAAGTTCATTAGATGAAAACCAACAAAAATTGACAAGAACCACGAAAAGTTCTTGTATTTTAAGATAAAATCTTACGCTATTAAAGAAAAAACTCCCAGCTCGCTGAAATATGTTCATTTGCTGAAAACCAACAAAACCATGAAAAGTTCTTGTATTTGAAGATAAAATCTTTTTTCTTTGAAGAAGAAAGATCTAGCTGACTGAAATAAGTTCATTAGATGAAAACCAACAAAAATTGACAAGAACCACGAAAAGTTCTTGTATTTTAAGATAAAATCTTACTCGATTCAGGAAAAAACTTCCAGCTCGCTGAAATATGTTCATTTGCTGAAAACCATCAAAACCACGAAAAGTTCTTGTATTTGAAGATAAAATCTTTTTGCTTTGAAGAAGAAAGATCTAGCTGACTGAAATAAGTTCATTAGATGAAAACCAACAAAAATTGACAAGAACCACAAAAAGTTCTTGTATTTTAAGATAAAATCTTACTCTATTAAGGAAAAAACTTCCAGCTCGCTGAAATATGTTCATTTGCTGAAAACCATCAAAACCACGAAAAGTTCTTGTATTTGAAGATAAAATCTTTTTGCTTTGAAGAAGAAAGATCTAGCTGACTGAAATAAGTTCATTAGATGAAAACCAACAAAAATTGACAAGAACCACGAAAAGTTCTTGTATTTTAAGATAAAATCTTACTCTATTCAGAAAAAACTTCCAGCTCGCTGAAATATGTTCATTTGCTGAAAACCATCAAATCCACGAAAAGTTCTTGTATTTGAAGATAAAATCTTTTTGCTTTGAAGAAGAAAGATCTAGCTGACTGAAATAAGTTCATTAGATGAAAACCAACAAAAATTGACAAGAACCACGAAAAGTTCTTGTATTTTAAGATGAAATCTTACGCTATTAAAGAAAAAACTCCCAGCTCGCTGAAATATGTTCATTTGCTGAAAACCAACAAAACCACGAAAAGTTCTTGTATTTGAAGATAAAATCTTTTTGCTTTGAAGAAGAAAGATCTAGCTGACTGAAATAAGTTCTAGATGAAAACCAACAAAAATTGACAAGAACCACGAAAAGTTCTTGTATTTTAAGATAAAATCTTAATCTATTCAGGAAAAAACTTCCAGCTCACTGAAATCTGTTCATTTGCTGAAAACCATCAAAACCACGAAAAGTTCTTGTATTTGAAGATAAAATCTTTTTGCTTTGAAGAAGAAAGATCTAGCTGACTGAAATAAGTTGATTAGATGAAAACCAAAAAAAATTGACAAAAACCACGAAAAGTTCTTGTATTTTAAGATAAAATCTTACTCTATTAAGGAAAAAACTTCCAGCTCGCTGAAATCTGTTCATTTGCTGAAAACCATCAAAACCACGAAAAGTTCTTGTATTTGAAGATAAAATCTTTTTGCTTTGAAGAAGAAAGATCTAGCTGACTGAAATAAGTTCATTAGATGAAAACCAACAAAAATTGACAAGAACCACGAAAAGTTCTTGTATTTTAAGATAAAATCTTACTCTATTAAAGAAAAAACTTCCAGCTCGCTGAAATCTGTTCATTTGCTGAAAACCATCAAAACCACGAAACGTTCTTGTATTTGAAGATAAAATCTTTTTGCTTTGAAGAAGAAAGATCTAGCTGACTGAAATAAGTTCATTAGATGAAAACTAACAAAAATTGACAACAACCACGAAAAGTTCTTGTATTTTAAGATAAAATCTTACGCTATTAAAGAAAAAACTCCCAGCTCGCTGAAATATGTTCATTTGCTGAAAACCAACAAAACCACGAAAAGTTCTTTTATTTGAAGATAAAATCTTTTTTCTTTGAAGAAGAAAGATCCAGCTGACTGAAATAAGTTCATTAGATGAAAACCAACAAAAATTCACAAGAACCACGAAAAGTTCTTGTATTTTAAGATAAAATCTTACTCTATTAAGGAAAAAACTTCCAGCTCGCTGAAATCTGTTCATTTGCTGAAAACCATCAAAACCACGAAAAGTTCTTGTATTTGAAGATAAAATCTTTTTGCTTTGAAGAAGAAAGATCTAGCTGACTGAAATAAGTTCATTAGATGAAAACCAACAAAAATTGACAAGAACCACGAAAAGTTCTTGTATTTTAAGATAAAATCTTACTCTATTAAAGAAAAAACTTCCAGCTCGCTGAAATCTGTTCATTTGCTGAAAACCATCAAAACCACGAAAAGTTCTTGTATTTGAAGATAAAATCTTTTTGCTTTGAAGAAGAAAGATCTAGCTGACTGAAATAAGTTCATGCGATGAAAACCAACAAAAATTGACAAGAACCACGAAAAGTTCTTGTATTTTAAGATAAAATCTTACGCTATTAAAGAAAAAACTCCCAGCTCGCTGAAATATTTTCATTTGCTGAAAACCAACAAAACCACGAAAAGTTCTTGTATTTGAAGATAAAATCTTTTTTCTTTGAAGAAGAAAGATCTAGCTGACTGAAATAAGTTCATTAGATGAAAACCAACAAAAATTGACAAGAACCACGAAAAGTTCTTGTATTTTCAGATAAAATCTTACTCTATTCAGGAAAAAACTTCCAGCTCGCTGAAATATGTTCATTTGCTGAAAACCATCAAAACCACGAAAAGTTCTTGTATTTGAAGATAAAATCTTTTTGCTTTGAAGAAGAAAGATCTAGCTGACTGAAATAAGTTCATTAGATGAAAACCAACAAAAATTGACAAGAACCACGAAAAGTTCTTGTATTTTAAGATAAAATCTTACTCTATTAAGGAAAAACTTCCAGCTCGCTGAAATATGTTCATTTGCTGAAAACCATCAAAACCACGAAAAGTTCTTGTATTTGAAGATAAAATCTTTTTGCTTTCAAGAAGAAAGATCTGGCTGACTGAAATAAGTTCATTAGATGAAAACTAACAAAAATTGACAAGAACCACGAAAAGTTCTTGTATTTTAAGATAAAATCTTACTCTGTTAAAGAGAAAACTCCCAGCTCGCTGAAATATGTTCATTTGCTGAAAAACAACAAAACCGCGAAAAGTTCTTGTATTTGAAGATAAAATCTTTTTGCTTTGACGAAGAAAGATCTAGCTGACTGAAATAAGTTCATTGGATGAAAACCAACAAAAATTGACAAGAACCACGAAAAGTTCTTGTATTTTAAGATAAAATCTTACGCTATTAAAGAAAAAACTCCCAGCTCGCTGAAATATGTTCATTTGCTGAAAACCAACAAAACCACGAAAAGTTCTTTTATTTGAAGATAAAATCTTTTTTCTTTGAAGAAGAAAGATCCAGCTGACTGAAATAAGTTCATTAGATGAAAACCAACAAAAATTCACAAGAACCACGAAAAGTTCTTGTATTTTAAGATAAAATCTTACTCTATTAAGGAAAAAACTTCCAGCTCGCTGAAATCTGTTCATTTGCTGAAAACCATCAAAACCACGAAAAGTTCTTGTATTTGAAGATAAAATCTTTTTGCTTTGACGAAGAAAGATCTAGCTGACTGAAATAAGTTCATTAGATGAAAACCAACAAAAATTGACAAGAACCACGAAAAGATCTTGTATTTTAAGATAAAATCTTAGGCTATTAAAGAAAAAACTTCCATCTCGCTGAAATCTGTTCATTTGCTGAAAACCATCAAAACCACGAAAAGTTCTTGCATTTGAAGATAAAATCTTTTTGCTTTGAAGAAGAAAGATCTAGCTGACTGAAATAAGTTGATTAGATGAAAACCAAAAAAAATTGACAAAAACCACGAAAAGTTCTTGTATTTTAAGATAAAATCTTACTCTATTAAGGAAAAAACTTCCAGCTCGCTGAAATCTGTTCATTTGCTGAAAACCATCAAAACCACGAAAAGTTCTTGTATTTGAAGATAAAATCTTTTTGCTTTGAAGAAGAAAGATCTAGCTGACTGAAATAAGTTCATTAGATGAAAACCAACAAAAATTGACAAGAACCACGAAAAGTTCTTGTATTTTAAGATAAAATCTTACTCTATTAAAGAAAAAACTTCCAGCTCGCTGAAATCTGTTCATTTGCTGAAAACCATCAAAACCACGAAACGTTCTTGTATTTGAAGATAAAATCTTTTTGCTTTGAAGAAGAAAGATCTAGCTGACTGAAATAAGTTCATTAGATGAAAACTAACAAAAATTGACAACAACCACGAAAAGTTCTTGTATTTTAAGATAAAATCTTACTCTATTAAGGAAAAAACTTCCAGCTCGCTGAAATCTGTTCATTTGTTGAAAACCAACAAAACCACCAAAAGTTCTTGTATTTGAAGATAAAATCTTTTTGCTTTGACGAAGAAAGATCTAGCTGACTGAAATAAGTTCATTAGATGAAAACCAACAAAAATTGACAAGAACCACGAAAAGATCTTGTATTTTAAGATAAAATCTTAGGCTATTAAAGAAAAAACTTCCATCTCGCTGAAATCTGTTCATTTGCTGAAAACCATCAAAACCACGAAAAGTTCTTGTATTTGAAGATAAAATCTTTTTGCTTTGAAGAAGAAAGATCTAGCTGACTGAAATAAGTTGATTAGATGAAAACCAAAAAAAATTGACAAAAACCACGAAAAGTTCTTGTATTTTAAGATAAAATCTTACTCTATTAAGGAAAAAACTTCCAGCTCGCTGAAATCTGTTCATTTGCTGAAAACCATCAAAACCACGAAAAGTTCTTGTATTTGAAGATAAAATCTTTTTGCTTTGAAGAAGAAAGATCTAGCTGACTGAAATAAGTTCATTAGATGAAAACCAACAAAAATTGACAAGAACCACGAAAAGTTCTTGTATTTTAAGATAAAATCTTACTCTATTAAAGAAAAAACTTCCAGCTCGCTGAAATCTGTTCATTTGCTGAAAACCATCAAAACCACGAAACGTTCTTGTATTTGAAGATAAAATCTTTTTGCTTTGAAGAAGAAAGATCTAGCTGACTGAAATAAGTTCATTAGATGAAAACTAACAAAAATTGACAACAACCACGAAAAGTTCTTGTATTTTAAGATAAAATCTTACTCTATTAAGGAAAAAACTTCCAGCTCGCTGAAATCTGTTCATTTGTTGAAAACCAACAAAACCACCAAAAGTTCTTGTATTTGAAGATAAAATCTTTTTGCTTTGACGAAGAAAGATCTAGCTGACTGAAATAAGTTCATTAGATGAAAACCAACAAAAATTGACAAGAACCACGAAAAGTTCTTGTATTTTAAGATAAAATCTTAGGCTATTAAAGAAAAAACTTCCATCTCGCTGAAATCTGTTCATTTGCTGAAAACCATCAAAACCACGAAAAGTTCTTGTATTTGAAGATAAAATCTTTTTGCTTTGAAGAAGAAAGATCTAGCTGACTGAAATAAGTTCATTAGATGAAAACCAACAAAAATTGACAAGAACCACGAAAAGTTCTTGTATTTTAAGATAAAATCTTACGCTATTAAAGAAAAAACTCCCAGCTCGCTGAAATATGTTCATTTGCTGAAAACCAACAAAACCATGAAAAGTTCTTGTATTTGAAGATAAAATCTTTTTTCTTTGAAGAAGAAAGATCTAGCTGACTGAAATAAGTTCATTAGATGAAAACCAACAAAAATTGACAAGAACCACGAAAAGTTCTTGTATTTTAAGATAAAATCTTACTCGATTCAGGAAAAAACTTCCAGCTCGCTGAAATATGTTCATTTGCTGAAAACCATCAAAACCACGAAAAGTTCTTGTATTTGAAGATAAAATCTTTTTGCTTTGAAGAAGAAAGATCTAGCTGACTGAAATAAGTTCATTAGATGAAAACCAACAAAAATTGACAAGAACCACAAAAAGTTCTTGTATTTTAAGATAAAATCTTACTCTATTAAGGAAAAAACTTCCAGCTCGCTGAAATATGTTCATTTGCTGAAAACCATCAAAACCACGAAAAGTTCTTGTATTTGAAGATAAAATCTTTTTGCTTTGAAGAAGAAAGATCTAGCTGACTGAAATAAGTTCATTAGATGAAAACCAACAAAAATTGACAAGAACCACGAAAAGTTCTTGTATTTTAAGATAAAATCTTACTCTATTCAGAAAAAACTTCCAGCTCGCTGAAATATGTTCATTTGCTGAAAACCATCAAATCCACGAAAAGTTCTTGTATTTGAAGATAAAATCTTTTTGCTTTGAAGAAGAAAGATCTAGCTGACTGAAATAAGTTCATTAGATGAAAACCAACAAAAATTGACAAGAACCACGAAAAGTTCTTGTATTTTAAGATGAAATCTTACGCTATTAAAGAAAAAACTCCCAGCTCGCTGAAATATGTTCATTTGCTGAAAACCAACAAAACCACGAAAAGTTCTTGTATTTGAAGATAAAATCTTTTTGCTTTGAAGAAGAAAGATCTAGCTGACTGAAATAAGTTCTAGATGAAAACCAACAAAAATTGACAAGAACCACGAAAAGTTCTTGTATTTTAAGATAAAATCTTAATCTATTCAGGAAAAAACTTCCAGCTCACTGAAATCTGTTCATTTGCTGAAAACCATCAAAACCACGAAAAGTTCTTGTATTTGAAGATAAAATCTTTTTGCTTTGAAGAAGAAAGATCTAGCTGACTGAAATAAGTTGATTAGATGAAAACCAAAAAAAATTGACAAAAACCACGAAAAGTTCTTGTATTTTAAGATAAAATCTTACTCTATTAAGGAAAAAACTTCCAGCTCGCTGAAATCTGTTCATTTGCTGAAAACCATCAAAACCACGAAAAGTTCTTGTATTTGAAGATAAAATCTTTTTGCTTTGAAGAAGAAAGATCTAGCTGACTGAAATAAGTTCATTAGATGAAAACCAACAAAAATTGACAAGAACCACGAAAAGTTCTTGTATTTTAAGATAAAATCTTACTCTATTAAAGAAAAAACTTCCAGCTCGCTGAAATCTGTTCATTTGCTGAAAACCATCAAAACCACGAAACGTTCTTGTATTTGAAGATAAAATCTTTTTGCTTTGAAGAAGAAAGATCTAGCTGACTGAAATAAGTTCATTAGATGAAAACTAACAAAAATTGACAACAACCACGAAAAGTTCTTGTATTTTAAGATAAAATCTTACTCTATTAAGGAAAAAACTTCCAGCTCGCTGAAATCTGTTCATTTGTTGAAAACCAACAAAACCACCAAAAGTTCTTGTATTTGAAGATGAAATCTTTTTGCTTTGATGAAGAAAGATCGAGCTGACTGAAATAAGTTCATTAGATGAAAACCAACAAAAATTGACAAGAACCACGAAAAGTTCTTGTATTTTAAGATAAAATCTTAGGCTATTAAAGAAAAAACTTCCATCTCGCTGAAATCTGTTCATTTGCTGAAAACCATCAAAACCACGAAAAGTTCTTGTATTTGAAGATAAAATCTTTTTGCTTTGAAGAAGAAAGATCTAGCTGACTGAAATAAGTTCATTAGATGAAAACCAACAAAAATTGACAAGAACCACGAAAAGTTCTTGTATTTTAAGATAAAATCTTACGCTATTAAAGAAAAAACTCCCAGCTCGCTGAAATATGTTCATTTGCTGAAAACCAACAAAACCATGAAAAGTTCTTGTATTTGAAGATAAAATCTTTTTTCTTTGAAGAAGAAAGATCTAGCTGACTGAAATAAGTTCATTAGATGAAAACCAACAAAAATTGACAAGAACCACGAAAAGTTCTTGTATTTTAAGATAAAATCTTACTCGATTCAGGAAAAAACTTCCAGCTCGCTGAAATATGTTCATTTGCTGAAAACCATCAAAACCACGAAAAGTTCTTGTATTTGAAGATAAAATCTTTTTGCTTTGAAGAAGAAAGATCTAGCTGACTGAAATAAGTTCATTAGATGAAAACCAACAAAAATTGACAAGAACCACAAAAAGTTCTTGTATTTTAAGATAAAATCTTACTCTATTAAGGAAAAAACTTCCAGCTCGCTGAAATATGTTCATTTGCTGAAAACCATCAAAACCACGAAAAGTTCTTGTATTTGAAGATAAAATCTTTTTGCTTTGAAGAAGAAAGATCTAGCTGACTGAAATAAGTTCATTAGATGAAAACCAACAAAAATTGACAAGAACCACGAAAAGTTCTTGTATTTTAAGATAAAATCTTAATCTATTCAGGAAAAAACTTCCAGCTCACTGAAATATGTTCATTTGCTGAAAACCATCAAAACCACGAAAAGTTCTTGTATTTGAAGATAAAATCTTTTTGCTTTGAAGAAGAAAGATCTAGCTGACTGAAATAAGTTCATTAGATGAAAACTAACAAAAATTGACAAGAACCACGAAAAGTTCTTGTATTTTAAGATAAAATCTTACTCTATTAAGGAAAAAACTTCCAGCTCGCTGAAATATGTTCATTTGCTGAAAACCATCAAAACCACGAAAAGTTCTTGTATTTGAAGATAAAATCTTTTTGCTTTGAAGAAGAAAGATCTAGCTGACTGAAATAAGTTCATTCGATGAAAACCAACAAAAATTGACAAGAACCACGAAAAGTTCTTGTATTTTAAGATAAAATCTTACGCTATTAAAGAAAAAACTCCCAGCTCGCTGAAATATGTTCATTTGCTGAAAAGCAACAAAACCACGAAAAGTTCTTGTATTTGAAGATAAAATCTTTTTTCTTTGAAGAAGAAAGATCTAGCTGACTGAAATAAGTTCATTCGATGAAAACCAACAAAAATTGACAAGAACCACGAAAAGTTCTTGTATTTTAAGATAAAATCTTACTCTATTAAGGAAAAAACTTCCAGCTCGCTGAAGTATGTTCATTTGCTGAAAACCATCAAAACCACGAAAAGTTCTTGTATTTGAAGATAAAATCTTTTTGCTTTGAAGAAGAAAGATCTAGCTGACTGAAATAAGTTCATGCGATGAAAACCAACAAAAATTGACAAGAACCACGAAAAGTTCTTGTATTTTAAGATAAAATCTTACGCTATTAAAGAAAAAACTCCCAGCTCGCTGAAATATTTTCATTTGCTGAAAACCAACAAAACCACGAAAAGTTCTTGTATTTGAAGATAAAATCTTTTTTCTTTGAAGAAGAAAGATCTAGCTGACTGAAATAAGTTCATTAGATGAAAACCAACAAAAATTGACAAGAACCACGAAAAGTTCTTGTATTTTAAGATAAAATCTTACTCTATTCAGGAAAAAACTTCCAGCTCGCTGAAATATGTTCATTTGCTGAAAACCATCAAAACCACGAAAAGTTCTTGTATTTGAAGATAAAATCTTTTTGCTTTGAAGAAGAAAGATCTAGCTGACTGAAATAAGTTCATTAGATGAAAACCAACAAAAATTGACAAGAACCACGAAAAGTTCTTGTATTTTAAGATAAAATCTTACTCCATTAAGGAAAAACTTCCAGCTCGCTGAAATATGTTCATTTGCTGAAAACCATCAAAACCACGAAAAGTTCTTGTATTTGAAGATAAAATCTTTTTGCTTTCAAGAAGAAAGATCTGGCTGACTGAAATAAGTTCATTAGATGAAAACTAACAAAAATTGACAAGAACCACGAAAAGTTCTTGTATTTTAAGATAAAATCTTACTCTGTTAAAGAGAAAACTCCCAGCTCGCTGAAATATGTTCATTTGCTGAAAAACAACAAAACCGCGAAAAGTTCTTGTATTTGAAGATAAAATCTTTTTGCTTTGACGAAGAAAGATCTAGCTGACTGAAATAAGTTCATTGGATGAAAACCAACAAAAATTGACAAGAACCACGAAAAGTTCTTGTATTTTAAGATAAAATCTTACGCTATTAAAGAAAAAACTCCCAGCTCGCTGAAATATGTTCATTTGCTGAAAACCAACAAAACCACGAAAAGTTCTTTTATTTGAAGATAAAATCTTTTTTCTTTGAAGAAGAAAGATCCAGCTGACTGAAATAAGTTCATTAGATGAAAACCAACAAAAATTCACAAGAACCACGAAAAGTTCTTGTATTTTAAGATAAAATCTTACTCTATTAAGGAAAAAACTTCCAGCTCGCTGAAATCTGTTCATTTGCTGAAAACCATCAAAACCACGAAAAGTTCTTGTATTTGAAGATAAAATCTTTTTGCTTTGAAGAAGAAAGATCTAGCTGACTGAAATAAGTTCATTAGATGAAAACCAACAAAAATTGACAAGAACCACGAAAAGTTCTTGTATTTTAAGATAAAATCTTACTCTATTAAAGAAAAAACTTCCAGCTCGCTGAAATCTGTTCATTTGCTGAAAACCATCAAAACCACGAAAAGTTCTTGTATTTGAAGATAAAATCTTTTTGCTTTGAAGAAGAAAGATCTAGCTGACTGAAATAAGTTCATGCGATGAAAACCAACAAAAATTGACAAGAACCACGAAAAGTTCTTGTATTTTAAGATAAAATCTTACGCTATTAAAGAAAAAACTCCCAGCTCGCTGAAATATTTTCATTTGCTGAAAACCAACAAAACCACGAAAAGTTCTTGTATTTGAAGATAAAATCTTTTTTCTTTGAAGAAGAAAGATCTAGCTGACTGAAATAAGTTCATTAGATGAAAACCAACAAAAATTGACAAGAACCACGAAAAGTTCTTGTATTTTCAGATAAAATCTTACTCTATTCAGGAAAAAACTTCCAGCTCGCTGAAATATGTTCATTTGCTGAAAACCATCAAAACCACGAAAAGTTCTTGTATTTGAAGATAAAATCTTTTTGCTTTGAAGAAGAAAGATCTAGCTGACTGAAATAAGTTCATTAGATGAAAACCAACAAAAATTGACAAGAACCACGAAAAGTTCTTGTATTTTAAGATAAAATCTTACTCGATTCAGGAAAAAACTTCCAGCTCGCTGAAATATGTTCATTTGCTGAAAACCATCAAAACCACGAAAAGTTCTTGTATTTGAAGATAAAATCTTTTTGCTTTGAAGAAGAAAGATCTAGCTGACTGAAATAAGTTCATTAGATGAAAACCAACAAAAATTGACAAGAACCACAAAAAGTTCTTGTATTTTAAGATAAAATCTTACTCTATTAAGGAAAAAACTTCCAGCTCGCTGAAATATGTTCATTTGCTGAAAACCATCAAAACCACGAAAAGTTCTTGTATTTGAAGATAAAATCTTTTTGCTTTGAAGAAGAAAGATCTAGCTGACTGAAATAAGTTCATTAGATGAAAACCAACAAAAATTGACAAGAACCACGAAAAGTTCTTGTATTTTAAGATAAAATCTTACTCTATTCAGAAAAAACTTCCAGCTCGCTGAAATATGTTCATTTGCTGAAAACCATCAAATCCACGAAAAGTTCTTGTATTTGAAGATAAAATCTTTTTGCTTTGAAGAAGAAAGATCTAGCTGACTGAAATAAGTTCATTAGATGAAAACCAACAAAAATTGACAAGAACCACGAAAAGTTCTTGTATTTTAAGATGAAATCTTACGCTATTAAAGAAAAAACTCCCAGCTCGCTGAAATATGTTCATTTGCTGAAAAACAACAAAACCACGAAAAGTTCTTGTATTTGAAGATAAAATCTTTTTGCTTTGAAGAAGAAAGATCTAGCTGACTGAAATAAGTTCTAGATGAAAACCAACAAAAATTGACAAGAACCACGAAAAGTTCTTGTATTTTAAGATAAAATCTTAATCTATTCAGGAAAAAACTTCCAGCTCACTGAAATATGTTCATTTGCTGAAAACCATCAAAACCACGAAAAGTTCTTGTATTTGAAGATAAAATCTTTTTGCTTTCAAGAAGAAAGATCTCGCTGACTGAAATAAGTTCATTAGATGAAAACCAAAAAAAATTGACAAAAACCACGAAAAGTTCTTGTATTTTAAGATAAAATCTTACGCTATTAAAGAAAAAACTCCCAGCTCGCTGAAATATGTTCATTTGCTGAAAACCAACAAAACCACGAAAAGTTCTTGTATTTGAAGATAAAATCTTTTTGCTTTGAAGAAGAAAGATCTAGCTGACTGAAATAAGTTCATTAGATGAAAACTAACAAAAATTGACAAGAACCACGAAAAGTTCTTGTATTTTAAGATAAAATCTTACTCTATTAAGGAAAAAACTTCCAGCTCGCTGAAATATGTTCATTTGCTGAAAACCATCAAAACCACGAAAAGTTCTTGTATTTGAAGATAAAATCTTTTTGCTTTGAAGAAGAAAGATCTAGCTGACTGAAATAAGTTCATTCGATGAAAACCAACAAAAATTGACAAGAACCACGAAAAGTTCTTGTATTTTAAGATAAAATCTTACGCTATTAAAGAAAAAACTCCCAGCTCGCTGAAATATGTTCATTTGCTGAAAACCAACAAAACCACGAAAAGTTCTTGTATTTGAAGATAAAATCTTTTTTCTTTGAAGAAGAAAGATCTAGCTGACTGAAATAAGTTCATTCGATGAAAACCAACAAAAATTGACAAGAACCACGAAAAGTTCTTGTATTTTAAGATAAAATCTTACTCTATTAAGGAAAAAACTTCCAGCTCGCTGAAGTATGTTCATTTGCTGAAAACCATCAAAACCACGAAAAGTTCTTGTATTTGAAGATAAAATCTTTTTGCTTTGAAGAAGAAAGATCTAGCTGACTGAAATAAGTTCATGCGATGAAAACCAACAAAAATTGACAAGAACCACGAAAAGTTCTTGTATTTTAAGATAAAATCTTACGCTATTAAAGAAAAAACTCCCAGCTCGCTGAAATATTTTCATTTGCTGAAAACCAACAAAACCACGAAAAGTTCTTGTATTTGAAGATAAAATCTTTTTTCTTTGAAGAAGAAAGATCTAGCTGACTGAAATAAGTTCATTCGATGAAAACCAACAAAAATTGACAAGAACCACGAAAAGTTCTTGTATTTTAAGATAAAATCTTAGGCTATTAAAGAAAAAACTTCCAGCTCGCTGAAATCTGTTCATTTGCTGAAAACCATCAAAACCACGAAACGTTCTTGTATTTGAAGATAAAATCTTTTTGCTTTGAAGAAGAAAGATCTAGCTGACTGAAATAAGTTCATTAGATGAAAACTAACAAAAATTGACAACAACCACGAAAAGTTCTTGTATTTTAAGATAAAATCTTACTCTATTAAGGAAAAAACTTCCAGCTCGCTGAAATCTGTTCATTTGTTGAAAACCAACAAAACCACCAAAAGTTCTTGTATTTGAAGATGAAATCTTTTTGCTTTGATGAAGAAAGATCGAGCTGACTGAAATAAGTTCATTAGATGAAAACCAACAAAAATTGACAAGAACCACGAAAAGTTCTTGTATTTTAAGATAAAATCTTAGGCTATTAAAGAAAAAACTTCCATCTCGCTGAAATCTGTTCATTTGCTGAAAACCATCAAAACCACGAAAAGTTCTTGTATTTGAAGATAAAATCTTTTTGCTTTGAAGAAGAAAGATCTAGCTGACTGAAATAAGTTCATTAGATGAAAACCAACAAAAATTGACAAGAACCACGAAAAGTTCTTGTATTTTAAGATAAAATCTTACGCTATTAAAGAAAAAACTCCCAGCTCGCTGAAATATGTTCATTTGCTGAAAACCAACAAAACCATGAAAAGTTCTTGTATTTGAAGATAAAATCTTTTTTCTTTGAAGAAGAAAGATCTAGCTGACTGAAATAAGTTCATTAGATGAAAACCAACAAAAATTGACAAGAACCACGAAAAGTTCTTGTATTTTAAGATAAAATCTTACTCGATTCAGGAAAAAACTTCCAGCTCGCTGAAATATGTTCATTTGCTGAAAACCATCAAAACCACGAAAAGTTCTTGTATTTGAAGATAAAATCTTTTTGCTTTGAAGAAGAAAGATCTAGCTGACTGAAATAAGTTCATTAGATGAAAACCAACAAAAATTGACAAGAACCACAAAAAGTTCTTGTATTTTAAGATAAAATCTTACTCTATTAAGGAAAAAACTTCCAGCTCGCTGAAATATGTTCATTTGCTGAAAACCATCAAAACCACGAAAAGTTCTTGTATTTGAAGATAAAATCTTTTTGCTTTGAAGAAGAAAGATCTAGCTGACTGAAATAAGTTCATTAGATGAAAACCAACAAAAATTGACAAGAACCACGAAAAGTTCTTGTATTTTAAGATAAAATCTTAATCTATTCAGGAAAAAACTTCCAGCTCACTGAAATATGTTCATTTGCTGAAAACCATCAAAACCACGAAAAGTTCTTGTATTTGAAGATAAAATCTTTTTGCTTTCAAGAAGAAAGATCTCGCTGACTGAAATAAGTTCATTAGATGAAAACCAAAAAAAATTGACAAAAACCACGAAAAGTTCTTGTATTTTAAGATAAAATCTTACGCTATTAAAGAAAAAACTCCCAGCTCGCTGAAATATGTTCATTTGCTGAAAACCAACAAAACCACGAAAAGTTCTTGTATTTGAAGATAAAATCTTTTTGCTTTGAAGAAGAAAGATCTAGCTGACTGAAATAAGTTCATTAGATGAAAACTAACAAAAATTGACAAGAACCACGAAAAGTTCTTGTATTTTAAGATAAAATCTTACTCTATTAAGGAAAAAACTTCCAGCTCGCTGAAATATGTTCATTTGCTGAAAACCATCAAAACCACGAAAAGTTCTTGTATTTGAAGATAAAATCTTTTTGCTTTGAAGAAGAAAGATCTAGCTGACTGAAATAAGTTCATTCGATGAAAACCAACAAAAATTGACAAGAACCACGAAAAGTTCTTGTATTTTAAGATAAAATCTTACGCTATTAAAGAAAAAACTCCCAGCTCGCTGAAATATGTTCATTTGCTGAAAAGCAACAAAACCACGAAAAGTTCTTGTATTTGAAGATAAAATCTTTTTTCTTTGAAGAAGAAAGATCTAGCTGACTGAAATAAGTTCATTCGATGAAAACCAACAAAAATTGACAAGAACCACGAAAAGTTCTTGTATTTTAAGATAAAATCTTACTCTATTAAGGAAAAAACTTCCAGCTCGCTGAAGTATGTTCATTTGCTGAAAACCATCAAAACCACGAAAAGTTCTTGTATTTGAAGATAAAATCTTTTTGCTTTGAAGAAGAAAGATCTAGCTGACTGAAATAAGTTCATGCGATGAAAACCAACAAAAATTGACAAGAACCACGAAAAGTTCTTGTATTTTAAGATAAAATCTTACGCTATTAAAGAAAAAACTCCCAGCTCGCTGAAATATTTTCATTTGCTGAAAACCAACAAAACCACGAAAAGTTCTTGTATTTGAAGATAAAATCTTTTTTCTTTGAAGAAGAAAGATCTAGCTGACTGAAATAAGTTCATTAGATGAAAACCAACAAAAATTGACAAGAACCACGAAAAGTTCTTGTATTTTAAGATAAAATCTTACTCTATTCAGGAAAAAACTTCCAGCTCGCTGAAATATGTTCATTTGCTGAAAACCATCAAAACCACGAAAAGTTCTTGTATTTGAAGATAAAATCTTTTTGCTTTGAAGAAGAAAGATCTAGCTGACTGAAATAAGTTCATTAGATGAAAACCAACAAAAATTGACAAGAACCACGAAAAGTTCTTGTATTTTAAGATAAAATCTTACTCCATTAAGGAAAAACTTCCAGCTCGCTGAAATATGTTCATTTGCTGAAAACCATCAAAACCACGAAAAGTTCTTGTATTTGAAGATAAAATCTTTTTGCTTTCAAGAAGAAAGATCTGGCTGACTGAAATAAGTTCATTAGATGAAAACTAACAAAAATTGACAAGAACCACGAAAAGTTCTTGTATTTTAAGATAAAATCTTACTCTGTTAAAGAGAAAACTCCCAGCTCGCTGAAATATGTTCATTTGCTGAAAAACAACAAAACCGCGAAAAGTTCTTGTATTTGAAGATAAAATCTTTTTGCTTTGACGAAGAAAGATCTAGCTGACTGAAATAAGTTCATTGGATGAAAACCAACAAAAATTGACAAGAACCACGAAAAGTTCTTGTATTTTAAGATAAAATCTTACGCTATTAAAGAAAAAACTCCCAGCTCGCTGAAATATGTTCATTTGCTGAAAACCAACAAAACCACGAAAAGTTCTTTTATTTGAAGATAAAATCTTTTTTCTTTGAAGAAGAAAGATCCAGCTGACTGAAATAAGTTCATTAGATGAAAACCAACAAAAATTCACAAGAACCACGAAAAGTTCTTGTATTTTAAGATAAAATCTTACTCTATTAAGGAAAAAACTTCCAGCTCGCTGAAATCTGTTCATTTGCTGAAAACCATCAAAACCACGAAAAGTTCTTGTATTTGAAGATAAAATCTTTTTGCTTTGAAGAAGAAAGATCTAGCTGACTGAAATAAGTTCATTAGATGAAAACCAACAAAAATTGACAAGAACCACGAAAAGTTCTTGTATTTTAAGATAAAATCTTACTCTATTAAAGAAAAAACTTCCAGCTCGCTGAAATCTGTTCATTTGCTGAAAACCATCAAAACCACGAAAAGTTCTTGTATTTGAAGATAAAATCTTTTTGCTTTGAAGAAGAAAGATCTAGCTGACTGAAATAAGTTCATGCGATGAAAACCAACAAAAATTGACAAGAACCACGAAAAGTTCTTGTATTTTAAGATAAAATCTTACGCTATTAAAGAAAAAACTCCCAGCTCGCTGAAATATTTTCATTTGCTGAAAACCAACAAAACCACGAAAAGTTCTTGTATTTGAAGATAAAATCTTTTTTCTTTGAAGAAGAAAGATCTAGCTGACTGAAATAAGTTCATTAGATGAAAACCAACAAAAATTGACAAGAACCACGAAAAGTTCTTGTATTTTCAGATAAAATCTTACTCTATTCAGGAAAAAACTTCCAGCTCGCTGAAATATGTTCATTTGCTGAAAACCATCAAAACCACGAAAAGTTCTTGTATTTGAAGATAAAATCTTTTTGCTTTGAAGAAGAAAGATCTAGCTGACTGAAATAAGTTCATTAGATGAAAACCAACAAAAATTGACAAGAACCACGAAAAGTTCTTGTATTTTAAGATAAAATCTTACTCGATTCAGGAAAAAACTTCCAGCTCGCTGAAATATGTTCATTTGCTGAAAACCATCAAAACCACGAAAAGTTCTTGTATTTGAAGATAAAATCTTTTTGCTTTGAAGAAGAAAGATCTAGCTGACTGAAATAAGTTCATTAGATGAAAACCAACAAAAATTGACAAGAACCACAAAAAGTTCTTGTATTTTAAGATAAAATCTTACTCTATTAAGGAAAAAACTTCCAGCTCGCTGAAATATGTTCATTTGCTGAAAACCATCAAAACCACGAAAAGTTCTTGTATTTGAAGATAAAATCTTTTTGCTTTGAAGAAGAAAGATCTAGCTGACTGAAATAAGTTCATTAGATGAAAACCAACAAAAATTGACAAGAACCACGAAAAGTTCTTGTATTTTAAGATAAAATCTTACTCTATTCAGAAAAAACTTCCAGCTCGCTGAAATATGTTCATTTGCTGAAAACCATCAAATCCACGAAAAGTTCTTGTATTTGAAGATAAAATCTTTTTGCTTTGAAGAAGAAAGATCTAGCTGACTGAAATAAGTTCATTAGATGAAAACCAACAAAAATTGACAAGAACCACGAAAAGTTCTTGTATTTTAAGATGAAATCTTACGCTATTAAAGAAAAAACTCCCAGCTCGCTGAAATATGTTCATTTGCTGAAAAACAACAAAACCACGAAAAGTTCTTGTATTTGAAGATAAAATCTTTTTGCTTTGAAGAAGAAAGATCTAGCTGACTGAAATAAGTTCTAGATGAAAACCAACAAAAATTGACAAGAACCACGAAAAGTTCTTGTATTTTAAGATAAAATCTTAATCTATTCAGGAAAAAACTTCCAGCTCACTGAAATATGTTCATTTGCTGAAAACCATCAAAACCACGAAAAGTTCTTGTATTTGAAGATAAAATCTTTTTGCTTTCAAGAAGAAAGATCTCGCTGACTGAAATAAGTTCATTAGATGAAAACCAAAAAAAATTGACAAAAACCACGAAAAGTTCTTGTATTTTAAGATAAAATCTTACGCTATTAAAGAAAAAACTCCCAGCTCGCTGAAATATGTTCATTTGCTGAAAACCAACAAAACCACGAAAAGTTCTTGTATTTGAAGATAAAATCTTTTTGCTTTGAAGAAGAAAGATCTAGCTGACTGAAATAAGTTCATTAGATGAAAACTAACAAAAATTGACAAGAACCACGAAAAGTTCTTGTATTTTAAGATAAAATCTTACTCTATTAAGGAAAAAACTTCCAGCTCGCTGAAATATGTTCATTTGCTGAAAACCATCAAAACCACGAAAAGTTCTTGTATTTGAAGATAAAATCTTTTTGCTTTGAAGAAGAAAGATCTAGCTGACTGAAATAAGTTCATTCGATGAAAACCAACAAAAATTGACAAGAACCACGAAAAGTTCTTGTATTTTAAGATAAAATCTTACGCTATTAAAGAAAAAACTCCCAGCTCGCTGAAATATGTTCATTTGCTGAAAACCAACAAAACCACGAAAAGTTCTTGTATTTGAAGATAAAATCTTTTTTCTTTGAAGAAGAAAGATCTAGCTGACTGAAATAAGTTCATTCGATGAAAACCAACAAAAATTGACAAGAACCACGAAAAGTTCTTGTATTTTAAGATAAAATCTTACTCTATTAAGGAAAAAACTTCCAGCTCGCTGAAGTATGTTCATTTGCTGAAAACCATCAAAACCACGAAAAGTTCTTGTATTTGAAGATAAAATCTTTTTGCTTTGAAGAAGAAAGATCTAGCTGACTGAAATAAGTTCATGCGATGAAAACCAACAAAAATTGACAAGAACCACGAAAAGTTCTTGTATTTTAAGATAAAATCTTACGCTATTAAAGAAAAAACTCCCAGCTCGCTGAAATATTTTCATTTGCTGAAAACCAACAAAACCACGAAAAGTTCTTGTATTTGAAGATAAAATCTTTTTTCTTTGAAGAAGAAAGATCTAGCTGACTGAAATAAGTTCATTCGATGAAAACCAACAAAAATTGACAAGAACCACGAAAAGTTCTTGTATTTTAAGATAAAATCTTACTCTATTAAGGAAAAAACTTCCAGCTCGCTGAAGTATGTTCATTTGCTGAAAACCATCAAAACCACGAAAAGTTCTTGTATTTGAAGATAAAATCTTTTTGCTTTGAAGAAGAAAGATCTAGCTGACTGAAATAAGTTCATGCGATGAAAACCAACAAAAATTGACAAGAACCACGAAAAGTTCTTGTATTTTAAGATAAAATCTTACGCTATTAAAGAAAAAACTCCCAGCTCGCTGAAATATTTTCATTTGCTGAAAACCAACAAAACCACGAAAAGTTCTTGTATTTGAAGATAAAATCTTTTTTCTTTGAAGAAGAAAGATCTAGCTGACTGAAATAAGTTCATTAGATGAAAACCAACAAAAATTGACAAGAACCACGAAAAGTTCTTGTATTTTAAGATAAAATCTTACTCTATTCAGGAAAAAACTTCCAGCTCGCTGAAATATGTTCATTTGCTGAAAACCATCAAAACCACGAAAAGTTCTTGTATTTGAAGATAAAATCTTTTTGCTTTGAAGAAGAAAGATCTAGCTGACTGAAATAAGTTCATTAGATGAAAACCAACAAAAATTGACAAGAACCACGAAAAGTTCTTGTATTTTAAGATAAAATCTTACTCCATTAAGGAAAAACTTCCAGCTCGCTGAAATATGTTCATTTGCTGAAAACCATCAAAACCACGAAAAGTTCTTGTATTTGAAGATAAAATCTTTTTGCTTTCAAGAAGAAAGATCTGGCTGACTGAAATAAGTTCATTAGATGAAAACTAACAAAAATTGACAAGAACCACGAAAAGTTCTTGTATTTTAAGATAAAATCTTACTCTGTTAAAGAGAAAACTCCCAGCTCGCTGAAATATGTTCATTTGCTGAAAAACAACAAAACCGCGAAAAGTTCTTGTATTTGAAGATAAAATCTTTTTGCTTTGACGAAGAAAGATCTAGCTGACTGAAATAAGTTCATTGGATGAAAACCAACAAAAATTGACAAGAACCACGAAAAGTTCTTGTATTTTAAGATAAAATCTTACGCTATTAAAGAAAAAACTCCCAGCTCGCTGAAATATGTTCATTTGCTGAAAACCAACAAAACCACGAAAAGTTCTTTTATTTGAAGATAAAATCTTTTTTCTTTGAAGAAGAAAGATCCAGCTGACTGAAATAAGTTCATTAGATGAAAACCAACAAAAATTCACAAGAACCACGAAAAGTTCTTGTATTTTAAGATAAAATCTTACTCTATTAAGGAAAAAACTTCCAGCTCGCTGAAATCTGTTCATTTGCTGAAAACCATCAAAACCACGAAAAGTTCTTGTATTTGAAGATAAAATCTTTTTGCTTTGAAGAAGAAAGATCTAGCTGACTGAAATAAGTTCATTAGATGAAAACCAACAAAAATTGACAAGAACCACGAAAAGTTCTTGTATTTTAAGATAAAATCTTACTCTATTAAAGAAAAAACTTCCAGCTCGCTGAAATCTGTTCATTTGCTGAAAACCATCAAAACCACGAAAAGTTCTTGTATTTGAAGATAAAATCTTTTTGCTTTGAAGAAGAAAGATCTAGCTGACTGAAATAAGTTCATGCGATGAAAACCAACAAAAATTGACAAGAACCACGAAAAGTTCTTGTATTTTAAGATAAAATCTTACGCTATTAAAGAAAAAACTCCCAGCTCGCTGAAATATTTTCATTTGCTGAAAACCAACAAAACCACGAAAAGTTCTTGTATTTGAAGATAAAATCTTTTTTCTTTGAAGAAGAAAGATCTAGCTGACTGAAATAAGTTCATTAGATGAAAACCAACAAAAATTGACAAGAACCACGAAAAGTTCTTGTATTTTCAGATAAAATCTTACTCTATTCAGGAAAAAACTTCCAGCTCGCTGAAATATGTTCATTTGCTGAAAACCATCAAAACCACGAAAAGTTCTTGTATTTGAAGATAAAATCTTTTTGCTTTGAAGAAGAAAGATCTAGCTGACTGAAATAAGTTCATTAGATGAAAACCAACAAAAATTGACAAGAACCACGAAAAGTTCTTGTATTTTAAGATAAAATCTTACTCTATTAAGGAAAAACTTCCAGCTCGCTGAAATATGTTCATTTGCTGAAAACCATCAAAACCACGAAAAGTTCTTGTATTTGAAGATAAAATCTTTTTGCTTTCAAGAAGAAAGATCTGGCTGACTGAAATAAGTTCATTAGATGAAAACTAACAAAAATTGACAAGAACCACGAAAAGTTCTTGTATTTTAAGATAAAATCTTACTCTGTTAAAGAGAAAACTCCCAGCTCGCTGAAATATGTTCATTTGCTGAAAAACAACAAAACCGCGAAAAGTTCTTGTATTTGAAGATAAAATCTTTTTGCTTTGACGAAGAAAGATCTAGCTGACTGAAATAAGTTCATTGGATGAAAACCAACAAAAATTGACAAGAACCACGAAAAGTTCTTGTATTTTAAGATAAAATCTTACGCTATTAAAGAAAAAACTCCCAGCTCGCTGAAATATGTTCATTTGCTGAAAACCAACAAAACCACGAAAAGTTCTTTTATTTGAAGATAAAATCTTTTTTCTTTGAAGAAGAAAGATCTAGCTGACTGAAATAAGTTCATTCGATGAAAACCAACAAAAATTGACAAGAACCACGAAAAGTTCTTGTATTTTAAGATAAAATCTTACTCTATTAAGGAAAAAACTTCCAGCTCGCTGAAGTATGTTCATTTGCTGAAAACCATCAAAACCACGAAAAGTTCTTGTATTTGAAGATAAAATCTTTTTGCTTTGAAGAAGAAAGATCTAGCTGACTGAAATAAGTTCATGCGATGAAAACCAACAAAAATTGACAAGAACCACGAAAAGTTCTTGTATTTTAAGATAAAATCTTACGCTATTAAAGAAAAAACTCCCAGCTCGCTGAAATATTTTCATTTGCTGAAAACCAACAAAACCACGAAAAGTTCTTGTATTTGAAGATAAAATCTTTTTTCTTTGAAGAAGAAAGATCTAGCTGACTGAAATAAGTTCATTAGATGAAAACCAACAAAAATTGACAAGAACCACGAAAAGTTCTTGTATTTTAAGATAAAATCTTACTCTATTCAGGAAAAAACTTCCAGCTCGCTGAAATATGTTCATTTGCTGAAAACCATCAAAACCACGAAAAGTTCTTGTATTTGAAGATAAAATCTTTTTGCTTTGAAGAAGAAAGATCTAGCTGACTGAAATAAGTTCATTAGATGAAAACCAACAAAAATTGACAAGAACCACGAAAAGTTCTTGTATTTTAAGATAAAATCTTACTCCATTAAGGAAAAACTTCCAGCTCGCTGAAATATGTTCATTTGCTGAAAACCATCAAAACCACGAAAAGTTCTTGTATTTGAAGATAAAATCTTTTTGCTTTCAAGAAGAAAGATCTGGCTGACTGAAATAAGTTCATTAGATGAAAACTAACAAAAATTGACAAGAACCACGAAAAGTTCTTGTATTTTAAGATAAAATCTTACTCTGTTAAAGAGAAAACTCCCAGCTCGCTGAAATATGTTCATTTGCTGAAAAACAACAAAACCGCGAAAAGTTCTTGTATTTGAAGATAAAATCTTTTTGCTTTGACGAAGAAAGATCTAGCTGACTGAAATAAGTTCATTGGATGAAAACCAACAAAAATTGACAAGAACCACGAAAAGTTCTTGTATTTTAAGATAAAATCTTACGCTATTAAAGAAAAAACTCCCAGCTCGCTGAAATATGTTCATTTGCTGAAAACCAACAAAACCACGAAAAGTTCTTTTATTTGAAGATAAAATCTTTTTTCTTTGAAGAAGAAAGATCCAGCTGACTGAAATAAGTTCATTAGATGAAAACCAACAAAAATTCACAAGAACCACGAAAAGTTCTTGTATTTTAAGATAAAATCTTACTCTATTAAGGAAAAAACTTCCAGCTCGCTGAAATCTGTTCATTTGCTGAAAACCATCAAAACCACGAAAAGTTCTTGTATTTGAAGATAAAATCTTTTTGCTTTGAAGAAGAAAGATCTAGCTGACTGAAATAAGTTCATTAGATGAAAACCAACAAAAATTGACAAGAACCACGAAAAGTTCTTGTATTTTAAGATAAAATCTTACTCTATTAAAGAAAAAACTTCCAGCTCGCTGAAATCTGTTCATTTGCTGAAAACCATCAAAACCACGAAAAGTTCTTGTATTTGAAGATAAAATCTTTTTGCTTTGAAGAAGAAAGATCTAGCTGACTGAAATAAGTTCATGCGATGAAAACCAACAAAAATTGACAAGAACCACGAAAAGTTCTTGTATTTTAAGATAAAATCTTACGCTATTAAAGAAAAAACTCCCAGCTCGCTGAAATATTTTCATTTGCTGAAAACCAACAAAACCACGAAAAGTTCTTGTATTTGAAGATAAAATCTTTTTTCTTTGAAGAAGAAAGATCTAGCTGACTGAAATAAGTTCATTAGATGAAAACCAACAAAAATTGACAAGAACCACGAAAAGTTCTTGTATTTTCAGATAAAATCTTACTCTATTCAGGAAAAAACTTCCAGCTCGCTGAAATATGTTCATTTGCTGAAAACCATCAAAACCACGAAAAGTTCTTGTATTTGAAGATAAAATCTTTTTGCTTTGAAGAAGAAAGATCTAGCTGACTGAAATAAGTTCATTAGATGAAAACCAACAAAAATTGACAAGAACCACGAAAAGTTCTTGTATTTTAAGATAAAATCTTACTCTATTAAGGAAAAACTTCCAGCTCGCTGAAATATGTTCATTTGCTGAAAACCATCAAAACCACGAAAAGTTCTTGTATTTGAAGATAAAATCTTTTTGCTTTCAAGAAGAAAGATCTGGCTGACTGAAATAAGTTCATTAGATGAAAACTAACAAAAATTGACAAGAACCACGAAAAGTTCTTGTATTTTAAGATAAAATCTTACTCTGTTAAAGAGAAAACTCCCAGCTCGCTGAAATATGTTCATTTGCTGAAAAACAACAAAACCGCGAAAAGTTCTTGTATTTGAAGATAAAATCTTTTTGCTTTGACGAAGAAAGATCTAGCTGACTGAAATAAGTTCATTGGATGAAAACCAACAAAAATTGACAAGAACCACGAAAAGTTCTTGTATTTTAAGATAAAATCTTACGCTATTAAAGAAAAAACTCCCAGCTCGCTGAAATATGTTCATTTGCTGAAAACCAACAAAACCACGAAAAGTTCTTTTATTTGAAGATAAAATCTTTTTTCTTTGAAGAAGAAAGATCCAGCTGACTGAAATAAGTTCATTAGATGAAAACCAACAAAAATTCACAAGAACCACGAAAAGTTCTTGTATTTTAAGATAAAATCTTACTCTATTAAGGAAAAAACTTCCAGCTCGCTGAAATCTGTTCATTTGCTGAAAACCATCAAAACCACGAAAAGTTCTTGTATTTGAAGATAAAATCTTTTTGCTTTGAAGAAGAAAGATCTAGCTGACTGAAATAAGTTCATTAGATGAAAACCAACAAAAATTGACAAGAACCACGAAAAGTTCTTGTATTTTAAGATAAAATCTTACTCTATTAAAGAAAAAACTTCCAGCTCGCTGAAATCTGTTCATTTCCTGAAAACCATCAAAACCACGAAACGTTCTTGTATTTGAAGATAAAATCTTTTTGCTTTGAAGAAGAAAGATCTAGCTGACTGAAATAAGTTCATTAGATGAAAACCAACAAAAATTGACAACAACCACGAAAAGTTCTTGTATTTTAAGATAAAATCTTACTCTATTAAGGAAAAAACTTCCAGCTCGCTGAAATCTGTTCATTTGTTGAAAACCAACAAAACCACCAAAAGTTCTTGTATTTGAAGATAAAATCTTTTTGCTTTGACGAAGAAAGATCTAGCTGACTGAAATAAGTTCATTAGATGAAAACCAACAAAAATTGACAAGAACCACGAAAAGATCTTGTATTTTAAGATAAAATCTTAGGCTATTAAAGAAAAAACTTCCATCTCGCTGAAATCTGTTCATTTGCTGAAAACCATCAAAACCACGAAAAGTTCTTGCATTTGAAGATAAAATCTTTTTGCTTTGAAGAAGAAAGATCTAGCTGACTGAAATAAGTTGATTAGATGAAAACCAAAAAAAATTGACAAAAACCACGAAAAGTTCTTGTATTTTAAGATAAAATCTTACTCTATTAAGGAAAAAACTTCCAGCTCGCTGAAATCTGTTCATTTGCTGAAAACCATCAAAACCACGAAAAGTTCTTGTATTTGAAGATAAAATCTTTTTGCTTTGAAGAAGAAAGATCTAGCTGACTGAAATAAGTTCATTAGATGAAAACCAACAAAAATTGACAAGAACCACGAAAAGTTCTTGTATTTTAAGATAAAATCTTACTCTATTAAAGAAAAAACTTCCAGCTCGCTGAAATCTGTTCATTTGCTGAAAACCATCAAAACCACGAAACGTTCTTGTATTTGAAGATAAAATCTTTTTGCTTTGAAGAAGAAAGATCTAGCTGACTGAAATAAGTTCATTAGATGAAAACTAACAAAAATTGACAACAACCACGAAAAGTTCTTGTATTTTAAGATAAAATCTTACTCTATTAAGGAAAAAACTTCCAGCTCGCTGAAATCTGTTCATTTGTTGAAAACCAACAAAACCACCAAAAGTTCTTGTATTTGAAGATAAAATCTTTTTGCTTTTACGAAGAAAGATCTAGCTGACTGAAATAAGTTCATTAGATGAAAACCAACAAAAATTGACAAGAACCACGAAAAGATCTTGTATTTTAAGATAAAATCTTAGGCTATTAAAGAAAAAACTTCCATCTCGCTGAAATCTGTTCATTTGCTGAAAACCATCAAAACCACGAAAAGTTCTTGTATTTGAAGATAAAATCTTTTTGCTTTGAAGAAGAAAGATCTAGCTGACTGAAATAAGTTGATTAGATGAAAACCAAAAAAAATTGACAAAAACCACGAAAAGTTCTTGTATTTTAAGATAAAATCTTACTCTATTAAGGAAAAAACTTCCAGCTCGCTGAAATCTGTTCATTTGCTGAAAACCATCAAAACCACGAAAAGTTCTTGTATTTGAAGATAAAATCTTTTTGCTTTGAAGAAGAAAGATCTAGCTGACTGAAATAAGTTCATTAGATGAAAACCAACAAAAATTGACAAGAACCACGAAAAGTTCTTGTATTTTAAGATAAAATCTTACTCTATTAAAGAAAAAACTTCCAGCTCGCTGAAATCTGTTCATTTGCTGAAAACCATCAAAACCACGAAACGTTCTTGTATTTGAAGATAAAATCTTTTTGCTTTGAAGAAGAAAGATCTAGCTGACTGAAATAAGTTCATTAGATGAAAACTAACAAAAATTGACAACAACCACGAAAAGTTCTTGTATTTTAAGATAAAATCTTACTCTATTAAGGAAAAAACTTCCAGCTCGCTGAAATCTGTTCATTTGTTGAAAACCAACAAAACCACCAAAAGTTCTTGTATTTGAAGATAAAATCTTTTTGCTTTGACGAAGAAAGATCTAGCTGACTGAAATAAGTTCATTAGATGAAAACCAACAAAAATTGACAAGAACCACGAAAAGTTCTTGTATTTTAAGATAAAATCTTAGGCTATTAAAGAAAAAACTTCCATCTCGCTGAAATCTGTTCATTTGCTGAAAACCATCAAAACCACGAAAAGTTCTTGTATTTGAAGATAAAATCTTTTTGCTTTGAAGAAGAAAGATCTAGCTGACTGAAATAAGTTCATTAGATGAAAACCAACAAAAATTGACAAGAACCACGAAAAGTTCTTGTATTTTAAGATAAAATCTTACGCTATTAAAGAAAAAACTCCCAGCTCGCTGAAATATGTTCATTTGCTGAAAACCAACAAAACCATGAAAAGTTCTTGTATTTGAAGATAAAATCTTTTTTCTTTGAAGAAGAAAGATCGAGCTGACTGAAATAAGTTCATTAGATGAAAACCAACAAAAATTGACAAGAACCACGAAAAGTTCTTGTATTTTAAGATAAAATCTTACTCGATTCAGGAAAAAACTTCCAGCTCGCTGAAATATGTTCATTTGCTGAAAACCATCAAAACCACGAAAAGTTCTTGTATTTGAAGATAAAATCTTTTTGCTTTGAAGAAGAAAGATCTAGCTGACTGAAATAAGTTCATTAGATGAAAACCAACAAAAATTGACAAGAACCACAAAAAGTTCTTGTATTTTAAGATAAAATCTTACTCTATTAAGGAAAAAACTTCCAGCTCGCTGAAATATGTTCATTTGCTGAAAACCATCAAAACCACGAAAAGTTCTTGTATTTGAAGATAAAATCTTTTTGCTTTGAAGAAGAAAGATCTAGCTGACTGAAATAAGTTCATTAGATGAAAACCAACAAAAATTGACAAGAACCACGAAAAGTTCTTGTATTTTAAGATAAAATCTTACTCTATTCAGAAAAAACTTCCAGCTCGCTGAAATATGTTCATTTGCTGAAAACCATCAAATCCACGAAAAGTTCTTGTATTTGAAGATAAAATCTTTTTGCTTTGAAGAAGAAAGATCTAGCTGACTGAAATAAGTTCATTAGATGAAAACCAACAAAAATTGACAAGAACCACGAAAAGTTCTTGTATTTTAAGATGAAATCTTACGCTATTAAAGAAAAAACTCCCAGCTCGCTGAAATATGTTCATTTGCTGAAAACCAACAAAACCACGAAAAGTTCTTGTATTTGAAGATAAAATCTTTTTGCTTTGAAGAAGAAAGATCTAGCTGACTGAAATAAGTTCTAGATGAAAACCAACAAAAATTGACAAGAACCACGAAAAGTTCTTGTATTTTAAGATAAAATCTTAATCTATTCAGGAAAAAACTTCCAGCTCACTGAAATATGTTCATTTGCTGAAAACCATCAAAACCACGAAAAGTTCTTGTATTTGAAGATAAAATCTTTTTGCTTTCAAGAAGAAAGATCTCGCTGACTGAAATAAGTTCATTAGATGAAAACCAAAAAAAATTGACAAAAACCACGAAAAGTTCTTGTATTTTAAGATAAAATCTTACTCTATTAAGGAAAAAACTTCCAGCTCGCTGAAGTCTGTTCATTTGCTGAAAACCATCAAAACCACGAAAAGTTCTTGTATTTGAAGATAAAATCTTTTTGCTTTGAAGAAGAAAGATCTAGCTGACTGAAATAAGTTCATTAGATGAAAACCAACAAAAATTGACAAGAACCACGAAAAGTTCTTGTATTTTAAGATAAAATCTTACTCTATTAAAGAAAAAACTTCCAGCTCGCTGAAATCTGTTCATTTGCTGAAAACCATCAAAACCACGAAACGTTCTTGTATTTGAAGATAAAATCTTTTTGCTTTGAAGAAGAAAGATCTAGCTGACTGAAATAAGTTCATTAGATGAAAACTAACAAAAATTGACAAGAACCACGAAAAGTTCTTGTATTTTAAGATAAAATCTTACTCTATTAAGGAAAAAACTTCCAGCTCGCTGAAATCTGTTCATTTGTTGAAAACCAACAAAACCAGCAAAAGTTCTTGTATTTGAAGATAAAATCTTTTTGCTTTGACGAAGAAAGATCTAGCTGACTGAAATAAGTTCATTAGATGAAAACCAACAAAAATTGACAAGAACCACGAAAAGATCTTGTATTTTATGATAAAATCTTAGGCTCTTAAAGAAAAAACTTCCAGCTCGCTGAAATCTGTTCATTTGCTGAAAACCATCAAAACCACGAAAAGTTCTTGTATTTGAAGATAAAATCTTTTTGCTTTGAAGAAGAAAGATCTCGCTGACTGAAATAAGTTCATTAGATGAAAACCAACAAAAATTGACAAGAACCACGAAAAGTTCTTGTATTTTAAGATAAAATCTTACGCTATTAAAGAAAAAACTCCCAGCTCGCTGAAATATGTTCATTTGCTGAAAACCAACAAAACCACGAAAAGTTCTTGTATTTGAAGATAAAATCTTTTTGCTTTGAAGAAGAAAGATCTAGCTGACTGAAATAAGTTCATTAGATGAAAACCAACAAAAATTGACAAGAACCACGAAAAGTTCTTGTATTTTAAGATAAAATCTTACTCTATTAAGGAAAAAACTTCCAGCTCGCTGAAATCTGTTCATTTGTTGAAAACCAACAAAACCAGCAAAAGTTCTTGTATTTGAAGATAAAATCTTTTTGCTTTGACGAAGAAAGATCTAGCTGACTGAAATAAGTTCATCAGATGAAAACCAACAAAAATTGACAAGAACCACGAAAAGTTCTTGTATTTTAAGATAAAATCTTACGCTATTAAAGAAAATACTCCCAGCTCGCTGAAATATGTTCATTTGCTGAAAACCAACAAAACCACGAAAAGTTCTTGTATTTGAAGATAAAATCTTTTTTCTTTGAAGAAGAAAGATCTAGCTGACTGAAATAAGTTCATTAGATGAAAACCAACAAAAATTGAAAAGAACCACGAAAAGTTCTTGTATTTTAAGATAAAATCTTACTCGATTCAGGAAAAAACTTCCAGCTCGCTGAAATATGTTCATTTGCTGAAAACCATCAAAACCACGAAAAGTTCTTGTATTTGAAGATAAAATCTTTTTGCTTTGAAGAAGAAAGATCTAGCTGACTGAAATAAGTTCATTAGATGAAAACCAACAAAAATTGACAAGAACCACAAAAAGTTCTTGTATTTTAAGATGAAATCTTACGCTATTAAAGAAAAAACTCCCAGCTCGCTGAAATATGTTCATTTGCTGAAAACCAACAAAACCACGAAAAGTTCTTGTATTTGAAGATAATATCTTTTTGCTTTGAAGAAGAAAGATCTAGCTGACTGAAATAAGTTCATGCGATGAAAACCAACAAAAATTGACAAGAACCACGAAAAGTTCTTGTATTTTAAGATAAAATCTTACGCTAGAAAAGAAAAAACTCCCAGCTCGCTGAAATATGTTCATTTGCTGAAAACCAACAAAACCACGAAAAGTTCTTGTATTTGAAGATAAAATCTTTTTTCTTTGAAGAAGAAAGATCTAGCTGACTGAAATAAGTTCATTAGATGAAAACCAACAAAAATTGACAAGAACCACGAAAAGTTCTTGTATTTTAAGATAAAATCTTACTCTATTCAGGAAAAAACTTCCAGCTCGCTGAAATATGTTCATTTGCTGAAAACCATCAAAACCACGAAAAGTTCTTGTATTTGAAGATAAAATCTTTTTGCTTTGAAGAAGAAAGATCTAGCTGACTGAAATAAGTTCATTAGATGAAAACCAACAAAAATTGACAAGAACCACGAAAAGTTCTTGTATTTTAAGATGAAATCTTACGCTATTAAAGAAAAAACTCCCAGCTCGCTGAAATATGTTCATTTGCTGAAAACCAACAAAACCACGAAAAGTTCTTGTATTTGAAGATAAAATCTTTTTTCTTTGAAGAAGAAAGATCCAGCTGACTGAAATAAGTTCATTAGATGAAAACCAACAAAAATTGACAAGAACCACGAAAAGTTCTTGTATTTTAAGATAAAATCTTACTCTATTAAGGAAAAACTTCCAGCTCGCTGAAATATGTTCATTTGCTGAAAACCATCAAAACCACGAAAAGTTCTTGTATTTGAAGATAAAATCTTTTTGCTTTCAAGAAGAAAGATCTGGCTGACTGAAATAAGTTCATTAGATGAAAACTAACAAAAATTGACAAGAACCACGAAAAGTTCTTGTATTTTAAGATAAAATCTTACTCTGTTAAAGAGAAAACTCCCAGCTCGCTGAAATATGTTCATTTGCTGAAAAACAACAAAACCGCGAAAAGTTCTTGTATTTGAAGATAAAATCTTTTTGCTTTGAAGAAGAAAGATCTAGCTGACTGAAATAAGTTCATTGGATGAAAACCAACAAAAATTGACAAGAACCACGAAAAGTTCTTGTATTTTAAGATAAAATCTTACGCTATTAAAGAAAAAACTCCCAGCTCGCTGAAATATGTTCATTTGCTGAAAACCAACAAAACCACGAAAAGTTCTTTTATTTGAAGATAAAATCTTTTTTCTTTGAAGAAGAAAGATCTAGCTGACTGAAATAAGTTCATTAGATGAAAACCAACAAAAATTCACAAGAACCACGAAAAGTTCTTGTATTTTAAGATAAAATCTTACTCTATTAAGGAAAAAACTTCCAGCTCGCTGAAATATGTTCATTTGCTGAAAACCATCAAAACCACGAAAAGTTCTTGAATTTGAAGATAAAATCTTTTTGCTTTGAAGAAGAAAGATCTAGCTGACTGAAATAAGTTCATTAGATGAAAACCAACAAAAATTGACAAGAACCACGAAAAGTTCTTGTATTTTAAGATAAAATCTTAATCTATTAAGGAAAAAACTTCCAGCTCACTGAAATATGTTCATTTGCTGAAAACCATCAAAACCACGAAAAGTTCTTGTATTTGAAGATAAAATCTTTTTGCTTTGAAGAAGAAAGATCTAGCTGACTGAAATAAGTTGATTAGATGAAAACCAAAAAAAATTGACAAAAACCACGAAAAGTTCTTGTATTTTAAGATAAAATCTTACTCTATTAAGGAAAAAACTTCCAGCTCGCTGAAATCTGTTCATTTGCTGAAAACCATCAAAACCACGAAAAGTTCTTGTATTTGAAGATAAAATCTTTTTGCTTTGAAGAAGAAAGATCTAGCTGACTGAAATAAGTTCATTAGATGAAAACCAACAAAAATTGACAAGAACCACGAAAAGTTCTTGTATTTTAAGATAAAATCTTACTCTATTAAAGAAAAAACTTCCAGCTCGCTGAAATCTGTTCATTTGCTGAAAACCATCAAAACCACGAAACGTTCTTGTATTTGAAGATAAAATCTTTTTGCTTTGAAGAAGAAAGATCTAGCTGACTGAAATAAGTTCATTAGATGAAAACTAACAAAAATTGACAACAACCACGAAAAGTTCTTGTATTTTAAGATAAAATCTTACTCTATTAAGGAAAAAACTTCCAGCTCGCTGAAATCTGTTCATTTGTTGAAAACCAACAAAACCACCAAAAGTTCTTCTATTTGAAGATAAAATCTTTTTGCTTTGACGAAGAAAGATCTAGCTGACTGAAATAAGTTCATTAGATGAAAACCAACAAAAATTGACAAGAACCACGAAAAGTTCTTGTATTTTAAGATAAAATCTTAGGCTATTAAAGAAAAAACTTCCATCTTGCTGAAATCTGTTCATTTGCTGAAAACCATCAAAACCACGAAAAGTTCTTGTATTTGAAGATAAAATCTTTTTGCTTTGAAGAAGAAAGATCTAGCTGACTGAAATAAGTTGATTAGATGAAAACCAAAAAAAATTGACAAAAACCACGAAAAGTTCTTGTATTTTAAGATAAAATCTTACTCTATTAAGGAAAAAACTTCCAGCTCGCTGAAATCTGTTCATTTGCTGAAAACCATCAAAACCACGAAAAGTTCTTGTATTTGAAGATAAAATCTTTTTGCTTTGAAGAAGAAAGATCTAGCTGACTGAAATAAGTTCATTAGATGAAAACCAACAAAAATTGACAAGAACCACGAAAAGTTCTTGTATTTTAAGATAAAATCTTACTCTATTAAAGAAAAAACTTCCAGCTCGCTGAAATCTGTTCATTTGCTGAAAACCATCAAAACCACGAAACGTTCTTGTATTTGAAGATAAAATCTTTTTGCTTTGAAGAAGAAAGATCTAGCTGACTGAAATAAGTTCATTAGATGAAAACTAACAAAAATTGACAACAACCACGAAAAGTTCTTGTATTTTAAGATAAAATCTTACTCTATTAAGGAAAAAACTTCCAGCTCGCTGAAATCTGTTCATTTGTTGAAAACCAACAAAACCACCAAAAGTTCTTGTATTTGAAGATAAAATCTTTTTGCTTTGAAGAAGAAAGATCTAGCTGACTGAAATAAGTTCATTAGATGAAAACCAACAAAAATTGACAAGAACCACGAAAAGTTCTTGTATTTTAAGATAAAATCTTAGGCTATTAAAGAAAAAACTTCCATCTCGCTGAAATCTGTTCATTTGCTGAAAACCATCAAAACCACGAAAAGTTCTTGTATTTGAAGATAAAATCTTTTTGCTTTGAAGAAGAAAGATCTAGCTGACTGAAATAAGTTCATCAGATGAAAACCAACAAAAATTGACAAGAACCACGAAAAGTTCTTGTATTTTAAGATAAAATCTTACGCTATTAAAGAAAAAACTCCCAGCTCGCTGAAATATGTTCATTTGCTGAAAACCAACAAAACCACGAAAAGTTCTTGTATTTGAAGATAAAATCTTTTTTCTTTGAAGAAGAAAGATCTAGCTGACTGAAATAAGTTCATTAGATGAAAACCAACAAAAATTGACAAGAACCACGAAAAGTTCTTGTATTTTAAGATAAAATCTTACTCGATTCAGGAAAAAACTTCCAGCTCGCTGAAATATGTTCATTTGCTGAAAACCATCAAAACCACGAAAAGTTCTTGTATTTGAAGATAAAATCTTTTTGCTTTGAAGAAGAAAGATCTAGCTGACTGAAATAAGTTCATTAGATGAAAACCAACAAAAATTGACAAGAACCACGAAAAGTTCTTGTATTTTAAGATAAAATCTTACTCTATTCAGAAAAAACTTCCAGCTCGCTGAAATATGTTCATTTGCTGAAAACCATCAAATCCACGAAAAGTTCTTGTATTTGAAGATAAAATCTTTTTGCTTTGAAGAAGAAAGATCTAGCTGACTGAAATAAGTTCATTAGATGAAAACCAACAAAAATTGACAAGAACCACGAAAAGTTCTTGTATTTTAAGATGAAATCTTACGCTATTAAAGAAAAAACTCCCAGCTCGCTGAAATATGTTCATTTGCTGAAAACCAACAAAACCACGAAAAGTTCTTGTATTTGAAGATAAAATCTTTTTTCTTTGAAGAAGAAAGATCTAGCTGACTGAAATAAGTTCATTAGATGAAAACCAACAAAAATTGACAAGAACCACGAAAAGTTCTTGTATTTTAAGATAAAATCTTACTCTATTAAGGAAAAAACTTCCAGCTCGCTGAAATATGTTCATTTGCTGAAAACCATCAAAACCACGAAAAGTTCTTGTATTTGAAGATAAAATCTTTTTGCTTTGAAGAAGAAAGATCTAGCTGACTGAAATAAGTTCATTAGATGAAAACCAACAAAAATTGACAAGAACCACGAAAAGTTCTTGTATTTTAAGATAAAATCTTACGCTATTAAAGAAAAAACTCCCAGCTCGCTGAAATATGTTCATTTGCTGAAAACCAACAAAACCACGAAAAGTTCTTGTATTTGAAGATAAAATCTTTTTTCTTTGAAGAAGAAAGATCCAGCTGACTGAAATAAGTTCATTAGATGAAAACCAACAAAAATTGACAAGAACCACGAAAAGTTCTTGTATTTTAAGATAAAATCTTACTCTATTCAGGAAAAAACTTCCAGCTCGCTGAAATATGTTCATTTGCTGAAAACCATCAAAACCACGAAAAGTTCTTGTATTTGAAGATAAAATCTTTTTGCTTTGAAGAAGAAAGATCTAGCTGACTGAGGTAAGTTCATTAGATGAAAACCAACAAAAATTGACAAGAACCACGAAAAGTTCTTGTATTTTAAGATGAAATCTTAATCTATTAAGGAAAAAACTTCCAGCTCACTGAAATATGTTCATTTGCTGAAAACCATCAAAACCACGAAAAGTTCTTGTATTTGAAGATAAAATCTTTTTGCTTTCAAGAAGAAAGATCTCGCTGACTGAAATAAGTTCATTAGATGAAAACCAAAAAAAATTGACAAAAACCACGAAAAGTTCTTGTATTTTAAGATAAAATCTTACTCTATTAAGGAAAAAACTTCCAGCTCGCTGAAGTCTGTTCATTTGCTGAAAACCATCAAAACCACGAAAAGTTCTTGTATTTGAAGATAAAATCTTTTTGCTTTGAAGAAGAAAGATCTAGCTGACTGAAATAAGTTCATTGGATGAAAACCAACAAAAATTGACAAGAACCACGAAAAGTTCTTGTATTTTAAGATAAAATCTTACTCTATTAAAGAAAAAACTTCCAGCTCGCTGAAATCTGTTCATTTGCTGAAAACCATCAAAACCACGAAACGTTCTTGTATTTGAAGATAAAATCTTTTTGCTTTGAAGAAGAAAGATCTAGCTGACTGAAATAAGTTCATTAGATGAAAACTAACAAAAATTGACAAGAACCACGAAAAGTTCTTGTATTTTAAGATAAAATCTTACTCTATTAAGGAAAAAACTTCCAGCTCGCTGAAATCTGTTCATTTGTTGAAAACCAACAAAACCAGCAAAAGTTCTTGTATTTGAAGATAAAATCTTTTTGCTTTGACGAAGAAAGATCTAGCTGACTGAAATAAGTTCATTAGATGAAAACCAACAAAAATTGACAAGAACCACGAAAAGATCTTGTATTTTATGATAAAATCTTAGGCTATTAAAGAAAAAACTTCCAGCTCGCTGAAATCTGTTCATTTGCTGAAAACCATCAAAACCACGAAAAGTTCTTGTATTTGAAGATAAAATCTTTTTGCTTTGAAGAAGAAAGATCGAGCTGACTGAAATAAGTTCATTAGATGAAAACCAACAAAAATTGACAAGAACCACGAAAAGTTCTTGTATTTTAAGATAAAATCTTACGCTATTAAAGAAAAAACTCCCAGCTCGCTGAAATATGTTCATTTGCTGAAAACCAACAAAACCACGAAAAGTTCTTGTATTTGAAGATAAAATCTTTTTTCTTTGAAGAAGAAAGATCTAGCTGACTGAAATAAGTTCATTAGATGAAAACCAACAAAAATTGAAAAGAACCACGAAAAGTTCTTGTATTTTAAGATAAAATCTTACTCGATTCAGGAAAAAACTTCCAGCTCGCTGAAATATGTTCATTTGCTGAAAACCATCAAAACCACGAAAAGTTCTTGTATTTGAAGATAAAATCTTTTTGCTTTGAAGAAGAAAGATCTAGCTGACTGAAATAAGTTCATTAGATGAAAACCAACAAAAATTGACAAGAACCACGAAAAGTTCTTGTATTTTAAGATGAAATCTTACGCTATTAAAGAAAAAACTCCCAGCTCGCTGAAATATGTTCATTTGCTGAAAACCAACAAAACCACGAAAAGTTCTTGTATTTGAAGATAAAATCTTTTTTCTTTGAAGAAGAAAGATCTAGCTGACTGAAATAAGTTCATTAGATGAAAACCAACAAAAATTGACAAGAACCACGAAAAGATCTTGTATTTTATGATAAAATCTTAGGCTATTAAAGAAAAAACTTCCAGCTCGCTGAAATCTGTTCATTTGCTGAAAACCATCAAAACCACGAAAAGTTCTTGTATTTGAAGATAAAATCTTTTTGCTTTGAAGAAGAAAGATCTCGCTGACTGAAATAAGTTCATTAGATGAAAACCAACAAAAATTGACAAGAACCACGAAAAGTTCTTGTATTTTAAGATAAAATCTTACGCTATTAAAGAAAAAACTCCCAGCTCGCTGAAATATGTTCATTTGCTGAAAACCAACAAAACCACGAAAAGTTCTTGTATTTGAAGATAAAATCTTTTTTCTTTGAAGAAGAAAGATCTAGCTGACTGAAATAAGATAATTAGATGAAAACCAACAAAAATTGAAAAGAACCACGAAAAGTTCTTGTATTTTAAGATAAAATCTTACTCGATTCAGGAAAAAACTTCCAGCTCGCTGAAATATGTTCATTTGCTGAAAACCATCAAAACCACGAAAAGTTCTTGTATTTGAAGATAAAATCTTTTTGCTTTGAAGAAGAAAGATCTAGCTGACTGAAATAAGTTCATTAGATGAAAACCAACAAAAATTGACAAGAACCACGAAAAGTTCTTGTATTTTAAGATAAAATCTTACTCTATTAAGGAAAAAACTTCCAGCTCGCTATAATATGTTCATTTGCTTAAAACCATCAAAACCACGAAAAGTTCTTGTATTTGAAGATAAAATCTTTTTGCTTTGAAGAAGAAAGATCTAGCTGACTGAAATAAGTTCATTAGATGAAAACCAACAAAAATTGACAAGAACCACGAAAAGTTCTTGTATTTTAAGATAAAATCTTACGCTATTAAAGAAAAAACTCCCAGCTCGCTGAAATATGTTCATTTGCTGAAAACCAACAAAACCACGAAAAGTTCTTGTATTTGAAGATAAAATCTTTTTTCTTTGAAGAAGAAAGATCTAGCTGACTGAAATAAGTTCATTAGATGAAAACCAACAAAAATTGACAAGAACCACGAAAAGTTCTTGTATTTTAAGATAAAATCTTACTCTATTCAGGAAAAAACTTCCAGCTCGCTGAAATATGTTCATTTGCTGAAAACCATCAAAACCACGAAAAGTTCTTGTATTTGAAGATAAAATCTTTTTGCTTTGAAGAAGAAAGATCTAGCTGACTGAAATAAGTTCATTAGATGAAAACCAACAAAAATTGACAAGAACCACGAAAAGTTCTTGTATTTTAAGATGAAATCTTACGCTATTAAAGAAAAAACTCCCAGCTCGCTGAAATATGTTCATTTGCTGAAAACCAACAAAACCACGAAAAGTTCTTGTATTTGAAGATAAAATCTTTTTTCTTTGAAGAAGAAAGATCTAGCTGACTGAAATAAGTTCATTAGATGAAAACCAACAAAAATTGACAAGAACCACGAAAAGATCTTGTATTTTATGATAAAATCTTAGGCTATTAAAGAAAAAACTTCCAGCTCGCTGAAATCTGTTCATTTGCTGAAAACCATCAAAACCACGAAAAGTTCTTGTATTTGAAGATAAAATCTTTTTGCTTTGAAGAAGAAAGATCTCGCTGACTGAAATAAGTTCATTAGATGAAAACCAACAAAAATTGACAAGAACCACGAAAAGTTCTTGTATTTTAAGATAAAATCTTACGCTATTAAAGAAAAAACTCCCAGCTCGCTGAAATATGTTCATTTGCTGAAAACCAACAAAACCACGAAAAGTTCTTGTATTTGAAGATAAAATCTTTTTTCTTTGAAGAAGAAAGATCTAGCTGACTGAAATAAGATAATTAGATGAAAACCAACAAAAATTGAAAAGAACCACGAAAAGTTCTTGTATTTTAAGATAAAATCTTACTCGATTCAGGAAAAAACTTCCAGCTCGCTGAAATATGTTCATTTGCTGAAAACCATCAAAACCACGAAAAGTTCTTGTATTTGAAGATAAAATCTTTTTGCTTTGAAGAAGAAAGATCTAGCTGACTGAAATAAGTTCATTAGATGAAAACCAACAAAAATTGACAAGAACCACGAAAAGTTCTTGTATTTTAAGATAAAATCTTACTCTATTAAGGAAAAAACTTCCAGCTCGCTATAATATGTTCATTTGCTTAAAACCATCAAAACCACGAAAAGTTCTTGTATTTGAAGATAAAATCTTTTTGCTTTGAAGAAGAAAGATCTAGCTGACTGAAATAAGTTCATTAGATGAAAACCAACAAAAATTGACAAGAACCACGAAAAGTTCTTGTATTTTAAGATAAAATCTTACGCTATTAAAGAAAAAACTCCCAGCTCGCTGAAATATGTTCATTTGCTGAAAACCAACAAAACCACGAAAAGTTCTTGTATTTGAAGATAAAATCTTTTTTCTTTGAAGAAGAAAGATCTAGCTGACTGAAATAAGTTCATTAGATGAAAACCAACAAAAATTGACAAGAACCACGAAAAGTTCTTGTATTTTAAGATAAAATCTTACTCTATTCAGGAAAAAACTTCCAGCTCGCTGAAATATGTTCATTTGCTGAAAACCATCAAAACCACGAAAAGTTCTTGTATTTGAAGATAAAATCTTTTTGCTTTGAAGAAGAAAGATCGAGCTGACTGAAATAAGTTCATTAGATGAAAACCAACAAAAATTGACAAGAACCACGAAAAGTTCTTGTATTTTAAGATGAAATCTTACGCTATTAAAGAAAAAACTCCCAGCTCGCTGAAATATGTTCATTTGCTGAAAACCAACAAAACCACGAAAAGTTCTTGTATTTGAAGATAAAATCTTTTTTCTTTGAAGAAGAAAGATCTAGCTGACTGAAATAAGTTCATTAGATGAAAACCAACAAAAATTGACAAGAACCACGAAAAGTTCTTGTATTTTAAGATAAAATCTTACTCTATTAAGGAAAAAACTTCCAGCTCGCTGAAATATGTTCATTTGCTGAAAACCATCAAAACCAAGAAAAGTTCTTGTATTTGAAGATAAAATCTTTTTGCTTTGAAGAAGAAAGATCTAGCTGACTGAAATAAGTTCATTAGATGAAAACCAACAAAAATTGACAAGAACCACGAAAAGTTCTTGTATTTTAAGATAAAATCTTAAGCTATTAAAGAAAAAACTCCCAGCTCGCTGAAATATGTTCATTTGCTGAAAACCAACAAAACCACGAAAAGTTCTTGTATTTGAAGATAAAATCTTTTTTCTTTGAAGAAGAAAGATCTAGCTGACTGAAATAAGTTCATTAGATGAAAACCAACAAAAATTGACAAGAACCACGAAAAGTTCTTGTATTTTAAGATAAAATCTTACTCTATTCAGGAAAAAACTTCCAGCTCGCTGAAATATGTTCATTTGCTGAAAACCATCAAAACGACGAAAAGTTCTTGTATTTGAAGATAAAATCTTTTTGCTTTGAAGAAGAAAGATCTAGCTGACTGAAATAAGTTCATTAGATGAAAACCAACAAAAATTGACAAGAACCACGAAAAGTTCTTGTATTTTAAGATGAAATCTTACGCTATTAAAGAAAAAACTCCCAGCTCGCTGAAATATGTTCATTTGCTGAAAACCAACAAAACCACGAAAAGTTCTTGTATTTGAAGATAAAATCTTTTTTCTTTGAAGAAGAAAGATCTAGCTGACTGAAATAAGTTCATTAGATGAAAACTAACAAAAATTGACAAGAACCACGAAAAGTTCTTGTATTTTAAGATAAAATCTTACTCTATTAAGGAAAAAACTTCCAGCTCGCTGAAATATGTTCATTTGCTGAAAACCATCAAAACCACGAAAAGTTCTTGTATTTGAAGATAACATCTTTTTGCTTTGAAGAAGAAAGATCTAGCTGACTGAAATAAGTTCATTAGATGAAAACCAACAAAAATTGACAAGAACCACGAAAAGTTCTTGTATTTTAAGATAAAATCTTACGCTATTAAAGAAAAAACTCCCAGCTCGCTGAAATATGTTCATTTGCTGAAAACCAACAAAACCACGAAAAGTTCTTGTATTTGAAGATAAAATCTTTTTTCTTTGAAGAAGAAAGATCCAGCTGACTGAAATAAGTTCATTAGATGAAAACCAACAAAAATTGACAAGAACCACGAAAAGTTCTTGTATTTTAAGATAAAATCTTACTCTATTCAGGAAAAAACTTCCAGCTCGCTGAAATATGTTCATTTGCTGAAAACCATCAAAACCACGAAAAGTTCTTGTATTTGAAGATAAAATCTTTTTGCTTTGAAGAAGAAAGATCTCGCTGACTGAAATAAGTTCATTAGATGAAAACCAACAAAAATTGACAAGAACCACGAAAAGTTCTTGTATTTTAAGATGAAATCTTAATCTATTAAGGAAAAAACTTCCAGCTCACTGAAATATGTTCATTTGCTGAAAACCATCAAAACCACGAAAAGTTCTTGTATTTGAAGATAAAATCTTTTTGCTTTCAAGAAGAAAGATCTCGCTGACTGAAATAAGTTCATTAGATGAAAACCAAAAAAAATTGACAAAAACCACGAAAAGTTCTTGTATTTTAAGATAAAATCTTACTCTATTAAGGAAAAAACTTCCAGCTCGCTGAAGTCTGTTCATTTGCTGAAAACCATCAAAACCACGAAAAGTTCTTGTATTTGAAGATAAAATCTTTTTGCTTTGAAGAAGAAAGATCTAGCTGACTGAAATAAGTTCATTGGATGAAAACCAACAAAAATTGACAAGAACCACGAAAAGTTCTTGTATTTTAAGATAAAATCTTACTCTATTAAAGAAAAAACTTCCAGCTCGCTGAAATCTGTTCATTTGCTGAAAACCATCAAAACCACGAAACGTTCTTGTATTTGAAGATAAAATCTTTTTGCTTTGAAGAAGAAAGATCTAGCTGACTGAAATAAGTTCATTAGATGAAAACTAACAAAAATTGACAAGAACCACGAAAAGTTCTTGTATTTTAAGATAAAATCTTACTCTATTAAGGAAAAAACTTCCAGCTCGCTGAAATCTGTTCATTTGTTGAAAACCAACAAAACCAGCAAAAGTTCTTGTATTTGAAGATAAAATCTTTTTGCTTTGACGAAGAAAGATCTAGCTGACTGAAATAAGTTCATTAGATGAAAACCAACAAAAATTGACAAGAACCACGAAAAGATCTTGTATTTTATGATAAAATCTTAGGCTATTAAAGAAAAAACTTCCAGCTCGCTGAAATCTGTTCATTTGCTGAAAACCATCAAAACCACGAAAAGTTCTTGTATTTGAAGATAAAATCTTTTTGCTTTGAAGAAGAAAGATCGAGCTGACTGAAATAAGTTCATTAGATGAAAACCAACAAAAATTGACAAGAACCACGAAAAGTTCTTGTATTTTAAGATAAAATCTTACGCTATTAAAGAAAAAACTCCCAGCTCGCTGAAATATGTTCATTTGCTGAAAACCAACAAAACCACGAAAAGTTCTTGTATTTGAAGATAAAATCTTTTTTCTTTGAAGAAGAAAGATCTAGCTGACTGAAATAAGTTCATTAGATGAAAACCAACAAAAATTGAAAAGAACCACGAAAAGTTCTTGTATTTTAAGATAAAATCTTACTCGATTCAGGAAAAAACTTCCAGCTCGCTGAAATATGTTCATTTGCTGAAAACCATCAAAACCACGAAAAGTTCTTGTATTTGAAGATAAAATCTTTTTGCTTTGAAGAAGAAAGATCTAGCTGACTGAAATAAGTTCATTAGATGAAAACCAACAAAAATTGACAAGAACCACGAAAAGTTCTTGTATTTTAAGATGAAATCTTACGCTATTAAAGAAAAAACTCCCAGCTCGCTGAAATATGTTCATTTGCTGAAAACCAACAAAACCACGAAAAGTTCTTGTATTTGAAGATAAAATCTTTTTTCTTTGAAGAAGAAAGATCTAGCTGACTGAAATAAGTTCATTAGATGAAAACCAACAAAAATTGACAAGAACCACGAAAAGATCTTGTATTTTATGATAAAATCTTAGGCTATTAAAGAAAAAACTTCCAGCTCGCTGAAATCTGTTCATTTGCTGAAAACCATCAAAACCACGAAAAGTTCTTGTATTTGAAGATAAAATCTTTTTGCTTTGAAGAAGAAAGATCTCGCTGACTGAAATAAGTTCATTAGATGAAAACCAACAAAAATTGACAAGAACCACGAAAAGTTCTTGTATTTTAAGATAAAATCTTACGCTATTAAAGAAAAAACTCCCAGCTCGCTGAAATATGTTCATTTGCTGAAAACCAACAAAACCACGAAAAGTTCTTGTATTTGAAGATAAAATCTTTTTTCTTTGAAGAAGAAAGATCTAGCTGACTGAAATAAGATAATTAGATGAAAACCAACAAAAATTGAAAAGAACCACGAAAAGTTCTTGTATTTTAAGATAAAATCTTACTCGATTCAGGAAAAAACTTCCAGCTCGCTGAAATATGTTCATTTGCTGAAAACCATCAAAACCACGAAAAGTTCTTGTATTTGAAGATAAAATCTTTTTGCTTTGAAGAAGAAAGATCTAGCTGACTGAAATAAGTTCATTAGATGAAAACCAACAAAAATTGACAAGAACCACGAAAAGTTCTTGTATTTTAAGATAAAATCTTACTCTATTAAGGAAAAAACTTCCAGCTCGCTATAATATGTTCATTTGCTTAAAACCATCAAAACCACGAAAAGTTCTTGTATTTGAAGATAAAATCTTTTTGCTTTGAAGAAGAAAGATCTAGCTGACTGAAATAAGTTCATTAGATGAAAACCAACAAAAATTGACAAGAACCACGAAAAGTTCTTGTATTTTAAGATAAAATCTTACGCTATTAAAGAAAAAACTCCCAGCTCGCTGAAATATGTTCATTTGCTGAAAACCAACAAAACCACGAAAAGTTCTTGTATTTGAAGATAAAATCTTTTTTCTTTGAAGAAGAAAGATCTAGCTGACTGAAATAAGTTCATTAGATGAAAACCAACAAAAATTGACAAGAACCACGAAAAGTTCTTGTATTTTAAGATAAAATCTTACTCTATTCAGGAAAAAACTTCCAGCTCGCTGAAATATGTTCATTTGCTGAAAACCATCAAAACCACGAAAAGTTCTTGTATTTGAAGATAAAATCTTTTTGCTTTGAAGAAGAAAGATCGAGCTGACTGAAATAAGTTCATTAGATGAAAACCAACAAAAATTGACAAGAACCACGAAAAGTTCTTGTATTTTAAGATGAAATCTTACGCTATTAAAGAAAAAACTCCCAGCTCGCTGAAATATGTTCATTTGCTGAAAACCAACAAAACCACGAAAAGTTCTTGTATTTGAAGATAAAATCTTTTTTCTTTGAAGAAGAAAGATCTAGCTGACTGAAATAAGTTCATTAGATGAAAACCAACAAAAATTGACAAGAACCACGAAAAGTTCTTGTATTTTAAGATAAAATCTTACTCTATTAAGGAAAAAACTTCCAGCTCGCTGAAATATGTTCATTTGCTGAAAACCATCAAAACCAAGAAAAGTTCTTGTATTTGAAGATAAAATCTTTTTGCTTTGAAGAAGAAAGATCTAGCTGACTGAAATAAGTTCATTAGATGAAAACCAACAAAAATTGACAAGAACCACGAAAAGTTCTTGTATTTTAAGATAAAATCTTAAGCTATTAAAGAAAAAACTCCCAGCTCGCTGAAATATGTTCATTTGCTGAAAACCAACAAAACCACGAAAAGTTCTTGTATTTGAAGATAAAATCTTTTTTCTTTGAAGAAGAAAGATCTAGCTGACTGAAATAAGTTCATTAGATGAAAACCAACAAAAATTGACAAGAACCACGAAAAGTTCTTGTATTTTAAGATAAAATCTTACTCTATTCAGGAAAAAACTTCCAGCTCGCTGAAATATGTTCATTTGCTGAAAACCATCAAAACGACGAAAAGTTCTTGTATTTGAAGATAAAATCTTTTTGCTTTGAAGAAGAAAGATCTAGCTGACTGAAATAAGTTCATTAGATGAAAACCAACAAAAATTGACAAGAACCACGAAAAGTTCTTGTATTTTAAGATGAAATCTTACGCTATTAAAGAAAAAACTCCCAGCTCGCTGAAATATGTTCATTTGCTGAAAACCAACAAAACCACGAAAAGTTCGTGTATTTGAAGATAAAATCTTTTTTCTTTGAAGAAGAAAGATCTAGCTGACTGAAATAAGTTCATTAGATGAAAACTAACAAAAATTGACAAGAACCACGAAAAGTTCTTGTATTTTAAGATAAAATCTTACTCTATTAAGGAAAAAACTTCCAGCTCGCTGAAATCTGTTCATTTGTTGAAAACCAACAAAACCACCAAAAGTTCTTGTATTTGAAGATAAAATCTTTTTGCTTTGATGAAGAAAGATCTAGCTGACTGAAATAAGTTCATTAGATGAAAACCAACAAAAATTGACAAGAACCACGAAAAGTTCTTGTATTTTAAGATAAAATCTTAGGCTATTAAAGAAAAAACTTCCAGCTCGCTGAAATATGTTCATGTGCTGAAAACCATCAAAACCACGAAAAGTTCTTGTATTTGAAGATAAAATCTTTTTGCTTTGAAGAAGAAAGATCTAGCTGACTGAAATAAGTTCATTTGATGAAAACCAACAAAAATTGACAAGAACCACGAAAAGTTCTTGTATTTTAAGATAAAATCTTACGCTATTAAAGAAAAAACTCCCAGCTCGCTGAAATATGTTCATTTGCTGAAAACCAACAAAACCACGAAAAGTTCTTGTATTTGAAGATAAAATCTTTTTTCTTTGAAGAAGAAAGATCTAGCTGACTGAAATAAGTTCATTAGATGAAAACCAACAAAAATTGACAAGAACCACGAAAAGTTCTTGTATTTTAAGATAAAATCTTACTCGATTCAGGAAAAAACTTCCAGCTCGCTGAAATATGTTCATTTGCTGAAAACCATCAAAACCACGAAAAGTTCTTGTATTTGAAGATAAAATCTTTTTGCTTTGAAGAAGAAAGATCTAGCTGACTGAAATAAGTTCATTAGATGAAAACCAACAAAAATTGACAAGAACCACAAAAAGTTCTTGTATTTTAAGATAAAATCTTACTCTATTAAGGAAAAAACTTCCAGCTCGCTGAAATATGTTCATTTGCTGAAAACCATCAAAACCACGAAAAGTTCTTGTATTTGAAGATAAAATCTTTTTGCTTTGAAGAAGAAAGATCTAGCTGACTGAAATAAGTTCATTAGATGAAAACCAACAAAAATTGACAAGAACCACGAAAAGTTCTTGTATTTTAAGATAAAATCTTACTCTATTCAGGAAAAAACTTCCAGCTCGCTGAAATATGTTAATTTGCTGAAAACCATCAAATCCACGAAAAGTTCTTGTATTTGAAGATAAAATCTTTTTGCTTTGAAGAAGAAAGATCTAGCTGACTGAAATAAGTTCATTAGATGAAAACCAACAAAAATTGACAAGAACCACGAAAAGTTCTTGTATTTTAAGATGAAATCTTACGCTATTAAAGAAAAATCTCCCAGCTCGCTGAAATATGTCCATTTGCTGAAAACCAACAAAACCACGAAAAGTTCTTGTATTTGAAGATAAAATCTTTTTTCTTTGAAGAAGAAAGATCTAGCTGACTGAAATAAGTTCATTAGATGAAAACCAACAAAAATTGACAAGAACCACGAAAAGTTCTTGTATTTTAAGATAAAATCTTACTCTATTAAGGAAAAAACTTCCAGCTCGCTGAAATATGTTCATTTGCTGAAAACCATCAAAACCACGAAAAGTTCTTGTATTTGAAGATAAAATCTTTTTGCTTTGAAGAAGAAAGATCTAGCTGACTGAAATAAGTTCATTAGATGAAAACCAACAAAAATTGACAAGAACCACGAAAAGTTCTTGTATTTTAAGATAAAATCTTACTCTATTAAGGAAAAACTTCCAGCTCGCTGAAATATGTTCATTTGCTGAAAACCATCAAAACCACGAAAAGTTCTTGTATTTGAAGATAAAATCTTTTTGCTTTCAAGAAGAAAGATCTAGCTGACTGAAATAAGTTCATTAGATGAAAACTAACAAAAATTGACAAGAACCACGAAAAGTTCTTGTATTTTAAGATAAAATCTTACTCTGTTAAAGAGAAAACTCCCAGCTCGCTGAAATATGTTCATTTGCTGAAAAACAACAAAACCGCGAAAAGTTCTTGTATTTGAAGATAAAATCTTTTTGCTTTGAAGAAGAAAGATCTAGCTGACTGAAATAAGTTCATTGGATGAAAACCAACAAAAATTGACAAGAACCACGAAAAGTTCTTGTATTTTAAGATAAAATCTTACGCTATTAAAGAAAAAACTCCCAGCTCGCTGAAATATGTTCATTTGCTGAAAACCAACAAAACCACGAAAAGTTCATTTATTTGAAGATAAAATCTTTTTTCTTTGAAGAAGAAAGATCTAGCTGACTGAAATAAGTTCATTAGATGAAAACCAACAAAAATTCACAAGAACCACGAAAAGTTCTTGTATTTTAAGATAAAATCTTACTCTATTAAGGAAAAAACTTCCAGCTCGCTGAAATATGTTCATTTGCTGAAAACCATCAAAACCACGAAAAATTCTTGAATTTGAAGATAAAATCTTTTTGCTTTGAAGAAGAAAGATCTAGCTGACTGAAATAAGTTCATTAGATGAAAACCAACAAAAATTGACAAGAACCACGAAAAGTTCTTGTATTTTAAGATAAAATCTTAATCTATTAAGGAAAAAACTTCCAGCTCACTGAAATATGTTCATTTGCTGAAAACCATCAAAACCACGAAAAGTTCTTGTATTTGAAGATAAAATCTTTTTGCTTTCAAGAAGAAAGATCTCGCTGACTGAAATAAGTTCATTAGATGAAAACCAAAAAAAATTGACAAAAACCACGAAAAGTTCTTGTATTTTAAGATAAAATCTTAACTCTATTAAGGAAAAAACTTCCAGCTCGCTGAAATCTGTTCATTTGCTGAAAACCATCAAAACCACGAAAAGTTCTTGTATTTGAAGATAAAATCTTTTTGCTTTGAAGAAGAAAGATCTAGCTGACTGAAATAAGTTCATTAGATGAAAACCAACAAAAATTGACAAGAACCACGAAAAGTTCTTGTATTTTAAGATAAAATCTTACTCTATTAAAGAAAAAACTTCCAGCTCGCTGAAATCTGTTCATTTGCTGAAAACCATCAAAACCACGAAACGTTCTTGTATTTGAAGATAAAATCTTTTTGCTTTGAAGAAGAAAGATCTAGCTGACTGAAATAAGTTCATTAGATGAAAACCAACAAAAATTGACAAGAACCACGAAAAGTTCTTGTATTTTAAGATAAAATCTTACGCTATTAAAGAAAAAACTCCCAGCTCGCTGAAATATGTTCATTTGCTGAAAACCAACAAAACCACGAAAAGTTCTTGTATTTGAAGATAAAATCTTTTTTCTTTGAAGAAGAAAGATCTAGCTGACTGAAATAAGTTCATTAGATGAAAACCAACAAAAATTGAAAAGAACCACGAAAAGTTCTTGTATTTTAAGATAAAATCTTACTCGATTCAGGAAAAAACTTCCAGCTCGCTGAAATATGTTCATTTGCTGAAAACCATCAAAACCACGAAAAGTTCTTGTATTTGAAGATAAAATCTTTTTGCTTTGAAGAAGAAAGATCTAGCTGACTGAAATAAGTTCATTAGATGAAAACCAACAAAAATTGACAAGAACCACGAAAAGTTCTTGTATTTTAAGATAAAATCTTACGCTATTAAAGAAAAAACTCCCAGCTCGCTGAAATATGTTCATTTGCTGAAAACCAACAAAACCACGAAAAGTTCTTGTATTTGAAGATAAAATCTTTTTTCTTTGCAGAAGAAAGATCTGGCTGACTGAAATAAGTTCATTAGATGAAAACCAACAAAAATTGACAAGAACCACGAAAAGTTCTTGTATTTTAAGATAAAATCTTACTCTATTAAGGAAAAAACTTCCAGCTCGCTGAAATATGTTCATTTGCTGAAAACCATCAAAACCACGAAATGTTCTTGTATTTGAAGATAAAATCTTTTTGCTTTGAAGAAGAAAGATCTAGCTGACTGAAATAAGTTCATTAGATGAAAACCAACAAAAATTGACAAGAACCACGAAAAGTTCTTGTATTTTAAGATAAAATCTTACGCTATTAAAGAAAAAACTCCCAGCTCGCTGAAATATGTTCATTTGCTGAAAACCAACAAAACCACGAAACGTTCTTGTATTTGAAGATAAAATCTTTTTGCTTTGAAGAAGAAAGATCTAGCTGACTGAAATAAGTTCATTAGATGAAAACTAACAAAAATTGACAAGAACCACGAAAAGTTCTTGTATTTTAAGATAAAATCTTACTCTATTAAGGAAAAAACTTCCAGCTCGCTGAAATCTGTTCATTTGTTGAAAACCAACAAAACCACCAAAAGTTCTTGTATTTGAAGATGAAATCTTTTTGCTTTGATGAAGAAAGATCGAGCTGACTGAAATAAGTTCATTAGATGAAAACCAACAAAAATTGACAAGAACCACGAAAAGTTCTTGTATTTTAAGATAAAATCTTAGGCTATTAAAGAAAAAACTTCCAGCTCGCTGAAATCTGTTCATGTGCTGAAAACCATCAAAACCACGAAAAGTTCTTGTATTTGAAGATAAAATCTTTTTGCTTTGAAGAAGAAAGATCTAGCTGACTGAAATAAGTTCATTAGATGAAAACCAACAAAAATTGACAAGAACCACGAAAAGTTCTTGTATTTTAAGATAAAATCTTACGCTATTAAAGAAAAAACTCCCAGCTCGCTGAAATATGTTCATTTGCTGAAAACCAACAAAACCACGAAAAGTTCTTGTATTTGAAGATAAAATCTTTTTTCTTTGAAGAAGAAAGATCTAGCTGACTGAAATAAGTTCATTAGATGAAAACCAACAAAAATTGACAAGAACCACGAAAAGTTCTTGTATTTTAAGATAAAATCTTACTCGATTCAGGAAAAAACTTCCAGCTCGCTGAAATATGTTCATTTGCTGAAAACCATCAAAACCACGAAAGGTTCTTGTATTTGAAGATAAAATCTTTTTGCTTTGAAGAAGAAAGATCTAGCTGACTGAAATAAGTTCATTAGATGAAAACCAACAAAAATTGACAAGAACCACGAAAAGTTCTTGTATTTTAAGATAAAATCTTACTCTATTAAGGAAAAAACTTCCAGCTCGCTGAAATATGTTCATTTGCTGAAAACCATCAAAACCACGAAAAGTTCTTGTATTTGAAGATAAAATCTTTTTGCTTTGAAGAAGAAAGATCTAGCTGACTGAAATAAGTTCATTAGATGAAAACCAACAAAAATTGACAAGAACCACGAAAAGTTCTTGTATTTTAAGATAAAATCTTACTCTATTAAGGAAAAACTTCCAGCTCGCTGAAATATGTTCATTTGCTGAAAACCATCAAAACCACGAAAAGTTCTTGTATTTGAAGATAAAATCTTTTTGCTTTCAAGAAGAAAGATCTAGCTGACTGAAATAAGTTCATTAGATGAAAACTAACAAAAATTGACAAGAACCACGAAAAGTTCTTGTATTTTAAGATAAAATCTTACTCTGTTAAAGAGAAAACTCCCAGCTCGCTGAAATATGTTCATTTGCTGAAAAACAACAAAACCGCGAAAAGTTCTTGTATTTGAAGATAAAATCTTTTTGCTTTGAAGAAGAAAGATCTAGCTGACTGAAATAAGTTCATGCGATGAAAACCAACAAAAATTGACAAGAACCACGAAAAGTTCTTGTATTTTAAGATAAAATCTTACGCTATTAAAGAAAAAACTCCCAGCTCGCTGAAATATGTTCATTTGCTGAAAACCAACAAAACCACGAAAAGTTCTTGTATTTGAAGATAAAATCTTTTTTCTTTGAAGAAGAAAGATCTAGCTGACTGAAATAAGTTCATTAGATGAAAACCAACAAAAATTGACAAGAACCACGAAAAGTTCTTGTATTTTAAGATAAAATCTTACTCGATTCAGGAAAAAACTTCCAGCTCGCTGAAATATGTTCATTTGCTGAAAACCATCAAAACCACGAAAGGTTCTTGTATTTGAAGATAAAATCTTTTTGCTTTGAAGAAGAAAGATCTAGCTGACTGAAATAAGTTCATTAGATGAAAACCAACAAAAATTGACAAGAACCACGAAAAGTTCTTGTATTTTAAGATAAAATCTTACTCTATTAAGGAAAAAACTTCCAGCTCGCTGAAATATGTTCATTTGCTGAAAACCATCAAAACCACGAAAAGTTCTTGTATTTGAAGATAAAATCTTTTTGCTTTGAAGAAGAAAGATCTAGCTGACTGAAATAAGTTCATTAGATGAAAACCAACAAAAATTGACAAGAACCACGAAAAGTTCTTGTATTTTAAGATAAAATCTTACTCTATTAAGGAAAAACTTCCAGCTCGCTGAAATATGTTCATTTGCTGAAAACCATCAAAACCACGAAAAGTTCTTGTATTTGAAGATAAAATCTTTTTGCTTTCAAGAAGAAAGATCTAGCTGACTGAAATAAGTTCATTAGATGAAAACTAACAAAAATTGACAAGAACCACGAAAAGTTCTTGTATTTTAAGATAAAATCTTACTCTGTTAAAGAGAAAACTCCCAGCTCGCTGAAATATGTTCATTTGCTGAAAAACAACAAAACCGCGAAAAGTTCTTGTATTTGAAGATAAAATCTTTTTGCTTTGAAGAAGAAAGATCTAGCTGACTGAAATAAGTTCATTGGATGAAAACCAACAAAAATTGACAAGAACCACGAAAAGTTCTTGTATTTTAAGATAAAATCTTACGCTATTAAAGAAAAAACTCCCAGCTCGCTGAAATATGTTCATTTGCTGAAAACCAACAAAACCACGAAAAGTTCATTTATTTGAAGATAAAATCTTTTTTCTTTGAAGAAGAAAGATCTAGCTGACTGAAATAAGTTCATTAGATGAAAACCAACAAAAATTCACAAGAACCACGAAAAGTTCTTGTATTTTAAGATAAAATCTTACTCTATTAAGGAAAAAACTTCCAGCTCGCTGAAATATGTTCATTTGCTGAAAACCATCAAAACCACGAAAAATTCTTGAATTTGAAGATAAAATCTTTTTGCTTTGAAGAAGAAAGATCTAGCTGACTGAAATAAGTTCATTAGATGAAAACCAACAAAAATTGACAAGAACCACGAAAAGTTCTTGTATTTTAAGATAAAATCTTAATCTATTAAGGAAAAAACTTCCAGCTCACTGAAATATGTTCATTTGCTGAAAACCATCAAAACCACGAAAAGTTCTTGTATTTGAAGATAAAATCTTTTTGCTTTCAAGAAGAAAGATCTCGCTGACTGAAATAAGTTCATTAGATGAAAACCAAAAAAAATTGACAAAAACCACGAAAAGTTCTTGTATTTTAAGATAAAATCTTACTCTATTAAGGAAAAAACTTCCAGCTCGCTGAAATCTGTTCATTTGCTGAAAACCATCAAAACCACGAAAAGTTCTTGTATTTGAAGATAAAATCTTTTTGCTTTGAAGAAGAAAGATCTAGCTGAATGAAATAAGTTCATTAGATGAAAACCAACAAAAATTGACAAGAACCACGAAAAGTTCTTGTATTTTAAGATAAAATCTTACTCGATTCAGGAAAAAACTTCCAGCTCGCTGAAATATGTTCATTTGCTGAAAACCATCAAAACCACGAAAAGTTCTTGTATTTGAAGATAAAATCTTTTTGCTTTGAAGAAGAAAGATCGAGCTGACTGAAATAAGTTCATTAGATGAAAACCAACAAAAATTGACAAGAACCACGAAAAGTTCTTGTATTTTAAGATGAAATCTTACGCTATTAAAGAAAAAACTCCCAGCTCGCTGAAATATGTTCATTTGCTGAAAACCAACAAAACCACGAAAAGTTCTTGTATTTGAAGATAAAATCTTTTTTCTTTGAAGAAGAAAGATCTAGCTGACTGAAATAAGTTCATTAGATGAAAACCAACAAAAATTGACAAGAACCACGAAAAGTTCTTGTATTTTAAGATAAAATCTTACTCTATTAAGGAAAAAACTTCCAGCTCGCTGAAATATGTTCATTTGCTGAAAACCATCAAAACCACGAAAAGTTCTTGTATTTGAAGATAAAATCTTTTTGCTTTGAAGAAGAAAGATCTAGCTGACTGAAATAAGTTCATTAGATGAAAACCAACAAAAATTGACAAGAACCACGAAAAGTTCTTGTATTTTAAGATAAAATCTTACGCTATTAAAGAAAAAACTCCCAGCTCGCTGAAATATGTTCATTTGCTGAAAACCAACAAAACCACGAAAAGTTCTTGTATTTGAAGATAAAATCTTTTTTCTTTGAAGAAGAAAGATCTAGCTGACTGAAATAAGTTCATTAGATGAAAACCAACAAAAATTGACAAGAACCACGAAAAGTTCTTGTATTTTAAGATAAAATCTTACTCTATTAAGGAAAAAACTTCCAGCTCGCTGAAATATGTTCATTTGCTGAAAACCATCAAAACCAAGAAATGTTCTTGTATTTGAAGATAAAATCTTTTTGCTTTGAAGAAGAAAGATCTAGCTGACTGAAATAAGTTCATCAGATGAAAACCAACAAAAATTGACAAGAACCACGAAAAGTTCTTGTATTTTAAGATAAAATCTTACGCTATTCAAGAAAAAACTCCCAGCTCGCTGAAATATGTTCATTTGCTGAAAACCAACAAAACCACGAAAAGTTCTTGTATTTGAAGATAAAATCTTTTTTCTTTGAAGAAGAAAGATCTAGCTGACTGAAATAAGTTCATTAGATGAAAACCAACAAAAATTGACAAGAACCACGAAAAGTTCTTGTATTTTAAGATAAAATCTTACTCTATTCAGGAAAAAACTTCCAGCTCGCTGAAATATGTTCATTTGCTGAGAACCATCAAAACCACGAAAAGTTCTTGTATTTGAAGATAAAATCTTTTTGCTTTGAAGAAGAAAGATCTAGCTGACTGAAATAAGTTCATTAGATGAAAACCAACAAAAATTGACAAGAACCACGAAAAGTTCTTGTATTTTAAGATGAAATCTTACGCTATTAAAGAAAAAACTCCCAGCTCGCTGAAATATGTTCATTTGCTGAAAACCATCAAAACCACGAAACGTTCTTGTATTTGAAGATAAAATCTTTTTGCTTTGAAGAAGAAAGATCTAGCTGACTGAAATAAGTTCATTAGATGAAAACTAACAAAAATTGACAAAAACCACGAAAAGTTCTTGTATTTTAAGATAAAATCTTACTCTATTAAGGAAAAAACTTCCAGCTCGCTGAAATCTGTTCATTTGCTGAAAACCATCAAAACCACGAAAAGTTCTTGTATTTGAAGATAAAATCTTTTTGCTTTGAAGAAGAAAGATCTAGCTGACTGAAATAAGTTCATTAGATGAAAACCAACAAAAATTGACAAGAACCACGAAAAGTTCTTGTATTTTAAGATAAAATCTTACTCTATTAAAGAAAAAACTTCCAGCTCGCTGAAATCTGTTCATTTGCTGAAAACCATCAAAACCACGAAACGTTCTTGTATTTGAAGATAAAATCTTTTTGCTTTGAAGAAGAAAGATCGTGCTGACTGAAATAAGTTCATTAGATGAAAACTAACAAAAATTGACAAGAACCACGAAAAGTTCTTGTATTTTAAGATAAAATCTTACTCTATTAAGGAAAAAACTTCCAGCTCGCTGAAATCTGTTCATTTGTTGAAAACCAACAAAACCACCAAAAGTTCTTGTATTTGAAGATAAAATCTTTTTGCTTTGACGAAGAAAGATCTGGCTGACTGAAATAAGTTCATTAGATGAAAACCAACAAAAATTGACAAGAACCACGACAAGTTCTTGTATTTTAAGATAAAATCTTCGGCTATTAAAGAAAAAACTTCCAGCTCGCTGAAATCTGTTCATTTGCTGAAAACCATCAAAACCACGAAAAGTTCTTGTATTTGAAGATAAAATCTTTTTGCTTTGAAGAAGAAAGATCTAGCTGACTGAAATAAGTTCATTAGATGAAAACCAACAAAAATTGACAAGAACCACGAAAAGTTCTTGTATTTTAAGATAAAATCTTACGCTATTAAAGAAAAAACTCCCAGCTCGCTGAAATATGTTCATTTGCTGAAAACCAACAAAACCACGAAAAGTTCTTGTATTTGAAGATAAAATCTTTTTTCTTTGAAGAAGAAAGATCTAGCTGACTGAAATAAGTTCATTAGATGAAAACCAACAAAAATTGACAAGAACCACGAAAAGTTCTTGTATTTTAAGATAAAATCTTACTCTATTAAGGAAAAAACTTCCAGCTCGCTGAAATATGTTCATTTGCTGAAAATCATCAAAACCACGAAAAGTTCTTGTATTTGAAAATAAAATCTTTTTGCTTTGAAGAAGAAAGATCCAGCTGACTGAAATAAGTTCATTAGATGAAAACCAACAAAAATTGACAAGAACCACGAAAAGTTCTTGTATTTTAAGATAAAATCTTACTCTGTTAAAGAAAAAAGTCCCAGCTCGCTGAAATATGTTCATTTGCTGAAAACCATCAAAACCACGAAACGTTCTTGTATTTGAAGATAAAATCTTTTTGCTTTGAAGAAGAAAGATCTAGCTGACTGAAATAAGTTCATTAGATGAAAACTAACAAAAATTGACAAAAACCACGAAAAGTTCTTGTATTTTAAGATAAAATCTTACTCTATTAAGGAAAAAACTTCCAGCTCGCTGAAATCTGTTCATTTGCTGAAAACCATCAAAACCACGAAAAGTTCTTGTATTTCAAGATAAAATCTTTTTGCTTTGAAGAAGAAAGATCTAGCTGACTGAAATAAGTTCATTAGATGAAAACCAACAAAAATTGACAAGAACCACGAAAAGTTCTTGTATTTTAAGATAAAATCTTACTCTATTAAAGAAAAAACTTCCAGCTCGCTGAAATCTGTTCATTTGCTGAAAACCATCAAAACCACGAAACGTTCTTGTATTTGAAGATAAAATCTTTTTGCTTTGAAGAAGAAAGATCGTGCTGACTGAAATAAGTTCATTAGATGAAAACTAACAAAAATTGACAAGAACCACGAAAAGTTCTTGTATTTTAAGATAAAATCTTACTCTATTAAGGAAAAAACTTCCAGCTCGCTGAAATCTGTTCATTTGTTGAAAACCAACAAAACCACCAAAAGTTCTTGTATTTGAAGATAAAATCTTTTTGCTTTGACGAAGAAAGATCTGGCTGACTGAAATAAGTTCATTAGATGAAAACCAACAAAAATTGACAAGAACCACGACAAGTTCTTGTATTTTAAGATAAAATCTTCGGCTATTAAAGAAAAAACTTCCAGCTCGCTGAAATCTGTTCATTTGCTGAAAACCATCAAAACCACGAAAAGTTCTTGTATTTGAAGATAAAATCTTTTTGCTTTGAAGAAGAAAGATCTAGCTGACTGAAATAAGTTCATTAGATGAAAACCAACAAAAATTGACAAGAACCACGAAAAGTTCTTGTATTTTAAGATAAAATCTTACGCTATTAAAGAAAAAACTCCCAGCTCGCTGAAATATGTTCATTTGCTGAAAACCAACAAAACCACGAAAAGTTCTTGTATTTGAAGATAAAATCTTTTTTCTTTGAAGAAGAAAGATCTAGCTGACTGAAATAAGTTCATTAGATGAAAACCAACAAAAATTGACAAGAACCACGAAAAGTTCTTGTATTTTAAGATAAAATCTTACTCTATTAAGGAAAAAACTTCCAGCTCGCTGAAATATGTTCATTTGCTGAAAATCATCAAAACCACGAAAAGTTCTTGTATTTGAAAATAAAATCTTTTTGCTTTGAAGAAGAAAGATCCAGCTGACTGAAATAAGTTCATTAGATGAAAACCAACAAAAATTGACAAGAACCACGAAAAGTTCTTGTATTTTAAGATAAAATCTTACTCTGTTAAAGAAAAAAGTCCCAGCTCGCTGAAATATGTTCATTTGCTGAAAAACAACAAAACCGCGAAAAGTTCTTGTATTTGAAGATGAAATCTTTTTGCTTTGAAGAAGAAAGATCCAGCTGACTGAAATAAGTTCATTAGATGAAAACCAACAAAAATTGACAAGAACCACGAAAAGTTCTTGTATTTTAAGATAAAATCTTACTCTATTCAGGAAAAAACTTCCAGCTCGCTGAAATATGTTCATTTGCTGAAAAACAACAAAACCGCGAAAAGTTCTTGTATTTGAAGATAAAATCTTTTTTCTTTGAAGAAGAAAGATCTAGCTGACTGAAATAAGTTCATTAGATGAAAACGAACAAAAATTCACAAGAACCACGAAAAGTTCTTGTATTTTAAGATAAAATCTTACTCTGTTAAAGAAAAAACTCCCAGCTCGCTGAAATATGTTCATTTGCTGAAAACCATCAAAACCACGAAAAGTTCTTGTATTTGAAGATAAAATCTTTTTGCTTTGAAGAAGAAAGATCTAGCTGACTGAAATAAGTTCATTAGATGAAAACCAACAAAAATTGACAAGAACCACGAAAAGTTCTTGTATTTTAAGATAAAATCTTACTCTATTAAGGAAAAAACTTCCAGCTCGCTGAAATATGTTCATTTGCTGAAAATCATCAAAACCACGAAAAGTTCTTGTATTTGAAAATAAAATCTTTTTGCTTTGAAGAAGAAAGATCCAGCTGACTGAAATAAGTTCATTAGATGAAAACCAACAAAAATTGACAAGAACCACGAAAAGTTCTTGTATTTTAAGATAAAATCTTACTCTGTTAAAGAAAAAAGTCCCAGCTCGCTGAAATATGTTCATTTGCTGAAAACCATCAAAACCACGAAACGTTCTTGTATTTGAAGATAAAATCTTTTTGCTTTGAAGAAGAAAGATCTAGCTGACTGAAATAAGTTCATTAGATGAAAACCAACAAAAATTGACAAGAACCACGAAAAGTTCTTGTATTTTAAGATAAAATCTTAATCTATTAAGGAAAAATCTTCCAGCTCACTGAAATATGTACATTTGCTGAAAACCATCAAAACCACGAAAAGTTCTTGTATTTGAAGATAAAATCTTTTTGCTTTGAAGAAGAAAGATCTAGCTGACTGAAATAAGTTCATTAGATGAAAACCAAAAAAAATTGACAAAAACCACGAAAAGTTCTTGTATTTTAAGATAAAATCTTACTCTATTAAGGAAAAAACTTCCAGCTCGCTGAAATCTGTTCATTTGCTGAAAACCATCAAAACCACGAAAAGTTCTTGTATTTGAAGATAAAATCTTTTTGCTTTGAAGAAGAAAGATCGTGCTGACTGAAATAAGTTCATTAGATGAAAACTAACAAAAATTGACAAGAACCACGAAAAGTTCTTGTATTTTAAGATAAAATCTTACTCTATTAAGGAAAAAACTTCCAGCTCGCTGAAATCTGTTCATTTGTTGAAAACCAACAAAACCACCAAAAGTTCTTGTATTTGAAGATAAAATCTTTTTGCTTTGACGAAGAAAGATCTGGCTGACTGAAATAAGTTCATTAGATGAAAACCAACAAAAATTGACAAGAACCACGAAAAGTTCTTGTATTTTAAGATAAAATCTTCGGCTATTAAAGAAAAAACTTCCAGCTCGCTGAAATCTGTTCATTTGCTGAAAACCATCAAAACCACGAAAAGTTCTTGTATTTGAAGATAAAATCTTTTTGCTTTGAAGAAGAAAGATCTAGCTGACTGAAATAAGTTCATCAGATGAAAACCAACAAAAATTGACAAGAACCACGAAAAGTTCTTGTATTTTAAGATAAAATCTTACGCTATTAAAGAAAAAACTCCCAGCTCGCTGAAATATGTTCATTTGCTGAAAACCAACAAAACCACGAAAAGTTCTTGTATTTGAAGATAAAATCTTTTTTCTTTGAAGAAGAAAGATCTAGCTGACTGAAATAAGTTCATTAGATGAAAACCAACAAAAATTGACAAGAACCACGAAAAGTTCTTGTATTTTAAGATAAAATCTTACTCTATTAAGGAAAAAACTTCCAGCTCGCTGAAATATGTTCATTTGCTGAAAATCATCAAAACCACGAAAAGTTCTTGTATTTGAAAATAAAATCTTTTTGCTTTGAAGAAGAAAGATCCAGCTGACTGAAATAAGTTCATTAGATGAAAACCAACAAAAATTGACAAGAACCACGAAAAGTTCTTGTATTTTAAGATAAAATCTTACTCTGTTAAAGAAAAAAGTCCCAGCTCGCTGAAATATGTTCATTTGCTGAAAAACAACAAAACCGCGAAAAGTTCTTGTATTTGAAGATGAAATCTTTTTGCTTTGAAGAAGAAAGATCCAGCTGACTGAAATAAGTTCATTAGATGAAAACCAACAAAAATTGACAAGAACCACGAAAAGTTCTTGTATTTTAAGATAAAATCTTACTCTATTCAGGAAAAAACTTCCAGCTCGCTGAAATATGTTCATTTGCTGAAAAACAACAAAACCGCGAAAAGTTCTTGTATTTGAACATAAAATCTTTTTCCTTTGAAGAAGAAAGATCTAGCTGACTGAAATAAGTGCATTAGATGAAAACCAACAAAAATTGACAAGAACCACGAAAAGTTCTTGTATTTTAAGATAAAATCTTACTCTGTTAAAGAAAAAACTCCCAGCTCGCTGAAATATGTTCATTTGCTGAAAAACAACAAAACCGCGAAAAGTTCTTGTATTTGAAGATAAAATCTTTTTGCTTTGAAGAAGAAAGATCTAGCTGACTGAAATAAGTTCATTAGATGAAAACCAACAAAAATTGACAAGAAACACGAAAAGTTCTTGTATTTTAAGATAAAATCTTACTCTATTAAGGAAAAAACTTCCAGCTCGCTGAAATATGTTCATTGGCTGAAAACCATCAAAACCACAAAAAGTTCTTGTATTTGAAGATGAAATCTTTTTGCTTTGAAGAAGAAAGATCTAGCTGACTGAAATAAGTTCATTAGATGAAAACCAACAAAAATTGACAAGAACCACGAAAAGTTCTTGTATTTTAAGATAAAATCTTACTCTGTTAAAGAGAAAACTCCCAGTTCGCTGAAATATGTTCATTTGCTGAAAAACAACAAAACCGCGAAAAGTTCTTGTATTTGAAGATAAAATCTTTTTGCTTTGAAGAAGAAAGATCGAGCTGACTGAAATAAGTTCATTGGATGAAAACCAACAAAAATTGACAAGAACCACGAAAAGTTCTTGTATTTTAAGATAAAATCTTACGCTATTAAAGAAACAACTCCCAGCTAGCTGAAATATGTTCATTTGCTGAAAACCAACAATACCACGAAAAGTTCTTGTATTTGAAGATAAAATCTTTTTGCTTTGAAGAAGAAAGATCTCGCTGACTGAAATAAGTTCATTCGATGAAAACCAACAAAAATTCACAAGAACCACGAAAAGTTCTTGTATTTTAAGATAAAATCTTACTCTATTAAGGAAAAAACTTCCAGCTCGCTGAAATATGTTCATTTGCTGAAAACCATCAAAACCACGAAAAGTTCTTGAATTTGAAGATAAAATCTTTTTGCTTTGAAGAAGAAAGATCTAGCTGACTGAAATAAGTTAATTAGATGAAAACCAACAAAAATTGACAAGAACCACGAAAAGTTCTTGTATTTTAAGATAAAATCTTACTCTATTAAGGAAAAAACTTCCAGCTCGCTGAAATATGTTCATTTGCTGAAAACCATCAAAACCACGAAAAGTTCTTGTATTTGAAGATAAAATCTTTTTGCTTTGAAGAAGAAAGATCTAGCTGACTGAAATAAGTTCATTAGATGAAAACCAAAAAAAATTGACAAAAACCACGAAAAGTTCTTGTATTTTAAGATAAAATCTTACTCTATTAAGGAAAAAACTTCCAGCTCGCTGAAATCTGTTCATTTGCTGAAAACCATCAAAACCACGAAAAGTTCTTGTATTTGAAGATAAAATCTTTTTGCTTTGACGGAGAAAGATCCAGCTGACTGAAATAAGTTCATTAGATGAAAACCAACAAAAATTGACAAGAACCACGAAAAGTTCTTGTATTTTAAGATAAAATCTGAGGCTATTAAAGAAAAAACTTCCAGCTCGCAAAAATCTGTTCATTTGCTGAAAACCATCAAAACCACGAAAAGTTCTTGTATTTGAAGATAAAATCTTTTTGCTTTGAAGAAGAAAGATCGAGCTGACTGAAATAAGTTCATGAGATGAAAACCAACAAAAATTGACAAGAACCACGATATGTTCTTGTATTTTAAGATAAAATCTTACTCTATTCAGGAAAAAACTTCCAGCTCGCTGAAATATGTTCATTTGCTGAAAACCATCAAAACCACGAAAAGTTCTTGTATTTGAAGATAAAATCTTTTTTCTTTGAAGAAGAAAGATCTAGCTGACTGAAATAAGTTCATTAGATGAAAACCAACAAAAATTGACAAGAACCACGAAAAGTTCTTGTATTTTAAGATAAAATCTTACTCTATTCAGGAAAAAACTTCCAGCTCGCTGAAATATGTTCATTTGCTGAAAACCATCAAAACCACGAAAAGTTCTTGTATTTGAAGATAAAATCTTTTTGCTTTGAAGAAGAAAGATCTAGCTGACTGAAATAAGTTCATTAGATGAAAACCAACAAAAATTGACAAGAACCACGAAAAGTTCTTGTATTTTAAGATAAAATCTTAGGCTATTAAGGAAAAAACTTCCAGCTCGCTGAAATCTGTTCATTTGCTGAAAACCAACAAAACCACCAAAAGTTCTTGTATTTGAAGATAAAATCTTTTTGCTTTGACGAAGAAAGATCGAGCTGACTGAAATAAGTTCATTAGATGAAAACCAACAAAAATTGACAAGAACCACGAAAAGTTCTTGTATTTTAAGATAAAATCTTACTCTGTTAAAGAAAAAACTCCCAGCTCGCTGAAATATGTTCATTTGCTGAAAAACAACAAAACCGCGAAAAGTTCTTGTATTTGAAGATAAAATCTTTTTGCTTTGAAGAAGAAAGATCTAGCTGACTGAAATAAGTTCATCAGATGAAAACCAACAAAAATTGACAAGAACCACGAAAAGTTCTTGTATTTTAAGATAAAATCTTACTCTGTTAAAGAGAAAACTCCCAGTTCGCTGAAATATGTTCATTTGCTGAAAAACAACAAAACCGCGAAAAGTTCTTGTATTTGAAGATAAAATCTTTTTGCTTTGAAGAAGAAAGATCGAGCTGACTGAAATAAGTTCATTGGATGAAAACCAACAAAAATTGACAAGAACCACGAAAAGTTCTTGTATTTTAAGATAAAATCTTACGCAATTAAAGAAACAACTCCCAGCTCGCTGAAATATGTTCATTTGCTGAAAACCAACAATACCACGAAAAGTTCTTGTATTTGAAGATAAAATCTTTTTGCTTTGAAGAAGAAAGATCTAGCTGACTGAAATAAGTTCATTCGATGAAAACCAACAAAAATTCACAAGAACCACGAAAAGTTCTTGTATTTTAAGATAAAATCTTACTCTATTAAGGAAAAAACTTCCAGCTCGCTGAAATATGTTCATTTGCTGAAAACCATCAAAACCACGAAAAGTTCTTGTATTTGAAGATAAAATCTTTTTGCTTTGAAGAAGAAAGATCGAGCTGACTGAAATAAGTTCATGAGATGAAAACCAACAAAAATTGACAAGAACCACGATATGTTCTTGTATTTTAAGATAAAATCTTACTCTATTCAGGAAAAAACTTCCAGCTCGCTGAAATATGTTCATTTGCTGAAAACCATCAAAACCACGAAAAGTTCTTGTATTTGAAGATAAAATCTTTTTTCTTTGAAGAAGAAAGATCTAGCTGACTGAAATAAGTTCATTAGATGAAAACCAACAAAAATTGACAAGAACCACGAAAAGTTCTTGTATTTTAAGATAAAATCTTACTCTATTCAGGAAAAAACTTCCAGCTCGCTGAAATATGTTCATTTGCTGAAAACCATCAAAACCACGAAAAGTTCTTGTATTTGAAGATAAAATCTTTTTGCTTTGAAGAAGAAAGATCTAGCTGACTGAAATAAGTTCATTAGATGAAAACCAACAAAAATTGACAAGAACCACGAAAAGTTCTTGTATTTTAAGATAAAATCTTAGGCTATTAAGGAAAAAACTTCCAGCTCGCTGAAATCTGTTCATTTGCTGAAAACCAACAAAACCACCAAAAGTTCTTGTATTTGAAGATAAAATCTTTTTGCTTTGACGAAGAAAGATCTAGCTGACTGAAATAAGTTCATTAGATGAAAACCAACAAAAATTGACAAGAACCACGAAAAGTTCTTGTATTTTAAGATAAAATCTTACTCTGTTAAAGAAAAAACTCCCAGCTCGCTGAAATATGTTCATTTGCTGAAAAACAACAAAACCGCGAAAAGTTCTTGTATTTGAAGATAAAATCTTTTTGCTTTGAAGAAGAAAGATCTAGCTGACTGAAATAAGTTCATCAGATGAAAACCAACAAAAATTGACAAGAACCACGAAAAGTTCTTGTATTTTAAGATAAAATCTTACTCTGTTAAAGAGAAAACTCCCAGTTCGCTGAAATATGTTCATTTGCTGAAAAACAACAAAACCGCGAAAAGTTCTTGTATTTGAAGATAAAATCTTTTTGCTTTGAAGAAGAAAGATCGAGCTGACTGAAATAAGTTCATTGGATGAAAACCAACAAAAATTGACAAGAACCACGAAAAGTTCTTGTATTTTAAGATAAAATCTTACGCAATTAAAGAAACAACTCCCAGCTCGCTGAAATATGTTCATTTGCTGAAAACCAACAATACCACGAAAAGTTCTTGTATTTGAAGATAAAATCTTTTTGCTTTGAAGAAGAAAGATCTAGCTGACTGAAATAAGTTCATTAGATGAAAACCAACAAAAATTGACAAGAACCACGAAAAGTTCTTGTATTTTAAGATAAAATCTTACTCTATTCAGGAAAAAACTTCCAGCTCGCTGAAATATGTTCATTTGCTGAAAACCATCAAAACCACGAAAAGTTCTTGTATTTGAAGATAAAATCTTTTTGCTTTGAAGAAGAAAGATCTAGCTGACTGAAATAAGTTCATTAGATGAAAACCAACAAAAATTGACAAGAACCACGAAAAGTTCTTGTATTTTAAGATAAAATCTTAGGCTATTAAGGAAAAAACTTCCAGCTCGCTGAAATCTGTTCATTTGCTGAAAACCAACAAAACCACCAAAAGTTCTTGTATTTGAAGATAAAATCTTTTTGCTTTGACGAAGAAAGATCTAGCTGACTGAAATAAGTTCATTAGATGAAAACCAACAAAAATTGACAAGAACCACGAAAAGTTCTTGTATTTTAAGATAAAATCTTACTCTGTTAAAGAAAAAACTCCCAGCTCGCTGAAATATGTTCATTTGCTGAAAAACAACAAAACCGCGAAAAGTTCTTGTATTTGAAGATAAAATCTTTTTGCTTTGAAGAAGAAAGATCTAGCTGACTGAAATAAGTTCATCAGATGAAAACCAACAAAAATTGACAAGAACCACGAAAAGTTCTTGTATTTTAAGATAAAATCTTACTCTGTTAAAGAGAAAACTCCCAGTTCGCTGAAATATGTTCATTTGCTGAAAAACAACAAAACCGCGAAAAGTTCTTGTATTTGAAGATAAAATCTTTTTGCTTTGAAGAAGAAAGATCGAGCTGACTGAAATAAGTTCATTGGATGAAAACCAACAAAAATTGACAAGAACCACGAAAAGTTCTTGTATTTTAAGATAAAATCTTACGCAATTAAAGAAACAACTCCCAGCTCGCTGAAATATGTTCATTTGCTGAAAACCAACAATACCACGAAAAGTTCTTGTATTTGAAGATAAAATCTTTTTGCTTTGAAGAAGAAAGATCTAGCTGACTGAAATAAGTTCATTCGATGAAAACCAACAAAAATTCACAAGAACCACGAAAAGTTCTTGTATTTTAAGATAAAATCTTACTCTATTAAGGAAAAAACTTCCAGCTCGCTGAAATATGTTCATTTGCTGAAAACCATCAAAACCACGAAAAGTTCTTGTATTTGAAGATAAAATCTTTTTGCTTTGAAGAAGAAAGATCGAGCTGACTGAAATAAGTTCATGAGATGAAAACCAACAAAAATTGACAAGAACCACGATATGTTCTTGTATTTTAAGATAAAATCTTACTCTATTCAGGAAAAAACTTCCAGCTCGCTGAAATATGTTCATTTGCTGAAAACCATCAAAACCACGAAAAGTTCTTGTATTTGAAGATAAAATCTTTTTTCTTTGAAGAAGAAAGATCTAGCTGACTGAAATAAGTTCATTAGATGAAAACCAACAAAAATTGACAAGAACCACGAAAAGTTCTTGTATTTTAAGATAAAATCTTACTCTATTCAGGAAAAAACTTCCAGCTCGCTGAAATATGTTCATTTGCTGAAAACCATCAAAACCACGAAAAGTTCTTGTATTTGAAGATAAAATCTTTTTGCTTTGAAGAAGAAAGATCTAGCTGACTGAAATAAGTTCATTAGATGAAAACCAACAAAAATTGACAAGAACCACGAAAAGTTCTTGTATTTTAAGATAAAATCTTAGGCTATTAAGGAAAAAACTTCCAGCTCGCTGAAATCTGTTCATTTGCTGAAAACCAACAAAACCACCAAAAGTTCTTGTATTTGAAGATAAAATCTTTTTGCTTTGACGAAGAAAGATCTAGCTGACTGAAATAAGTTCATTAGATGAAAACCAACAAAAATTGACAAGAACCACGAAAAGTTCTTGTATTTTAAGATAAAATCTTACTCTGTTAAAGAAAAAACTCCCAGCTCGCTGAAATATGTTCATTTGCTGAAAAACAACAAAACCGCGAAAAGTTCTTGTATTTGAAGATAAAATCTTTTTGCTTTGAAGAAGAAAGATCTAGCTGACTGAAATAAGTTCATCAGATGAAAACCAACAAAAATTGACAAGAACCACGAAAAGTTCTTGTATTTTAAGATAAAATCTTACTCTGTTAAAGAGAAAACTCCCAGTTCGCTGAAATATGTTCATTTGCTGAAAAACAACAAAACCGCGAAAAGTTCTTGTATTTGAAGATAAAATCTTTTTGCTTTGAAGAAGAAAGATCGAGCTGACTGAAATAAGTTCATTGGATGAAAACCAACAAAAATTGACAAGAACCACGAAAAGTTCTTGTATTTTAAGATAAAATCTTACGCAATTAAAGAAACAACTCCCAGCTCGCTGAAATATGTTCATTTGCTGAAAACCAACAATACCACGAAAAGTTCTTGTATTTGAAGATAAAATCTTTTTGCTTTGAAGAAGAAAGATCTAGCTGACTGAAATAAGTTCATTCGATGAAAACCAACAAAAATTCACAAGAACCACGAAAAGTTCTTGTATTTTAAGATAAAATCTTACTCTATTAAGGAAAAAACTTCCAGCTCGCTGAAATATGTTCATTTGCTGAAAACCATCAAAACCACGAAAAGTTCTTGAATTTGAAGATAAAATCTTTTTGCTTTGAAGAAGAAAGATCTAGCTGACTGAAATAAGTTCATTAGATGAAAACCAACAAAAATTGACAAGAACCACGAAAAGTTCTTGTATTTTAAGATAAAATCTTAATCTATTAAGGAAAAAACTTCCAGCTCACTGAAATATGTACATTTGCTGAAAACCATCAAAACCACGAAAAGTTCTTGTATTTGAAGATAAAATCTTTTTGCTTTGAAGAAGAAAGATCTAGCTGACTGAAATAAGTTCATTAGATGAAAACCAAAAAAAATTGACAAAAACCACGAAAAGTTCTTGTATTTTAAGATAAAATCTTACTCTATTAAGGAAAAAACTTCCAGCTCGCTGAAATCTGTTCATTTGCTGAAAACCATCAAAACCACGAAAAGTTCTTGTATTTGAAGATAAAATCTTTTTGCTTTGAAGAAGAAAGATCTAGCTGACTGAAATAAGTTCATTAGATGAAAACCAACAAAAATTGACAAGAACCACGAAAAGTTCTTGTATTTTAAGATAAAATCTTACTCTATTAAAGAAAAAACTTCCAGCTCGCTGAAATCTGTTCATTTGCTGAAAACCATCAAAACCACGAAACGTTCTTGTATTTGAAGATAAAATCTTTTTGCTTTGAAGAAGAAAGATCGTGCTGACTGAAATAAGTTCATTAGATGAAAACCAACAAAAATTGACAAGAACCACGAAAAGTTCTTGTATTTTAAGATAAAATCTTACTCTGTTAAAGAGAAAACTCCCAGTTCGCTGAAATATGTTCATTTGCTGAAAAACAACAAAACCGCGAAAAGTTCTTGTATTTGAAGATAAAATCTTTTTGCTTTGAAGAAGAAAGATCGAGCTGACTGAAATAAGTTCATTGGATGAAAACCAACAAAAATTGACAAGAACCACGAAAAGTTCTTGTATTTTAAGATAAAATCTTACGCTATTAAAGAAACAACTCCCAGCTAGCTGAAATATGTTCATTTGCTGAAAACCAACAATACCACGAAAAGTTCTTGTATTTGAAGATAAAATCTTTTTGCTTTGAAGAAGAAAGATCTAGCTGACTGAAATAAGTTCATTCGATGAAAACCAACAAAAATTCACAAGAACCACGAAAAGTTCTTGTATTTTAAGATAAAATCTTACTCTATTAAGGAAAAAACTTCCAGCTCGCTGAAATATGTTCATTTGCTGAAAACCATCAAAACCACGAAAAGTTCTTGAATTTGAAGATAAAATCTTTTTGCTTTGAAGAAGAAAGATCTAGCTGACTGAAATAAGTTAATTAGATGAAAACCAACAAAAATTGACAAGAACCACGAAAAGTTCTTGTATTTTAAGATAAAATCTTACTCTATTAAGGAAAAAACTTCCAGCTCGCTGAAATATGTTCATTTGCTGAAAACCATCAAAACCACGAAAAGTTCTTGTATTTGAAGATAAAATCTTTTTGCTTTGAAGAAGAAAGATCTAGCTGACTGAAATAAGTTCATTAGATGAAAACCAAAAAAAATTGACAAAAACCACGAAAAGTTCTTGTATTTTAAGATAAAATCTTACTCTATTAAGGAAAAAACTTCCAGCTCGCTGAAATCTGTTCATTTGCTGAAAACCATCAAAACCACGAAAAGTTCTTGTATTTGAAGATAAAATCTTTTTGCTTTGACGGAGAAAGATCCAGCTGACTGAAATAAGTTCATTAGATGAAAACCAACAAAAATTGACAAGAACCACGAAAAGTTCTTGTATTTTAAGATAAAATCTGAGGCTATTAAAGAAAAAACTTCCAGCTCGCAAAAATCTGTTCATTTGCTGAAAACCATCAAAACCACGAAAAGTTCTTGTATTTGAAGATAAAATCTTTTTGCTTTGAAGAAGAAAGATCGAGCTGACTGAAATAAGTTCATGAGATGAAAACCAACAAAAATTGACAAGAACCACGATATGTTCTTGTATTTTAAGATAAAATCTTACTCTATTCAGGAAAAAACTTCCAGCTCGCTGAAATATGTTCATTTGCTGAAAACCATCAAAACCACGAAAAGTTCTTGAATTTGAAGATAAAATCTTTTTGCTTTGAAGAAGAAAGATCTAGCTGACTGAAATAAGTTAATTAGATGAAAACCAACAAAAATTGACAAGAACCACGAAAAGTTCTTGTATTTTAAGATAAAATCTTACTCTATTAAGGAAAAAACTTCCAGCTCGCTGAAATATGTTCATTTGCTGAAAACCATCAAAACCACGAAAAGTTCTTGTATTTGAAGATAAAATCTTTTTGCTTTGAAGAAGAAAGATCTAGCTGACTGAAATAAGTTCATTAGATGAAAACCAAAAAAAATTGACAAAAACCACGAAAAGTTCTTGTATTTTAAGATAAAATCTTACTCTATTAAGGAAAAAACTTCCAGCTCGCTGAAATCTGTTCATTTGCTGAAAACCATCAAAACCACGAAAAGTTCTTGTATTTGAAGATAAAATCTTTTTGCTTTGACGGAGAAAGATCCAGCTGACTGAAATAAGTTCATTAGATGAAAACCAACAAAAATTGACAAGAACCACGAAAAGTTCTTGTATTTTAAGATAAAATCTGAGGCTATTAAAGAAAAAACTTCCAGCTCGCAAAAATCTGTTCATTTGCTGAAAACCATCAAAACCACGAAAAGTTCTTGTATTTGAAGATAAAATCTTTTTGCTTTGAAGAAGAAAGATCGAGCTGACTGAAATAAGTTCATGAGATGAAAACCAACAAAAATTGACAAGAACCACGATATGTTCTTGTATTTTAAGATAAAATCTTACTCTATTCAGGAAAAAACTTCCAGCTCGCTGAAATATGTTCATTTGCTGAAAACCATCAAAACCACGAAAAGTTCTTGTATTTGAAGATAAAATCTTTTTTCTTTGAAGAAGAAAGATCTAGCTGACTGAAATAAGTTCATTGGATGAAAACCAACAAAAATTGACAAGAACCACGAAAAGTTCTTGTATTTTAAGATAAAATCTTACGCTATTAAAGAAAAAACTCCCAGCTCGCTGAAATATGTTCATTTGCTGAAAACCATCAAAACCACGAAAAGTTCTTGTATTTGAAGATAAAATCTTTTTGCTTTGAAGAAGAAAGATCTAGCTGACTGAAATAAGTTCATTAGATGAAAACCAACAAAAATTGACAAGAACCACGAAAAGTTCTTGTATTTTAAGATAAAATCTTAGGCTATTAAGGAAAAAACTTCCAGCTCGCTGAAATCTGTTCATTTGCTGAAAACCAACAAAACCACCAAAAGTTCTTGTATTTGAAGATAAAATCTTTTTGCTTTGACGAAGAAAGATCTAGCTGACTGAAATAAGTTCATTAGATGAAAACCAACAAAAATTGACAAGAACCACGAAAAGTTCTTGTATTTTAAGATAAAATCTTACTCTGTTAAAGAAAAAACTCCCAGCTCGCTGAAATATGTTCATTTGCTGAAAAACAACAAAACCGCGAAAAGTTCTTGTATTTGAAGATAAAATCTTTTTGCTTTGAAGAAGAAAGATCTAGCTGACTGAAATAAGTTCATCAGATGAAAACCAACAAAAATTGACAAGAACCACGAAAAGTTCTTGTATTTTAAGATAAAATCTTACTCTGTTAAAGAGAAAACTCCCAGTTCGCTGAAATATGTTCATTTGCTGAAAAACAACAAAACCGCGAAAAGTTCTTGTATTTGAAGATAAAATCTTTTTGCTTTGAAGAAGAAAGATCGAGCTGACTGAAATAAGTTCATTGGATGAAAACCAACAAAAATTGACAAGAACCACGAAAAGTTCTTGTATTTTAAGATAAAATCTTACGCAATTAAAGAAACAACTCCCAGCTAGCTGAAATATGTTCATTTGCTGAAAACCAACAATACCACGAAAAGTTCTTGTATTTGAAGATAAAATCTTTTTGCTTTGAAGAAGAAAGATCTAGCTGACTGAAATAAGTTCATTCGATGAAAACCAACAAAAATTCACAAGAACCACGAAAAGTTCTTGTATTTTAAGATAAAATCTTACTCTATTAAGGAAAAAACTTCCAGCTCGCTGAAATATGTTCATTTGCTGAAAACCATCAAAACCACGAAAAGTTCTTGAATTTGATGATAAAATCTTTTTGCTTTGAAGAAGAAAGATCTAGCTGACTGAAATAAGTTAATTAGATGAAAACCAACAAAAATTGACAAGAACCACGAAAAGTTCTTGTATTTTAAGATAAAATCTTACTCTATTAAGGAAAAAACTTCCAGCTCGCTGAAATCTGTTCATTTGCTGAAAACCAACAAAACCACCAAAAGTTCTTGTATTTGAAGATAAAATCTTTTTGCTTTGACGAAGAAAGATCTAGCTGACTGAAATAAGTTCATTAGATGAAAACCAACAAAAATTGACAAGAACCACGAAAAGTTCTTGTATTTTAAGATAAAATCTTACTCTGTTAAAGAAAAAACTCCCAGCTCGCTGAAATATGTTCATTTGCTGAAAAACAACAAAACCGCAAAAAGTTCTTGTATTTGAAGATAAAATCTTTTTGCTTTGAAGAAGAAAGATCTAGCTGACTGAAATAAGTTCATCAGATGAAAACCAACAAAAATTGACAAGAACCACGAAAAGTTCTTGTATTTTAAGATAAAATCTTACTCTGTTAAAGAGAAAACTCCCAGTTCGCTGAAATATGTTCATTTGCTGAAAAACAACAAAACCGCGAAAAGTTCTTGTATTTGAAGATAAAATCTTTTTGCTTTGAAGAAGAAAGATCGAGCTGACTGAAATAAGTTCATTGGATGAAAACCAACAAAAATTGACAAGAACCACGAAAAGTTCTTGTATTTTAAGATAAAATCTTACGCAATTAAAGAAACAACTCCCAGCTCGCTGAAATATGTTCATTTGCTGAAAACCAACAATACCACGAAAAGTTCTTGTATTTGAAGATAAAATCTTTTTGCTTTGAAGAAGAAAGATCTAGCTGACTGAAATAAGTTCATTCGATGAAAACCAACAAAAATTCACAAGAACCACGAAAAGTTCTTGTATTTTAAGATAAAATCTTACTCTATTAAGGAAAAAACTTCCAGCTCGCTGAAATATGTTCATTTGCTGAAAACCATCAAAACCACGAAAAGTTCTTGAATTTGAAGATAAAATCTTTTTGCTTTGAAGAAGAAAGATCTAGCTGACTGAAATAAGTTCATTAGATGAAAACCAACAAAAATTGACAAGAACCACGAAAAGTTCTTGTATTTTAAGATAAAATCTTAATCTATTAAGGAAAAAACTTCCAGCTCACTGAAATATGTACATTTGCTGAAAACCATCAAAACCACGAAAAGTTCTTGTATTTGAAGATAAAATCTTTTTGCTTTGAAGAAGAAAGATCTAGCTGACTGAAATAAGTTCATTAGATGAAAACCAAAAAAAATTGACAAAAACCACGAAAAGTTCTTGTATTTTAAGATAAAATCTTACTCTATTAAGGAAAAAACTTCCAGCTCGCTGAAATCTGTTCATTTGCTGAAAACCATCAAAACCACGAAAAGTTCTTGTATTTGAAGATAAAATCTTTTTGCTTTGAAGAAGAAAGATCTAGCTGACTGAAATAAGTTCATTAGATGAAAACCAACAAAAATTGACAAGAACCACGAAAAGTTCTTGTATTTTAAGATAAAATCTTACTCTATTAAAGAAAAAACTTCCAGCTCGCTGAAATCTGTTCATTTGCTGAAAACCATCAAAACCACGAAACGTTCTTGTATTTGAAGATAAAATCTTTTTGCTTTGAAGAAGAAAGATCGTGCTGACTGAAATAAGTTCATTAGATGAAAACCAACAAAAATTGACAAGAACCACGAAAAGTTCTTGTATTTTAAGATAAAATCTTACTCTGTTAAAGAGAAAACTCCCAGTTCGCTGAAATATGTTCATTTGCTGAAAAACAACAAAACCGCGAAAAGTTCTTGTATTTGAAGATAAAATCTTTTTGCTTTGAAGAAGAAAGATCGAGCTGACTGAAATAAGTTCATTGGATGAAAACCAACAAAAATTGACAAGAACCACGAAAAGTTCTTGTATTTTAAGATAAAATCTTACGCTATTAAAGAAACAACTCCCAGCTAGCTGAAATATGTTCATTTGCTGAAAACCAACAATACCACGAAAAGTTCTTGTATTTGAAGATAAAATCTTTTTGCTTTGAAGAAGAAAGATCTAGCTGACTGAAATAAGTTCATTCGATGAAAACCAACAAAAATTCACAAGAACCACGAAAAGTTCTTGTATTTTAAGATAAAATCTTACTCTATTAAGGAAAAAACTTCCAGCTCGCTGAAATATGTTCATTTGCTGAAAACCATCAAAACCACGAAAAGTTCTTGAATTTGAAGATAAAATCTTTTTGCTTTGAAGAAGAAAGATCTAGCTGACTGAAATAAGTTAATTAGATGAAAACCAACAAAAATTGACAAGAACCACGAAAAGTTCTTGTATTTTAAGATAAAATCTTACTCTATTAAGGAAAAAACTTCCAGCTCGCTGAAATATGTTCATTTGCTGAAAACCATCAAAACCACGAAAAGTTCTTGTATTTGAAGATAAAATCTTTTTGCTTTGAAGAAGAAAGATCTAGCTGACTGAAATAAGTTCATTAGATGAAAACCAAAAAAAATTGACAAAAACCACGAAAAGTTCTTGTATTTTAAGATAAAATCTTACTCTATTAAGGAAAAAACTTCCAGCTCGCTGAAATCTGTTCATTTGCTGAAAACCATCAAAACCACGAAAAGTTCTTGTATTTGAAGATAAAATCTTTTTGCTTTGACGGAGAAAGATCCAGCTGACTGAAATAAGTTCATTAGATGAAAACCAACAAAAATTGACAAGAACCACGAAAAGTTCTTGTATTTTAAGATAAAATCTGAGGCTATTAAAGAAAAAACTTCCAGCTCGCAAAAATCTGTTCATTTGCTGAAAACCATCAAAACCACGAAAAGTTCTTGTATTTGAAGATAAAATCTTTTTGCTTTGAAGAAGAAAGATCGAGCTGACTGAAATAAGTTCATGAGATGAAAACCAACAAAAATTGACAAGAACCACGATATGTTCTTGTATTTTAAGATAAAATCTTACTCTATTCAGGAAAAAACTTCCAGCTCGCTGAAATATGTTCATTTGCTGAAAACCATCAAAACCACGAAAAGTTCTTGAATTTGAAGATAAAATCTTTTTGCTTTGAAGAAGAAAGATCTAGCTGACTGAAATAAGTTAATTAGATGAAAACCAACAAAAATTGACAAGAACCACGAAAAGTTCTTGTATTTTAAGATAAAATCTTACTCTATTAAGGAAAAAACTTCCAGCTCGCTGAAATATGTTCATTTGCTGAAAACCATCAAAACCACGAAAAGTTCTTGTATTTGAAGATAAAATCTTTTTGCTTTGAAGAAGAAAGATCTAGCTGACTGAAATAAGTTCATTAGATGAAAACCAAAAAAAATTGACAAAAACCACGAAAAGTTCTTGTATTTTAAGATAAAATCTTACTCTATTAAGGAAAAAACTTCCAGCTCGCTGAAATCTGTTCATTTGCTGAAAACCATCAAAACCACGAAAAGTTCTTGTATTTGAAGATAAAATCTTTTTGCTTTGACGGAGAAAGATCCAGCTGACTGAAATAAGTTCATTAGATGAAAACCAACAAAAATTGACAAGAACCACGAAAAGTTCTTGTATTTTAAGATAAAATCTGAGGCTATTAAAGAAAAAACTTCCAGCTCGCAAAAATCTGTTCATTTGCTGAAAACCATCAAAACCACGAAAAGTTCTTGTATTTGAAGATAAAATCTTTTTGCTTTGAAGAAGAAAGATCGAGCTGACTGAAATAAGTTCATGAGATGAAAACCAACAAAAATTGACAAGAACCACGATATGTTCTTGTATTTTAAGATAAAATCTTACTCTATTCAGGAAAAAACTTCCAGCTCGCTGAAATATGTTCATTTGCTGAAAACCATCAAAACCACGAAAAGTTCTTGTATTTGAAGATAAAATCTTTTTTCTTTGAAGAAGAAAGATCTAGCTGACTGAAATAAGTTCATTGGATGAAAACCAACAAAAATTGACAAGAACCACGAAAAGTTCTTGTATTTTAAGATAAAATCTTACGCTATTAAAGAAAAAACTCCCAGCTCGCTGAAATATGTTCATTTGCTGAAAACCATCAAAACCACGAAAAGTTCTTGTATTTGAAGATAAAATCTTTTTGCTTTGAAGAAGAAAGATCTAGCTGACTGAAATAAGTTCATTAGATGAAAACCAACAAAAATTGACAAGAACCACGAAAAGTTCTTGTATTTTAAGATAAAATCTTAGGCTATTAAGGAAAAAACTTCCAGCTCGCTGAAATCTGTTCATTTGCTGAAAACCAACAAAACCACCAAAAGTTCTTGTATTTGAAGATAAAATCTTTTTGCTTTGACGAAGAAAGATCTAGCTGACTGAAATAAGTTCATTAGATGAAAACCAACAAAAATTGACAAGAACCACGAAAAGTTCTTGTATTTTAAGATAAAATCTTACTCTGTTAAAGAAAAAACTCCCAGCTCGCTGAAATATGTTCATTTGCTGAAAAACAACAAAACCGCGAAAAGTTCTTGTATTTGAAGATAAAATCTTTTTGCTTTGAAGAAGAAAGATCGAGCTGACTGAAATAAGTTCATTGGATGAAAACCAACAAAAATTGACAAGAACCACGAAAAGTTCTTGTATTTTAAGATAAAATCTTACGCAATTAAAGAAACAACTCCCAGCTAGCTGAAATATGTTCATTTGCTGAAAACCAACAATACCACGAAAAGTTCTTGTATTTGAAGATAAAATCTTTTTGCTTTGAAGAAGAAAGATCTAGCTGACTGAAATAAGTTCATTCGATGAAAACCAACAAAAATTCACAAGAACCACGAAAAGTTCTTGTATTTTAAGATAAAATCTTACTCTATTAAGGAAAAAACTTCCAGCTCGCTGAAATATGTTCATTTGCTGAAAACCATCAAAACCACGAAAAGTTCTTGAATTTGATGATAAAATCTTTTTGCTTTGAAGAAGAAAGATCTAGCTGACTGAAATAAGTTAATTAGATGAAAACCAACAAAAATTGACAAGAACCACGAAAAGTTCTTGTATTTTAAGATAAAATCTTACTCTATTAAGGAAAAAACTTCCAGCTCGCTGAAATATGTTCATTTGCTGAAAACCATCAAAACCACGAAAAGTTCTTGTATTTGAAGATAAAATCTTTTTGCTTTGAAGAAGAAAGATCTAGCTGACTGAAATAAGTTCATTAGATGAAAACCAAAAAAAATTGACAAAAACCACGAAAAGTTCTTGTATTTTAAGATAAAATCTGAGGCTATTAAAGAAAAAACTTCCAGCTCGCTGAAATCTGTTCATCTGCTGAAAACCATCAAAACCACGAAAAGTTCTTGTATTTGAAGATAAAATCTTTTTGCTTTGAAGAAGAAAGATCGAGCTGACTGAAATAAGTTCATGAGATGAAAACCAACAAAAATTGACAAGAACCACGAAATGTTCTTGTATTTTAAGATAAAATCTTACTCTATTCAGGAAAAAACTTCCAGCTCGCTGAAATATGTTCATTTGCTGAAAACCACCAAAACCACGAAAAGTTCTTGTATTTGAAGATAAAATCTTTTTTCTTTAAAGAAGAAAGATCGAGCTGACTGAAATAAGTTCATTAGATGAAAACCAACAAAAATTGACAAGAACCACGAAAAGTTCTTGTATTTTAAGATAAAATCTTACGCTATTAAAGAAAAAACTCCCAGCTCGCTGAAATATGTTCATTTGGTGAAAACCATCAAAACCACGAAAAGTTCTTGTATTTGAAGATAAAATCTTTTTGCTTTGAAGAAGAAAGATCTAGCTGACTGAAATAAGTTCATTAGATGAAAACCAACAAAAATTGACAAGAACCACGAAAAGTTCTTGTATTTTAAGATAAAATCTTAGGCTATTAAGGAAAAAACTTCCAGCTCGCTGAAATCTGTTCATTTGCTGAAAACCAACAAAACCACCAAAAGTTCTTGTATTTGAAGATAAAATCTTTTTGCTTTGACGAAGAAAGATCTAGCTGACTGAAATAAGTTCATTAGATGAAAACCAACAAAAATTGACAAGAACCACGAAAAGTTCTTGTATTTTAAGATAAAATCTTACTCTGTTAAAGAGAAAACTCCCAGCTCGCTGAAATATGTTCATTTGCTGAAAACCAACAAAACCACGAAAAGTTCTTGTATTTGAAGATAAAATCGTTTTTCTTTGAAGAAGAAAGATCTAGCTGACTGAAATAAGTTCATTAGATGAAAACCAACAAAAATTCACAAGAACCACGAAAAGTTCTTGTATTTTAAGATAAAATCTTACTCTATTAAGGAAAAAACTTCCAGCTCGCTGAAATATGTTCATTTGCTGAAAACCATCAAAACCACGAAAAGGTCTTGAATTTGAAGATAAAATCTTTTTGCTTTGAAGAAGAAAGATCTGGCTGACTGAAATAAGTTCATTAGATGAAAACCAACAAAAATTGACAAGAACCACGAAAAGTTCTTGTATTTTAAGATAAAATCTTACTCTATTAAGGAAAAAACTTCCAGCTCGCTGAAATATGTTCATTTGCTGAAAACCATCAAAACCACGAAAAGTTCTTGTATTTGAAGATAAAATCTTTTTGCTTTGACGGAGAAAGATCCAGCTGACTGAAATAAGTTCATTAGATGAAAACCAACAAAAATTGACAAGAACCACGAAAAGTTCTTGTATTTTAAGATAAAATCTTACTCTATTCAGGAAAAAACTTCCAGCTCGCTGAAATATGTTCATTTGCTGAAAACCACCAAAACCACGAAAAGTTCTTGTATTTGAAGATAAAATCTTTTTTCTTTGAAGAAGAAAGATCTAGCTGACTGAAATAAGTTCATTAGATGAACACCAACAAAAATTGACAAGAACCACGAAAAGTTCTTGTATTTTAAGATAAAATCTTACGCTATTAAAGAAAAAACTCCCAGCTCGCTGAAATATGTTCATTTGCTGAAAACCATCAAAACCACGAAAAGTTCTTGTATTTGAAGATAATATCTTTTTGCTTTGAAGAAGAAAGATCGAGCTGACTGAAATAAGTTCATTAGATGAAAACCAACAAAAATTGACAAGAACCACGAAAAGTTCTTGTATTTTAAGATAAAATCTTAGGCTATTAAGGAAAAAACTTCCAGCTCGCTGAAATCTGTTCATTTGCTGAAAACCAACAAAACCACCAAAAGTTCTTGTATTTGAAGATAAAATCTTTTTGCTTTGACGAAGAAAGATCTAGCTGACTGAAATAAGTTCATTAGATGAAAACCAACAAAAATTGACAAGAACCACGAAAAGTTCTTGTATTTTAAGATAAAATCTTACTCTGTTAAAGAGAAAACTCCCAGCTCGCTGAAATATGTTCATTTGCTGAAAACCAACAAAACCACGAAAAGTTCTTGTATTTGAAGATAAAATCTTTTTTCTTTGAAGAAGAAAGATCTCGCTGACTGAAATAAGTTCATTAGATGAAAACCAACAAAAATTCACAAGAACCACGAAAAGTTCTTGTATTTTAAGATAAAATCTTACTCTATTAAGGAAAAAACTTCCAGCTCGCTGAAATATGTTCATTTGCTGAAAACCATCAAAACCACGAAAAGTTCTTGAATTTGAAGATAAAATCTTTTTGCTTTGAAGAAGAAAGATCTGGCTGACTGAAATAAGTTCATTAGATGAAAACCAACAAAAATTGACAAGAACCACGAAAAGTTCTTGTATTTTAAGATAAAATCTTACTCTATTAAGGAAAAAACTTCCAGCTCGCTGAAATATGTTCATTTGCTGAAAACCATCAAAACCACGAAAAGTTCTTGTATTTGAAGATAAAATCTTTTTGCTTTGAAGAAGAAAGATCTAGCTGACTGAAATAAGTTCATTAGATGAAAACCAAAAAAAATTGACAAAAACCACGAAAAGTTCTTGTATTGAAAGATAAAATCTTACTCTATTAAGGAAAAAACTTCCAGCTCGCTGAAATCTGTTCGTTTGCTGAAAACCATCAAAACCACGAAAAGTTCTTGTATTTGAAGATAAAATCTTTTTGCTTTGAAGAAGAAAGATCTAGCTGACTGAAATAAGTTCATTAGATGAAAACTAACAAAAATTGACAAGAACCACGAAAAGTTCTTGTATTTTAAGATAAAATCTTACTCTATTAAGGAAAAAACTTCCAGCTCGCTGAAATCTGTTCATTTGCTGAAAAGCAACAAAACCACCAAAAGTTCTTGTATTTGAAGATAAAATGTTTTTGCTTTGACGAAGAAAGATCTAGCTGACTGAAATAAGTTCATTGGATGAAAACCAACAAAAATTGACAAGAACCACGAAAAGTTCTTGTATTTTAAGATAAAATCTTAGGCTATTAAAGAAAAAACTTCCAGCTCGCTGAAATCTGTTCATTTGCTGAAAACCATCAAAACCACGAAAAGTTCTTGTATTTGAAGATAAAATCTTTTTGCTTTGAAGAAGAAAGATCCAGCTGACTGAAATAAGTTCATTAGATGAAAACCAACAAAAATTGACAAGAACCACGAAAAGTTCTTGTATTTTAAGATAAAATCTTACTCTATTAAGGAAAAAACTTCCAGCTCGCTGAAATATGTTCATTTGCTGAAAACCATCAAAACCACGAAAAGTTCTTGTATTTGAAGATAAAATCTTTTTGCTTTGAAGAAGAAAGATCTAGCTGACTGAAATAAGTTCATTAGATGAAAACCAAAAAAAATTGACAAAAACCACGAAAAGTTCTTGTATTGAAAGATAAAATCTTACTCTATTAAGGAAAAAACTTCCAGCTCGCTGAAATCTGTTCGTTTGCTGAAAACCATCAAAACCACGAAAAGTTCTTGTATTTGAAGATAAAATCTTTTTGCTTTGAAGAAGAAAGATCTAGCTGACTGAAATAAGTTCATTAGATGAAAACTAACAAAAATTGACAAGAACCACGAAAAGTTCTTGTATTTTAAGATAAAATCTTACTCTATTAAGGAAAAAACTTCCAGCTCGCTGAAATCTGTTCATTTGCTGAAAAGCAACAAAACCACCAAAAGTTCTTGTATTTGAAGATAAAATGTTTTTGCTTTGACGAAGAAAGATCTAGCTGACTGAAATAAGTTCATTGGATGAAAACCAACAAAAATTGACAAGAACCACGAAAAGTTCTTGTATTTTAAGATAAAATCTTAGGCTATTAAAGAAAAAACTTCCAGCTCGCTGAAATCTGTTCATTTGCTGAAAACCATCAAAACCACGAAAAGTTCTTGTATTTGAAGATAAAATCTTTTTGCTTTGAAGAAGAAAGATCCAGCTGACTGAAATAAGTTCGTCAGATGAAAACCAACAAAAATTGACAAGAACCACGAAAAGATCTTGTATTTTAAGATAAAATCTTACGCTATAAAAGAAAAAACTCCCAGCTCGCTGAAATATGTTCATTTGCTGAAAACCATCAAAACCACGAAAAGTTCTTGTATTTGAAGATAAAATCTTTTTTCTTTGAAGAAGAAAGATCTAGCTGACTGAAATAAGTTCATTAGATGAAAACCAACAAAAATTGACAAGAACCACGAAAAGTTCTTCTATTTTAAGATAAAATCTTACTCTGTTAAAGAAAAAACTCCCAGCTCGCTGAAATATGTTCATTTGCTGAAAAACAACAAAACCGCGAAAAGTTCTTGTATTTGAAGATAAAATCTTTTTGCTTTGAAGAAGAAAGATCTAGCTGACTGAAATAAGTTCATTAGATGAAAACCAACAAAAATTGACAAGAAACACGAAAAGTTCTTGTATTTTAAGATAAAATCTTACTCTATTAAGGAAAAAACTTCCAGCTCGCTGAAATATGTTCATTGGCTGAAAACCATCAAAACCACGAAAAGTTCTTGTATTTGAAGATGAAATCTTTTTGCTTTGAAGAAGAAAGATCTAGCTGACTGAAATAAGTTCATTAGATGAAAACCAACAAAAATTGACAAGAACCACGAAATGTTCTTGTATTTTAAGATAAAATCTTACTCTGTTAAAGAGAACTCCCAGTTCGCTGAAATATGTTCATTTGCTGAAAAACAACAAAACCGCGAAAAGTTCTTGTATTTGAAGATAAAATCTTTTTGCTTTGAAGAAGAAAGATCGAGCTGACTGAAATAAGTTCATTGGATGAAAACCAACAAAAATTGACAAGAACCACGAAAAGTTCTTGTATTTTAAGATAAAATCTTACGCTATTAAAGAAAAAACTCCCAGCTAGCTGAAACATGTTCATTTGCTGAAAACCAACAATACCACGAAAAGTTCTTGTATTTGAAGATAAAATCTTTTTGCTTTGAAGAAGAAAGATCTAGCTGACTGAAATAAGTTCATTCGATGAAAACCAACAAAAATTCACAAGAACCACGAAAAGTTCTTGTATTTTAAGATAAAATCTTACTCTATTAAGGAAAAAACATCCAGCTCGCTGAAATATGTTCATTTGCTGAAAAACAACAAAACCGCGAAAAGTTCTTGTATTTGAAGATAAAATCTTTTTGCTTTGAAGAAGAAAGATCGAGCTGACTGAAATAAGTTCATTGGATGAAAACCAACAAAAATTGACAAGAACCACGAAAAGTTCTTGTATTTTAAGATAAAATCTTACGCTATTAAAGAAAAAACTCCCATCTAGCTGAAACATGTTCATTTGCTGAAAACCAACAATACCACGAAAAGTTCTTGTATTTGAAGATAAAATCTTTTTGCTTTGAAGAAGAAAGATCTAGCTGACTGAAATAAGTTCATTCGATGAAAACCAACAAAAATTCACAAGAACCACGAAAAGTTCTTGTATTTTAAGATAAAATCTTACTCTATTAAGGAAAAAACTTCCAGCTCGCTGAAATATGTTCATTTGCTGAAAACCATCAAAACCACGAAAAGTTCTTGAATTTGAAGATAAAATCTTTTTGCTTTGAAGAAGAAAGATCTAGCTGACTGAAATAAGTTAATTAGATGAAAACCAACAAAAATTGACAAGAACCACGAAAAGTTCTTGTACTTTAAGATAAAATCTTACTCTATTAAGGAAAAAACTTCCAGCTCGCTGAAATATGTTCATTTGCTGAAAACCATCAAAACCACGAAAAGTTCTTGTATTTGAAGATAAAATCTTTTTGCTTTGAAGAAGAAAGATCTAGCTGACTGAAATAAGTTCATTAGATGAAAACCAAAAAAAATTGACAAGAACCACGAAAAGTTCTTGTATTTTAAGATAAAATCTTACTCTATCAAGGAAAAAACTTCCAGCTCGCTGAAATCTGTTCATTTGCTGAAAACCAACAAAACCACCAAAAGTTCTTGTATTTGAAGATAAAATGTTTTTGCTTTGACGAAGAAAGATCTAGCTGACTGAAATAAGTTCATTAGATGAAAACCAACAAAAATTGACAAGAACCACGAAAAGTTCTTGTATTTTAAGATAAAATCTTACTCTATCAAGGAAAAAACTTCCAGCTCGCTGAAATCTGTTCATTTGCTGAAAACCAACAAAACCACCAAAAGTTCTTGTATTTGAAGATAAAATGTTTTTGCTTTGACGAAGAAAGATCTCGCTGACTGAAATAAGTTCATTAGATGAAAACCAACAAAAATTGACAAGAACCACGAAAAGTTCTTGTATTTTAAGATAAAATCTTAGGCTATTAAAGAAAAAACTTCCAGCTCGCTGAAATCTGTTCATTTGCTGAAAACCATCAAAACCACGAAACGTTCTTGTATTTGAAGATAAAATCTTTTTGCTTTGAAGAAGAAAGATCTAGCTGACTGAAATAAGTTCATTAGATGAAAACTAACAAAAATTGACAAGAACCACGAAAAGTTCTTGTATTTTAAGATAAAATCTTACTCTATTAAGGAAAAAACTTCCAGCTCGCTGAAATCTGTTCATTTGCTGAAAACCAACAAAAACACCAAAAGTTCTTGTATTTGAAGATAAAATGTTTTTGCTTTGATGAAGAAAGATCTAGCTGACTGAAATAAGTTCATTGGATGAAAACCAACAAAAATTGACAAGAACCACGAAAAGTTCTTGTATTTTAAGATAAAATCTTAGGCTATTAAAGAAAAAACTTCCAGCTCGCTGAAATCTGTTCATTTGCTGAAAACCATCAAAACCACGAAAAGTTCTTGTATTTGAAGATAAAATCTTTTTGCTTTGAAGAAGAAAGATCCAGCTGACTGAAATAAGTTCGTTAGATGAAAACCAACAAAAATTGACAAGAACCACGAAAAGATCTTGTATTTTAAGATAAAATCTTACGCTATTAAAGAAAAAACTCCCAGCTCGCTGAAATATGTTCATTTGCTGAAAACCATCAAAACCACGAAAAGTTCTTGTATTTGAAGATAAAATCTTTTTTCTTTGAAGAAGAAAGATCTAGCTGACTGAAATAAGTTCATTAGATGAAAACCAACAAAAATTGACAAGAACCACGAAAAGTTCTTGTATTTTAAGATAAAATCTTACTCTGTTAAAGAAAAAACTCCCAGCTCGCTGAAATATGTTCATTTGCTGAAAAACAACAAAACCGCGAAAAGTTCTTGTATTTGAAGATAAAATCTTTTTGCTTTGAAGAAGAAAGATCTAGCTGACTGAAATAAGTTCATTAGATGAAAACCAACAAAAATTGACAAGAAACACGAAAAGTTCTTGTATTTTAAGATAAAATCTTACTCTATTAAGGAAAAAACTTCCAGCTCGCTGAAATATGTTCATTGGCTGAAAACCATCAAAACCACGAAAAGTTCTTGTATTTGAAGATGAAATCTTTTTGCTTTGAAGAAGAAAGATCTAGCTGACTGAAATAAGTTCATTAGATGAAAACCAACAAAAATTGACAAGAACGACGAAATGTTCTTGTATTTTAAGATAAAATCTTACTCTGTTAAAGAGAAAACTCCCAGTTCGCTGAAATATGTTCATTTGCTGAAAAACAACAAAACCGCGAAAAGTTCTTGTATTTGAAGATAAAATCTTTTTGCTTTGAAGAAGAAAGATCGAGCTGACTGAAATAAGTTCATTGGATGAAAACCAACAAAAATTGACAAGAACCACGAAAAGTTCTTGTATTTTAAGATAAAATCTTACGCTATTAAAGAAAAAACTCCCAGCTAGCTGAAATATGTTCATTTGCTGAAAACCAACAATACCACGAAAAGTTCTTGTATTTGAAGATAAAATCTTTTTGCTTTGAAGAAGAAAGATCTAGCTGACTGAAATAAGTTCATTAGATGAAAACTAACAAAAATTGACAAGAACCACGAAAAGTTCTTGTATTTTAAGATAAAATCTTACTCTATTAAGGAAAAAACTTCCAGCTCGCTGAAATCTGTTCATTTGCTGAAAACCAACAAAACCACCAAAAGTTCTTGTATTTGAAGATAAAATGTTTTTGCTTTGACGAAGAAAGATCTAGCTGACTGAAATAAGTTCATTAGATGAAAACCAAAAAAAATTGACAAAAACCACGAAAAGTTCTTGTATTTTAAGATAAAATCTTACTCTATTAAGGAAAAAACTTCCAGCTCGCTGAAATCTGTTCATTTGCTGAAAACCATCAAAACCACGAAAAGTTCTTGTATTTGAAGATAAAATCTTTTTGCTTTGACGGAGAAAGATCCAGCTGACTGAAATAAGTTCATTAGATGAAAACCAACAAAAATTGACAAGAACCACGAAAAGTTCTTGTATTTTAAGATAAAATCTTACTCTATCAAGGAAAAAACTTCCAGCTCGCTGAAATCTGTTCATTTGCTGAAAACCAACAAAACCACCAAAAGTTCTTGTATTTGAAGATAAAATGTTTTTGCTTTGACGAAGAAAGATCTAGCTGACTGAAATAAGTTCATTAGATGAAAACCAACAAAAATTGACAAGAACCACGAAAAGTTCTTGTATTTTAAGATAAAATCTTAGGCTATTAAAGAAAAAACTTCCAGCTCGCTGAAATCTGTTCATTTGCTGAAAACCATCAAAACCACGAAACGTTCTTGTATTTGAAGATAAAATCTTTTTGCTTTGAAGAAGAAAGATCTAGCTGACTGAAATAAGTTCATTAGATGAAAACTAACAAAAATTGACAAGAACCACGAAAAGTTCTTGTATTTTAAGATAAAATCTTACTCTATTAAGGAAAAAACTTCCAGCTCGCTGAAATCTGTTCATTTGCTGAAAACCAACAAAAACACCAAAAGTTCTTGTATTTGAAGATAAAATGTTTTTGCTTTGATGAAGAAAGATCTAGCTGACTGAAATAAGTTCATTGGATGAAAACCAACAAAAATTGACAAGAACCACGAAAAGTTCTTGTATTTTAAGATAAAATCTTAGGCTATTAAAGAAAAAACTTCCAGCTCGCTGAAATCTGTTCATTTGCTGAAAACCATCAAAACCACGAAAAGTTCTTGTATTTGAAGATAAAATCTTTTTGCTTTGAAGAAGAAAGATCCAGCTGACTGAAATAAGTTCGTTAGATGAAAACCAACAAAAATTGACAAGAACCACGAAAAGATCTTGTATTTTAAGATAAAATCTTACGCTATTAAAGAAAAAACTCCCAGCTCGCTGAAATATGTTCATTTGCTGAAAACCATCAAAACCACGAAAAGTTCTTGTATTTGAAGATAAAATCTTTTTTCTTTGAAGAAGAAAGATCTAGCTGACTGAAATAAGTTCATTAGATGAAAACCAACAAAAATTGACAAGAACCACGAAAAGTTCTTGTATTTTAAGATAAAATCTTACTCTGTTAAAGAAAAAACTCCCAGCTCGCTGAAATATGTTCATTTGCTGAAGAACAACAAAACCGCGAAAAGTTCTTGTATTTGAAGATAAAATCTTTTTGCTTTGAAGAAGAAAGATCTAGCTGACTGAAATAAGTTCATTAGATGAAAACCAACAAAAATTGACAAGAAACACGAAAAGTTCTTGTATTTTAAGATAAAATCTTACTCTATTAAGGAAAAAACTTCCAGCTCGCTGAAATATGTTCATTGGCTGAAAACCATCAAAACCACGAAAAGTTCTTGTATTTGAAGATGAAATCTTTTTGCTTTGAAGAAGAAAGATCTAGCTGACTGAAATAAGTTCATTAGATGAAAACCAACAAAAATTGACAAGAACGACGAAATGTTCTTGTATTTTAAGATAAAATCTTACTCTGTTAAAGAGAAAACTCCCAGTTCGCTGAAATATGTTCATTTGCTGAAAAACAACAAAACCGCGAAAAGTTCTTGTATTTGAAGATAAAATCTTTTTGCTTTGAAGAAGAAAGATCGAGCTGACTGAAATAAGTTCATTGGATGAAAACCAACAAAAATTGACAAGAACCACGAAAAGTTCTTGTATTTTAAGATAAAATCTTACGCTATTAAAGAAAAAACTCCCAGCTAGCTGAAATATGTTCATTTGCTGAAAACCAACAATACCACGAAAAGTTCTTGTATTTGAAGATAAAATCTTTTTGCTTTGAAGAAGAAAGATCTAGCTGACTGAAATAAGTTCATTAGATGAAAACTAACAAAAATTGACAAGAACCACGAAAAGTTCTTGTATTTTAAGATAAAATCTTACTCTATTAAGGAAAAAACTTCCAGCTCGCTGAAATCTGTTCATTTGCTGAAAACCAACAAAACCACCAAAAGTTCTTGTATTTGAAGATAAAATGTTTTTGCTTTGACGAAGAAAGATCTAGCTGACTGAAATAAGTTCATTAGATGAAAACCAACAAAAATTGACAAGAACCACGAAAAGTTCTTGTATTTTAAGATAAAATCTTAGGCTATTAAAGAAAAAACTTCCAGCTCGCTGAAATCTGTTCATTTGCTGAAAACCATCAAAACCACGAAACGTTCTTGTATTTGAAGATAAAATCTTTTTGCTTTGAAGAAGAAAGATCTAGCTGACTGAAATAAGTTCATTAGATGAAAACTAACAAAAATTGACAAGAACCACGAAAAGTTCTTGTATTTTAAGATAAAATCTTACTCTATTAAGGAAAAAACTTCCAGCTCGCTGAAATCTGTTCATTTGCTGAAAACCAACAAAACCACCAAAAGTTCTTGTATTTGAAGATAAAATGTTTTTGCTTTGACGAAGAAAGATCTAGCTGACTGAAATAAGTTCATTGGATGAAAACCAACAAAAATTGACAAGAACCACGAAAAGTTCTTGTATTTTAAGATAAAATCTTAGGCTATTAAAGAAAAAACTTCCAGCTCGCTGAAATCTGTTCATTTGCTGAAAACCATCAAAACCACGAAAAGTTCTTGTATTTGAAGATAAAATCTTTTTGCTTTGAAGAAGAAAGATCCAGCTGACTGAAATAAGTTCGTTAGATGAAAACCAACAAAAATTGACAAGAACCACGAAAAGATCTTGTATTTTAAGATAAAATCTTACGCTATTAAAGAAACAACTCCCAGCTCGCTGAAATATGTTCATTTGCTGAAAACCATCAAAACCACGAAAAGTTCTTGTATTTGAAGATAAAATCTTTTTTCTTTGAAGAAGAAAGATCTAGCTGACTGAAATAAGTTCATTAGATGAAAACCAACAAAAATTGACAAGAACCACGAAAAGTTCTTCTATTTTAAGATAAAATCTTACTCTGTTAAAGAAAAAACTCCCAGCTCGCTGAAATATGTTCATTTGCTGAAAAACAACAAAACCGCGAAAAGTTCTTGTATTTGAAGATAAAATCTTTTTGCTTTGAAGAAGAAAGATCTAGCTGATTGAAATAAGTTCATTAGATGAAAACCAACAAAAATTGACAAGAAACACGAAAAGTTCTTGTATTTTAAGATAAAATCTTACTCTATTAAGGAAAAAACTTCCAGCTCGCTGAAATATGTTCATTGGCTGAAAACCATCAAAACCACGAAAAGTTCTTGTATTTGAAGATGAAATCTTTTTGCTTTGAAGAAGAAAGATCTAGCTGACTGAAATAAGTTCATTAGATGAAAACCAACAAAAATTGACAAGAACCACGAAATGTTCTTGTATTTTAAGATAAAATCTTACTCTGTTAAAGAGAACTCCCAGTTCGCTGAAATATGTTCATTTGCTGAAAAACAACAAAACCGCGAAAAGTTCTTGTATTTGAAGATAAAATCTTTTTGCTTTGAAGAAGAAAGATCGAGCTGACTGAAATAAGTTCATTGGATGAAAACCAACAAAAATTGACAAGAACCACGAAAAGTTCTTGTATTTTAAGATAAAATCTTACGCTATTAAAGAAAAAACTCCCAGCTAGCTGAAACATGTTCATTTGCTGAAAACCAACAATACCACGAAAAGTTCTTGTATTTGAAGATAAAATCTTTTTGCTTTGAAGAAGAAAGATCTAGCTGACTGAAATAAGTTCATTCGATGAAAACCAACAAAAATTCACAAGAACCACGAAAAGTTCTTGTATTTTCAGATAAAATCTTACTCTATTAAGGAAAAAACTTCCAGCTCGCTGAAATATGTTCATTTGCTGAAAAACAACAAAACCGCGAAAAGTTCTTGTATTTGAAGATAAAATCTTTTTGCTTTGAAGAAGAAAGATCGAGCTGACTGAAATAAGTTCATTGGATGAAAACCAACAAAAATTGACAAGAACCACGAAAAGTTCTTGTATTTTAAGATAAAATCTTACGCTATTAAAGAAAAAACTCCCAGCTAGCTGAAACATGTTCATTTGCTGAAAACCAACAATACCACGAAAAGTTCTTGTATTTGAAGATAAAATCTTTTTGCTTTGAAGAAGAAAGATCTAGCTGACTGAAATAAGTTCATTCGATGAAAACCAACAAAAATTCACAAGAACCACGAAAAGTTCTTGTATTTTAAGATAAAATCTTACTCTATTAAGGAAAAAACTTCCAGCTCGCTGAAATATGTTCATTTGCTGAAAACCATCAAAACCACGAAAAGTTCTTGAATTTGAAGATAAAATCTTTTTGCTTTGAAGAAGAAAGATCTAGCTGACTGAAATAAGTTAATTAGATGAAAACCAACAAAAATTGACAAGAACCACGAAAAGTTCTTGTATTTGAAGATAAAATCTTTTTGCTTTGAAGAAGAAAGATCTAGCTGACTGAAATAAGTTCATTAGATGAAAACCAAAAAAAATTGACAAAAACCACGAAAAGTTCTTGTATTTTAAGATAAAATCTTACTCTATTAAGGAAAAAACTTCCAGCTCGCTGAAATCTGTTCATTTGCTGAAAACCATCAAAACCACGAAAAGTTCTTGTATTTGAAGATAAAATCTTTTTGCTTTGACGGAGAAAGATCCAGCTGACTGAAATAAGTTCATTAGATGAAAACCAACAAAAATTGACAAGAACCACGAAAAGTTCTTGTATTTTAAGATAAAATCTTACTCTATTAAGGAAAAAACTTCCAGCTCGCTGAAATCTGTTCATTTGCTGAAAACCAACAAAACCACCAAAAGTTCTTGTATTTGAAGATAAAATGTTTTTGCTTTGACGAAGAAAGATCTAGCTGACTGAAATAAGTTCATTAGATGAAAACCAACAAAAATTGACAAGAACCACGAAAAGTTCTTGTATTTTAAGATAAAATCTTAGGCTATTAAAGAAAAAACTTCCAGCTCGCTGAAATCTGTTCATTTGCTGAAAACCATCAAAACCACGAAACGTTCTTGTATTTGAAGATAAAATCTTTTTGCTTTGAAGAAGAAAGATCTAGCTGACTGAAATAAGTTCATTAGATGAAAACTAACAAAAATTGACAAGAACCACGAAAAGTTCTTGTATTTTAAGATAAAATCTTACTCTATTAAGGAAAAAACTTCCAGCTCGCTGAAATCTGTTCATTTGCTGAAAACCAACAAAAACACCAAAAGTTCTTGTATTTGAAGATAAAATCTTTTTGCTTTGAAGAAGAAAGATCCAGCTGACTGAAATAAGTTCATTAGATGAAAACCAACAAAAATTGACAAGAAACACGAAAAGTTCTTGTATTTTAAGATAAAATCTTACTCTATTAAGGAAAAAACTTCCAGCTCGCTGAAATATGTTCATTGGCTGAAAACCATCAAAACCACGAAAAGTTCTTGTATTTGAAGATGAAATCTTTTTGCTTTGAAGAAGAAAGATCTAGCTGACTGAAATAAGTTCATTAGATGAAAACCAACAAAAATTGACAAGAACGACGAAATGTTCTTGTATTTTAAGATAAAATCTTACTCTGTTAAAGAGAAAACTCCCAGTTCGCTGAAATATGTTCATTTGCTGAAAAACAACAAAACCACGAAAAGTTCTTGTATTTGAAGATAAAATCTTTTTGCTTTGAAGAAGAAAGATCGAGCTGACTGAAATAAGTTCATTGGATGAAAACCAACAAAAATTGACAAGAACCACGAAAAGTTCTTGTATTTTAAGATAAAATCTTACGCTATTAAAGAAAAAACTCCCAGCTAGCTGAAATATGTTCATTTGCTGAAAACCAACAATACCACGAAAAGTTCTTGTATTTGAAGATAAAATCTTTTTGCTTTGAAGAAGAAAGATCTAGCTGACTGAAATAAGTTCATTCGATGAAAACCAACAAAAATTGACAAGAACCACGAAAAGTTCTTGTATTTTAAGATAAAATCTTACTCTATTAAGGAAAAAACTTCCAGCTCGCTGAAATATGTTCATTTGCTGAAAACCATCAAAACCACGAAAAGTTCTTGAATTTGAAGATAAAATCTTTTTGCTTTGAAGAAGAAAGATCTAGCTGACTGAAATAAGTTAATTAGATGAAAACCAACAAAAATTGACAAGAACCACGAAAAGTTCTTGTACTTTAAGATAAAATCTTACTCTATTAAGGAAAAAACTTCCAGCTCGCTGAAATATGTTCATTTGCTGAAAACCATCAAAACCACGAAAAGTTCTTGTATTTGAAGATAAAATCTTTTTGCTTTGAAGAAGAAAGATCTAGCTGACTGAAATAAGTTCATTCGATGAAAACCAAAAAAAATTGACAAAAACCACGAAAAGTTCTTGTATTTTAAGATAAAATCTTACTCTATTAAGGAAAAAACTTCCAGCTCGCTGAAATCTGTTCATTTGCTGAAAACCATCAAAACCACGAAAAGTTCTTGTATTTGAAGATAAAATCTTTTTGCTTTGACGGAGAAAGATCCAGCTGACTGAAATAAGTTCATGAGATGAAAACCAACAAAAATTGACAAGAACCACGAAAAGTTCTTGTATTTTAAGATAAAATCTTAGGCTATTAAAGAAAAAACTTCCAGCTCGCTGAAATCTGTTCATTTGCTGAAAACCATCAAAACCACGAAAAGTTCTTGTATTTGAAGATAAAATCTTTTTGCTTTGAAGAAGAAAGATCGAGCTGACTGAAATAAGTTCATGAGATGAAAACCAACAAAAATTGACAAGAACCACGAAATGTTCTTGTATTTTAAGATAAAATCTTACTCTATTAAGGAAAAAACTTCCAGCTCGCTGAAATCTGTTCATTTGCTGAAAACCAACAAAACCACCAAAAGTTCTTGTATTTGAAGATAAAATGTTTTTGCTTTGAAGAAGAAAGATCTAGCTGACTGAAATAAGTTCATTAGATGAAAACCAACAAAAATTGACAAGAACCACGAAATGTTCTTGTATTTTAAGATAAAATCTTACTCTGTTAAAGAGAACTCCCAGTTCGCTGAAATATGTTCATTTGCTGAAAACCAACAATACCACGAAACGTTCTTGTATTTGAAGATAAAATCTTTTTGCTTTGAAGAAGAAAGATCTAGCTGACTGAAATAAGTTCATTCGATGAAAACCAACAGAAATTCACAAGAACCACGAAAAGTTCTTGTATTTTAAGATAAAATCTTACTCTATTAAGGAAAAAACTTCCAGCTCGCTGAAATATGTTCATTTGCTGAAAAACAACAAAACCGCGAAAAGTTCTTGTATTTGAAGATAAAATCTTTTTGCTTTGAAGAAGAAAGATCGAGCTGACTGAAATAAGTTCATTGGATGAAAACCAACAAAAATTGACAAGAACCACGAAAAGTTCTTGTATTTTAAGATAAAATCTTACGCTATTAAAGAAAAAACTCCCAGCTAGCTGAAACATGTTCATTTGCTGAAAACCAACAATACCACGAAAAGTTCTTGTATTTGAAGATAAAATCTTTTTGCTTTGAAGAAGAAAGATCTAGCTGACTGAAATAAGTTCATTCGATGAAAACCAACAAAAATTCACAAGAACCACGAAAAGTTCTTGTATTTTAAGATAAAATCTTACTCTATTAAGGAAAAAACTTCCAGCTCGCTGAAATATGTTCATTTGCTGAAAACCATCAAAACCACGAAAAGTTCTTGAATTTGAAGATCAAATCTTTTTGCTTTGAAGAAGAAAGATCTAGCTGACTGAAATAAGTTAATTAGATGAAAACCAACAAAAATTGACAAGAACCACGAAAAGTTCTTGTACTTTAAGATAAAATCTTACTCTATTAAGGAAAAAACTTCCAGCTCGCTGAAATATGTTCATTTGCTGAAAACCATCAAAACCACGAAAAGTTCTTGTATTTGAAGATAAAATCTTTTTGCTTTGAAGAAGAAAGATCTAGCTGACTGAAATAAGTTCATTAGATGAAAACCAAAAAAAATTGACAAAAACCACGAAAAGTTCTTGTATTTTAAGATAAAATCTTACTCTATTAAGGAAAAAACTTCCAGCTCGCTGAAATCTGTTCATTTGCTGAAAACCATCAAAACCACGAAAAGTTCTTGTATTTGAAGATAAAATCTTTTTGCTTTGACGGAGAAAGATCCAGCTGACTGAAATAAGTTCATTAGATGAAAACCAACAAAAATTGACAAGAACCACGAAAAGTTCTTGTATTTTAAGATAAAATCTTACTCTATTAAGGAAAAAACTTCCAGCTCGCTGAAATCTGTTCATTTGCTGAAAACCAACAAAACCACCAAAAGTTCTTGTATTTGAAGATAAAATGTTTTTGCTTTGACGAAGAAAGATCTAGCTGACTGAAATAAGTTCATTAGATGAAAACCAACAAAAATTGACAAGAACCACGAAAAGTTCTTGTATTTTAAGATAAAATCTTAGGCTATTAAAGAAAAAACTTCCAGCTCACTGAAATCTGTTCATTTGCTGAAAACCATCAAAACCACGAAACGTTCTTGTATTTGAAGATAAAATCTTTTTGCTTTGAAGAAGAAAGATCTAGCTGACTGAAATAAGTTCATTAGATGAAAACTAACAAAAATTGACAAGAACCACGAAAAGTTCTTGTATTTTAAGATAAAATCTTACTCTATTAAGGAAAAAACTTCCAGCTCGCTGAAATCTGTTCATTTGCTGAAAACCAACAAAAACACCAAAAGTTCTTGTATTTGAAGATAAAATGTTTTTGCTTTGACGAAGAAAGATCTAGCTGACTGAAATAAGTTCATTGGATGAAAACCAACAAAAATTGACAAGAACCACGAAAAGTTCTTGTATTTTAAGATAAAATCTTAGGCTATTAAAGAAAAAACTTCCAGCTCGCTGAAATCTGTTCATTTGCTGAAAACCATCAAAACCACGAAAAGTTCTTGTATTTGAAGATAAAATCTTTTTGCTTTGAAGAAGAAAGATCCAGCTGACTGAAATAATTTCGTTAGATGAAAACCAACAAAAATTGACAAGAACCACGAAAAGATCTTGTATTTTAAGATAAAATCTTACGCTATTAAAGAAAAAACTCCCAGCTCGCTGAAATATGTTCATTTGCTGAAAACCATCAAAACCACGAAAAGTTCTTGTATTTGAAGATAAAATCTTTTTTCTTTGAAGAAGAAAGATCTAGCTGACTGAAATAAGTTCATTAGATGAAAACCAACAAAAATTGACAAGAACCACGAAAAGTTCTTGTATTTTAAGATAAAATCTTACTCTGTTAAAGAAAAAACTCCCAGCTCGCTGAAATATGTTCATTTGCTGAAAAACAACAAAACCGCGAAAAGTTCTTGTATTTGAAGATAAAATCTTTTTGCTTTGAAGAAGAAAGATCTAGCTGACTGAAATAAGTTCATTAGATGAAAACCAACAAAAATTGACAAGAAACACGAAAAGTTCTTGTATTTTAAGATAAAATCTTACTCTATTAAGGAAAAAACTTCCAGCTCGCTGAAATATGTTCATTGGCTGAAAACCATCAAAACCACGAAAAGTTCTTGTATTTGAAGATGAAATCTTTTTGCTTTGAAGAAGAAAGATCTAGCTGACTGAAATAAGTTCATTAGATGAAAACCAACAAAAATTGACAAGAACGACGAAATGTTCTTGTATTTTAAGATAAAATCTTACTCTGTTAAAGAGAAAACTCCCAGTTCGCTGAAATATGTTCATTTGCTGAAAAACAACAAAACCGCGAAAAGTTCTTGTATTTGAAGATAAAATCTTTTTGCTTTGAAGAAGAAAGATCGAGCTGACTGAAATAAGTTCATTGGATGAAAACCAACAAAAATTGACAAGAACCACGAAAAGTTCTTGTATTTTAAGATAAAATCTTACGCTATTAAAGAAAAAACTCCCAGCTAGCTGAAATATGTTCATTTGCTGAAAACCAACAATACCACGAAAAGTTCTTGTATTTGAAGATAAAATCTTTTTGCTTTGAAGAAGAAAGATCTAGCTGACTGAAATAAGTTCATTCGATGAAAACCAACAAAAATTGACAAGAACCACGAAAAGTTCTTGTATTTTAAGATAAAATCTTACTCTATTAAGGAAAAAACTTCCAGCTCGCTGAAATATGTTCATTTGCTGAAAACCATCAAAACCACGAAAAGTTCTTGAATTTGAAGATAAAATCTTTTTGCTTTGAAGAAGAAAGATCTAGCTGACTGAAATAAGTTAATTAGATGAAAACCAAAAAAAATTGACAAAAACCACGAAAAGTTCTTGTATTTTAAGATAAAATCTTACTCTATTAAGGAAAAAACTTCCAGCTCGCTGAAATCTGTTCATTTGCTGAAAACCATCAAAACCACGAAAAGTTCTTGTATTTGAAGATAAAATCTTTTTGCTTTGACGGAGAAAGATCCAGCTGACTGAAATAAGTTCATGAGATGAAAACCAACAAAAATTGACAAGAACCACGAAAAGTTCTTGTATTTTAAGATAAAATCTTAGGCTATTAAAGAAAAAACTTCCAGCTCGCTGAAATCTGTTCATTTGCTGAAAACCATCAAAACCACGAAAAGTTCTTGTATTTGAAGATAAAATCTTTTTGCTTTGAAGAAGAAAGATCGAGCTGACTGAAATAACTTCATGAGATGAAAACCAACAAAAATTGACAAGAACCACGAAATGTTCTTGTATTTTAAGATAAAATCTTACTCTATTAAGGAAAAAACTTCCAGCTCGCTGAAATCTGTTCATTTGCTGAAAACCAACAAAACCACCAAAAGTTCTTGTATTTGAAGATAAAATGTTTTTGCTTTGACGAAGAAAGATCTAGCTGACTGAAATAAGTTCATTAGATGAAAACCAACAAAAATTGACAAGAACCACGAAAAGTTCTTGTATTTTAAGATAAAATCTTAGGCTATTAAAGAAAAAACTTCCAGCTCGCTGAAATCTGTTCATTTGCTGAAAACCATCAAAACCACGAAACGTTCTTGTATTTGAAGATAAAATCTTTTTGCTTTGAAGAAGAAAGATCTAGCTGACTGAAATAAGTTCATTAGATGAAAACTAACAAAAATTGACAAGAACCACGAAAAGTTCTTGTATTTTAAGATAAAATCTTACTCTATTAAGGAAAAAACTTCCAGCTCGCTGAAATCTGTTCATTTGCTGAAAACCAACAAAACCACCAAAAGTTCTTGTATTTGAAGATAAAATGTTTTTGCTTTGACGAAGAAAGATCTAGCTGACTGAAATAAGTTCATTGGATGAAAACCAACAAAAATTGACAAGAACCACGAAAAGTTCTTGTATTTTAAGATAAAATCTTAGGCTATTAAAGAAAAAACTTCCAGCTCGCTGAAATCTGTTCATTTGCTGAAAACCATCAAAACCACGAAAAGTTCTTGTATTTGAAGATAAAATCTTTTTGCTTTGAAGAAGAAAGATCTCGCTGACTGAAATAAGTTCGTTAGATGAAAACCAACAAAAATTGACAAGAACCACGAAAAGATCTTGTATTTTAAGATAAAATCTTACGCTATTAAAGAAAAAACTCCCAGCTCGCTGAAATATGTTCATTTGCTGAAAACCATCAAAACCACGAAAAGTTATTGTATTTGAAGATAAAATCTTTTTTCTTTGAAGAAGAAAGATCTAGCTGACTGAAATAAGTTCATTAGATGAAAACCAACAAAAATTGACAAGAACCACGAAAAGTTCTTGTATTTTAAGATAAAATCTTACTCTGTTAAAGAAAAAACTCCCAGCTCGCTGAAATATGTTCATTTGCTGAAAAACAACAAAACCGCGAAAAGTTCTTGTATTTGAAGATAAAATCTTTTTGCTTTGAAGAAGAAAGATCTAGCTGACTGAAATAAGTTCATTAGATGAAAACCAACAAAAATTGACAAGAAACACGAAAAGTTCTTGTATTTTAAGATAAAATCTTACTCTATTAAGGAAAAAACTTCCAGCTCGCTGAAATATGTTCATTGGCTGAAAACCATCAAAACCACGAAAAGTTCTTGTATTTGAAGATGAAATCTTTTTGCTTTGAAGAAGAAAGATCTAGCTGACTGAAATAAGTTCATTAGATGAAAACCAACAAAAATTGACAAGAACCACGAAATGTTCTTGTATTTTAAGATAAAATCTTACTCTGTTAAAGAGAAAACTCCCAGTTCGCTGAAATATGTTCATTTGCTGAAAAACAACAAAAGCGCGAAAAGTTCTTGTATTTGAAGATAAAATCTTTTTGCTTTGAAGAAGAAAGATCGAGCTGACTGAAATAAGTTCATTGGATGAAAACCAACAAAAATTGACAAGAACCACGAAAAGTTCTTGTATTTTAAGATAAAATCTTACGCTATTAAAGAAAAAACTCCCAGCTAGCTGTAATATGTTCATTTGCTGAAAACCAACAATACCACGAAAAGTTCTTGTATTTGAAGATAAAATCTTTTTGCTTTGAAGAAGAAAGATCTAGCTGACTGAAATAAGTTCATTAGATGAAAACCAACAAAAATTGACAAGAACCACGAAAAGTTCTTGTATTTTAAGATAAAATCTTACTCTATTAAGGAAAAAACTTCCAGCTCGCTGAAATATGTTCATTTGCTGAAAACCATCAAAACCACGAAAAGTTCCTGTATTTGAAGATAAAATCTTTTTTCTTTGAAGAAGAAAGATCTAGCTGACTGAAATAAGTTCATTAGATGAAAACCAACAAAAATTGACAAGAACCACGAAAAGTTCTTGTATTTTAAGATAAAATCTTACTCTATTAAGGAAAAAACTTCCAGCTCGCTGAAATATGTTCATTTGCTGAAAACCATCAAAACCACGAAAAGTTCTTGAATTTGAAGATAAAATCTTTTTGCTTTGAAGAAGAAAGATCTAGCTGACTGAAATAAGTTAATTAGATGAAAACCAACAAAAATTGACAAGAACCACGAAAAGTTCTTGTATTTTAAGATAAAATCTTACTCTGTTAAGGAAAAAACTTCCAGCTCGCTGAAATATGTTCATTTGCTGAAAACCATCAAAACCACGAAAAGTTCTTGTATTTGAAGATAAAATCTTTTTGCTTTGAAGAAGAAAGATCCAGCTGACTGAAATAAGTTCATTAGATGAAAACCAAAAAAAATTGACAAAAACCACGAAAAGTTCTTGTATTTTAAGATAAAATCTTACTCTATTAAGGAAAAAACTTCCAGCTCGCTGAAATCTGTTCATTTGCTGAAAACCATCAAAACCACGAAAAGTTCTTGTATTTGAAGATAAAATCTTTTTGCTTTGACGGAGAAAGATCCAGCTGACTGAAATAAGTTCATTAGATGAAAACCAACAAAAATTGACAAGAACCACGAAAAGTTCTTGTATTTTAAGATAAAATCTTAGGCTATTAAAGAAAAAACTTCCAGCTCGCTGAAATCTGTTCATTTGCTGAAAACCATCAAAACCACGAAAAGTTCTTGTATTTGAAGATAAAATCTTTTTGCTTTGAAGAAGAAAGATCGAGCTGACTGAAATAAGTTCATTAGATGAAAACCAACAAAAATTGACAAGAACCACGAAAAGTTCTTGTATTTTAAGATAAAATCTTAGGCTATTAAGGAAAAAACTTCCAGCTCGCTGAAATCTGTTCATTTGCTGAAAACCAACAAAACCACCAAAAGTTCTTGTATTTGAAGATAAAATCTTTTTGCTTTGACGAAGAAAGATCTAGCTGACTGAAATAAGTTCATTAGATGAAAACCAACAAAAATTGACAAGAACCACGAAAAGTTCTTGTATTTTAAGATAAAATCTTAGGCTATTAAAGAAAAAACTTCCAGCTCGCTGAAATCTGTTCATTTGCTGAAAACCATCAAAACCACGAAAAGTTCTTGTATTTGAAGATAAAATCTTTTTGCTTTCAAGAAGAAAGATCTAGCTGACTGAAATAAGTTCATTAGATGAAAACCAACAAAAATTGACAAGAACCACGAAAAGTTCTTGGATTTTAAGATAAAATCTTCGGCTATTAAAGAAAAAACTTCCAGCTCGCTGAAATCTGTTCATTTGCTGAAAACCATCAAAACCACGAAAAGTTCTTGTATTTGAAGATAAAATCTTTTTTCTTTGAAGAAGAAAGATCTAGCTGACTGAAATAAGTTCATTAGATGAAAACCAACAAAAATTGACAAGAACCACGAAAAGTTCTTGTATTTTAAGATAAAATCTTACGCTATTAAAGAAAAAACTCCCAGCTCGCTGAAATATGTTCATTTGCTGAAAACCATCAAAACCACGAAAAGTTCCTGTATTTGAAGATAAAATCTTTTTTCTTTGAAGAAGAAAGATCTAGCTGACTGAAATAAGTTCATTAGATGAAAACCAACAAAAATTGACAAGAACCACGAAAAGTTCTTGTATTTTAAGATAAAATCTTACTCTATTCAGGAAAAACTTCCAGCTCGCTGAAATATGTTCATTTGCTGAAAACCATCAAAACCACGAAAAGTTCTTGAATTTGAAGATAAAATCTTTTTGCTTTGAAGAAGAAAGATCTAGCTGACTGAAATAAGTTCATTAGATGAAAACCAACAAAAATTGACAAGAACCACGAAAAGTTCTTGTATTTTAAGATAAAATCTTACTCTATTAAGGAAAAACTTCCAGCTCGCTGAAATCTGTTCATTTGCTGAAAACCATCAAAACCACGAAAAGTTCTTGTATTTGAAGATAAAATCTTTTTGCTTTGAAGAAGAAAGATCTAGCTGACTGAAATAAGTGCATTAGATCAAAACCAACAAAAATTGACAAGAACCACGAAAAGTTCTTGTATTTTAAGATAAAATCTTACTCTGTTAAAGAAAAAACTCCCAGCTCGCTGAAATATGTTCATTTGCTGAAAAACAACAAAACCGCGAAAAGTTCTTGTATTTGAAGATAAAATCTTTTTGCTTTGAAGAAGAAAGATCGAGCTGACTGAAATAAGTTCATTGGATGAAAACCAACAAAAATTGACAAGAACCACGAAAAGTTCTTGTATTTTAAGATAAAATCTTACGCTATTAAAGAAAAAACTCCCAGCTCGCTGAAATATGTTCATTTGCTGAAAACCAACAATACCACGAAAAGTTCTTGTATTTGAAGATAAAATCTTTTTGCTTTGAAGAAGAAAGATCTCGCTGACTGAAATAAGTTCATTAGATGAAAACCAACAAAAATTCACAAGAACCACGAAAAGTTCTTGTATTTTAAGATAAAATCTTACTCTATTAAGGAAAAAACTTCCAGCTCGCTGAAATATGTTCATTTGCTGAAAACCATCAAAACCATGAAAAGTTCTTGAATTTGAAGATAAAATCTTTTTGCTTTGAAGAAGAAAGATCTAGCTGACTGAAATAAGTTAATTGGATGAAAACCAACAAAAATTGACAAGAACCACGAAAAGTTCTTGTATTTTAAGATAAAATCTTACTCTATTAAGGAAAAAACTTCCAGCTCGCTGAAATCTGTTCATTTGCTGAAAACCATCAAAACCACGAAAAGTTCTTGTATTTGAAGATAAAATCTTTATTCAGGAAAAAACTTCCAGCTCGCTGAAATCTGCTCATTTGCTGAAAACCATGAAAACCACGAAAAGTTCTTGTATTTGAAGATAAAATCTTTATTAAGGAAAAAACTTCCAGCTCGCTGAAATCTGTTCATTTGCTGAAAACCATGAAAACCACGAAAAGTTCTTGTATTTGAAGATAAAATCTTTTTGCTTTGACGGAGAAAGATCCAGCTGACTGAAATAAGTTCATTGGATGAAAACCAACAAAAATTGACAAGAACCACGAAAAGTTCTTGTATTTTAAGATAAAATCTTACTCTATTAAGGAAAAAACTTCCAGCTCGCTGAAATCTGTTCATTTGCTGAAAACCAACAAAACCACGAAAAGTTCTTGTATTTGAAGATAAAATCTTTTTGCTTTGACGGAGAAAGATCCAGCTGACTGAAATAAGTTCATTGGATGAAATCCAACAAAAATTGACAAGAACCACGAAAAGTTCTTGTATTTTAAGATAAAATCTTAGGCTATTAAAGAAAAAACTTCCAGCTCGCTGAAATCTGTTCATTTGCTGAAAACCATCAAAACCACGAAAAGTTCTTGTATTTGAAGATAAAATCTTTTTGCTTTGAAGAAGAAAGATCGAGCTGACTGAAATAAGTTCATGAGATGAAAACCAACAAAAATTGACAAGAACCACGAAAAGTTCTTGTATTTTAAGATAAAATCTTACTCTATTCAGGAAAAAACTTCCAGCTCGCTGAAATATGTTCATTTGCTGAAAACCATCAAAACCACGAAAAGTTCTTGTATTTGAAGATAAAATCTTTTTTCTTTGAAGAAGAAAGATCTAGCTGACTGAAATAAGTTCATTAGATGAAAACCAACAAAAATTGACAAGAACCACGAAAAGTTCTTGTATTTTAAGATAAAATCTTACGCTATTAAAGAAAAAACTCCCAGCTCGCTGAAATATGTTCATTTGCTGAAAACCATCAAAACCACGAAAAGTTCTTGTATTTGAAGATAAAATCTTTTTGCTTTGAAGAAGAAAGATCTAGCTGACTGAAATAAGTTCATTAGATGAAAACCAACAAAAATTGACAAGAACCACGAAAAGTTCTTGTATTTTAAGATAAAATCTTAGGCTATTAAAGAAAAAACTTCCAGCTCGCTGAAATCTGTTCATTTGCTGAAAACCATCAAAACCACGAAAAGTTCTTGTATTTGAAGATAAAATCTTTTTGCTTTGAAGAAGAAAGATCTAGCTGACTGAAATAAGTTAAATAGATGAAAACCAACAAAAATTGACAAGAACCACGAAAAGTTCTTGTATTTTAAGATAAAATCTTACTCTATTAAGGAAAAAACTTCCAGCTCGCTGAAATATGTTCATTTGCTGAAAACCATCAAAACCACGAAAAGTTCTTGTATTTGAAGATAAAATCTTTTTGCTTTGAAGAAGAAAGATCTAGCTGACTGAAATAAGTTCATTAGATGAAAACCAACAAAAATTGACAAGAACCACGAAAAGTTCTTGTATTTTAAGATAAAATTTTACTCTGTTAAAGAAAAAACTCCCAGCTCGCTGAAATATGTTCATTTGCTGAAAAACAACAAAACCGCGAAAAGTTCTTCTATTTGAAGATAAAATCTTTTTGCTTTGAAGAAGAAAGATCCAGCTGACTGAAATAAGTTCATTCGATGAAAACCAACAAAAATTGACAAGAACCACGAAAAGTTCTTGTATTTTAAGATAAAATCTTACTCTATTCAGGAAAAAACTTCCAGCTCGCTGAAATATGTTCATTTGCTGAAAACCAACAAAACCACGAAAAGTTCTTGTATTTGAAGATAAAATCTTTTTGCTTTGACGGAGAAAGATCCAGCTGACTGAAATAAGTTCATTGGATGAAAACCAACAAAAATTGACAAGAACCACGAAAAGTTCTTGTATTTTAAGATAAAATCTTAGGCTATTAAAGAAAAAACTTCCAGCTCGCTGAAATCTGTTCATTTGCTGAAAACCATCAAAACCACGAAAAGTTCTTGTATTTGAAGATAAAATCTTTTTGCTTTGAAGAAGAAAGATCGAGCTGACTGAAATAAGTTCATGAGATGAAAACCAACAAAAATTGACAAGAACCACGAAAAGTTCTTGTATTTTAAGATAAAATCTTACTCTATTCAGGAAAAAACTTCCAGCTCGCTGAAATCTGTTCATTTGCTGAAAACCATCAAAACCACGAAAAGTTCTTGTATTTGAAGATAAAATCTTTTTTCTTTGAAGAAGAAAGATCTAGCTGACTGAAATAAGTTCATTAGATGAAAACCAACAAAAATTGACAAGAACCACGAAAAGTTCTTGTATTTTAAGATAAAATCTTACGCTATTAAAGAAAAAACTCCCAGCTCGCTGAAAGATGTTCATTTGGTGAAAACCATCAAAACCACGAAAAGTTCTTGTATTTGAAGATAAAATCTTTTTGCTTTGAAGAAGAAAGATCTAGCTGACTGAAATAAGTTCATGAGATGAAAACCAACAAAAATTGACAAGAACCACGAAAAGTTCTTGTATTTTAAGATAAAATCTTAGGCTATTAAAGAAAAAACTTCCAGCTCGCTGAAATCTGTTCATTTGCTGAAAACCATCAAAACCACGAAAAGTTCTTGTATTTGAAGATAAAATCTTTTTGCTTTGAAGAAGAAAGATCTAGCTGACTGAAATAAGTTCATTAGATGAAAACCAACAAAAATTGACAAGAACCACGAAAAGTTCTTGTATTTTAAGATAAAATCTTAGGCTATTAAAGAAAAAACTTCCAGCTCGCTGAAATCTGTTCATTTGCTGAAAACCATCAAAACCACGAAAAGTTCTTGTATTTGAAGATAAAATCTTTTTGCTTTGAAGAAGAAAGATCTAGCTGACTGAAATAAGTTCATTAGATGAAAACCAACAAAAATTGACAAGAACCACGAAAAGTTCTTGTATTTTAAGATAAAATCTTACTCTGTTAAAGAGAAAACTCCCAGCTCGCTGAAATATGTTCATTTGCTGAAAACCAACAAAACCACGAAAAGTTCTTGTATTTGAAGATAAAATCTTTTTGCTTTGACGGAGAAAGATCCAGCTGACTGAAATAAGTTCATTGGATGAAAACCAACAAAAATTGACAAGAACCACGAAAAGTTCTTGTATTTTAAGATAAAATCTTAGGCTATTAAAGAAAAAACTTCCAGCTCGCTGAAATCTGTTCATTTGCTGAAAACCATCAAAACCACGAAAAGTTCTTGTATTTGAAGATAAAATCTTTTTGCTTTGAAGAAGAAAGATCGAGCTGACTGAAATAAGTTCATGAGATGAAAACCAACAAAAATTGACAAGAACCACGAAAAGTTCTTGTATTTTAAGATAAAATCTTACTCTATTCAGGAAAAAACTTCCAGCTCGCTGAAATATGTTCATTTGCTGAAAACCATCAAAACCACGAAAAGTTCTTGTATTTGAAGATAAAATCTTTTTTCTTTGAAGAAGAAAGATCTAGCTGACTGAAATAAGTTCATTAGATGAAAACCAACAAAAATTGACAAGAACCACGAAAAGTTCTTGTATTTTAAGATAAAATCTTACGCTATTAAAGAAAAAACTCCCAGCTCGCTGAAATATGTTCATTTGCTGAAAACCATCAAAACCACGAAAAGTTCTTGTATTTGAAGATAAAATCTTTTTGCTTTGAAGAAGAAAGATCTAGCTGACTGAAATAAGTTCATTAGATGAAAACCAACAAAAATTGACAAGAACCACGAAAAGTTCTTGTATTTTAAGATAAAATCTTAGGCTATTAAAGAAAAAACTTCCAGCTCGCTGAAATCTGTTCATTTGCTGAAAACCATCAAAACCACGAAAAGTTCTTGTATTTGAAGATAAAATCTTTTTGCTTTGAAGAAGAAAGATCTAGCTGACTGAAATAAGTTAAATAGATGAAAACCAACAAAAATTGACAAGAACCACGAAAAGTTCTTGTATTTTAAGATAAAATCTTACTCTATTAAGGAAAAAACTTCCAGCTCGCTGAAATATGTTCATTTGCTGAAAACCATCAAAACCACGAAAAGTTCTTGTATTTGAAGATAAAATCTTTTTGCTTTGAAGAAGAAAGATCTAGCTGACTGAAATAAGTTCATTAGATGAAAACCAACAAAAATTGACAAGAACCACGAAAAGTTCTTGTATTTTAAGATAAAATTTTACTCTGTTAAAGAAAAAACTCCCAGCTCGCTGAAATATGTTCATTTGCTGAAAAACAACAAAACCGCGAAAAGTTCTTCTATTTGAAGATAAAATCTTTTTGCTTTGAAGAAGAAAGATCCAGCTGACTGAAATAAGTTCATTCGATGAAAACCAACAAAAATTGACAAGAACCACGAAAAGTTCTTGTATTTTAAGATAAAATCTTACTCTATTCAGGAAAAAACTTCCAGCTCGCTGAAATATGTTCATTTGCTGAAAACCAACAAAACCACGAAAAGTTCTTGTATTTGAAGATAAAATCTTTTTGCTTTGACGGAGAAAGATCCAGCTGACTGAAATAAGTTCATTGGATGAAAACCAACAAAAATTGACAAGAACCACGAAAAGTTCTTGTATTTTAAGATAAAATCTTAGGCTATTAAAGAAAAAACTTCCAGCTCGCTGAAATCTGTTCATTTGCTGAAAACCATCAAAACCACGAAAAGTTCTTGTATTTGAAGATAAAATCTTTTTGCTTTGAAGAAGAAAGATCGAGCTGACTGAAATAAGTTCATGAGATGAAAACCAACAAAAATTGACAAGAACCACGAAAAGTTCTTGTATTTTAAGATAAAATCTTACTCTATTCAGGAAAAAACTTCCAGCTCGCTGAAATCTGTTCATTTGCTGAAAACCATCAAAACCACGAAAAGTTCTTGTATTTGAAGATAAAATCTTTTTTCTTTGAAGAAGAAAGATCTAGCTGACTGAAATAAGTTCATTAGATGAAAACCAACAAAAATTGACAAGAACCACGAAAAGTTCTTGTATTTTAAGATAAAATCTTACGCTATTAAAGAAAAAACTCCCAGCTCGCTGAAAGATGTTCATTTGGTGAAAACCATCAAAACCACGAAAAGTTCTTGTATTTGAAGATAAAATCTTTTTGCTTTGAAGAAGAAAGATCTAGCTGACTGAAATAAGTTCATGAGATGAAAACCAACAAAAATTGACAAGAACCACGAAAAGTTCTTGTATTTTAAGATAAAATCTTAGGCTATTAAAGAAAAAACTTCCAGCTCGCTGAAATCTGTTCATTTGCTGAAAACCATCAAAACCACGAAAAGTTCTTGTATTTGAAGATAAAATCTTTTTGCTTTGAAGAAGAAAGATCTAGCTGACTGAAATAAGTTCATTAGATGAAAACCAACAAAAATTGACAAGAACCACGAAAAGTTCTTGTATTTTAAGATAAAATCTTAGGCTATTAAAGAAAAAACTTCCAGCTCGCTGAAATCTGTTCATTTGCTGAAAACCATCAAAACCACGAAAAGTTCTTGTATTTGAAGATAAAATCCTTTTGCTTTGAAGAAGAAAGATCTAGCTGACTGAAATAAGTTCATTAGATGAAAACCAACAAAAATTGACAAGAACCACGAAAAGTTCTTGTATTTTAAGATAAAATTTTACTCTGTTAAAGAAAAAACTCCCAGCTCGCTGAAATATGTTCATTTGCTGAAAAACAACAAAACCGCGAAAAGTTCTTCTATTTGAAGATAAAATCTTTTTGCTTTGAAGAAGAAAGATCCAGCTGACTGAAATAAGTTCATTCGATGAAAACCAACAAAAATTGACAAGAACCACGAAAAGTTCTTGTATTTTAAGATAAAATCTTACTCTATTCAGGAAAAAACTTCCAGCTCGCTGAAATATGTTCATTTGCTGAAAACCATCAAAACCACGAAAACTTCTTGTATTTGAAGATAAAATCTTTTTTCTTTGAAGAAGAAAGATCTAGCTGACTGAAATAAGTTCATTAGATGAAAACCAACAAAAATTGACAAGAACCACGAAAAGTTCTTGTATTTTAAGATAAAATCTTACGCTATTAAAGAAAAAACTCCCAGCTCGCTGAAAGATGTTCATTTGCTGAAAACCATCAAAACCACGAAAAGTTCTTGTATTTGAAGATAAAATCTTTTTGCTTTGAAGAAGAAAGATCTAGCTGACTGAAATAAGTTCATTAGATGAAAACCAACAAAAATTGACAAGAACCACGAAAAGTTCTTGTATTTTAAGATAAAATCTTAGGCTATTAAAGAAAAAACTTCCAGCTCGCTGAAATCTGTTCATTTGCTGAAAACCATCAAAACCACGAAAAGTTCTTGTATTTGAAGATAAAATCTTTTTGCTTTGAAGAAGAAAGATCTAGCTGACTGAAATAAGTTCATTAGATGAAAACCAACAAAAATTGACAAGAACCACGAAAAGTTCTTGTATTTTAAGATAAAATCTTACTCTATTAAGGAAAAAACTTCCAGCTCGCTGAAATCTGTTCATTTGCTGAAAACCAACAAAACCACCAAAAGTTCTTGTATTTGAAGATAAAATCTTTTTGCTTTGACGAAGAAAGATCTCGCTGACTGAAATAAGTTCATTAGATGAAAACCAACAAAAATTGACAAGAACCACGAAAAGTTCTTGTATTTTAAGATAAAATCTTAGGCTATTAAAGAAAAAACTTCCAGCTCGCTGAAATCTGTTCATTTGCTGAAAACCATCAAAACCACGAAAAGTTCTTGTATTTGAAGATAAAATCTTTTTGCTTTGAAGAAGAAAGATCTCGCTGACTGAAATAAGTTCATTAGATGAAAACCAACAAAAATTGACAAGAACCACGAAAAGTTCTTGTATTTTAAGATAAAATCTTACTCTATTAAGGAAAAAACTTCCAGCTCGCTGAAATCTGTTCATTTGCTGAAAACCATCAAAACCACGAAAAGTTCTTGTATTTGAAGATAAAATCTTTTTGCTTTGAAGAAGAAAGATCTAGCTGACTGAAATAAGTGCATTAGATTAAAACCAACAAAAATTGACAAGAACCACGAAAAGTTCTTGTATTTTAAGATAAAATCTTACTCTGTTAAAGAAAAAACTCCCAGCTCGCTGAAATATGTTCATTTGCTGAAAAACAACAAAACCGCTAAAAGTTCTTGTATTTGAAGATAAAATCTTTTTGCTTTGAAGAAGAAAGATCTAGCTGACTAAAATAAGTTCATTAGATGAAAACCAACAGAAATTGACAAGAAACACGAAAAGTTCTTGTATTTTAAGATAAAATCTTACTCTATTAAGGAAAAAACTTCCAGCTCGCTGAAATATGTTCATTTGCTGAAATCCATCAAAACCACGAAAAGTTCTTGTATTTGAAGATGAAATCTTTTTGCTTTGAAGAAGAAAGATCTAGCTGACTGAAATAAGTTCATTAGATGAAAACCAACAAAAATTGACAAGAACCACGAAAAGTTCTTGTATTTTAAGATAAAATCTTACTCTGTTAAAGAGAAAACTCCCAGCTCGCTGAAATATGTTCATTTGCTGAAAAACAACAAAACCGCGAAAAGTTCTTGTATTTGAAGATAAAATCTTTTTGCTTTGAAGAAGAAAGATCTAGCTGACTGAAATAAGTTCATTAGATGAAAACTAACAAAAATTGACAAGAACCACGAAAAGTTCTTGTATTTTAAGATAAAATCTTACTCTATTAAGGAAAAAACTTCCAGCTCGCTGAAATCTGTTCATTTGCTGAAAACCAACAAAACCACCAAAAGTTCTTGTATTTGAAGATAAAATGTTTTTGCTTTGACGAAGAAAGATCTAGCTGACTGAAATAAGTTCATTAGATGAAAACCAACAAAAATTGACAAGAACCACGAAAAGTTCCTGTATTTTAAGATAAAATCTTAGGCTATTAAAGAAAAAACTTCCAGCTCGCTGAAATCTGTTCATTTGCTGAAAAGCATCAAAACCACGAAACGTTCTTGTATTTGAAGATAAAATCTTTTTGCTTTGAAGAAGAAAGATCTAGCTGACTGAAATAAGTTCATTAGATGAAAACTAACAAAAATTGACAAGAACCACGAAAAGTTCTTGTATTTTAAGATAAAATCTTACTCTATTAAGGAAAAAACTTCCAGCTCGCTGAAATCTGTTCATTTGCTGAAAACCAACAAAACCACCAAAAGTTCTTGTATTTGAAGATAAAATGTTTTTGCTTTGAAGAAGAAAGATCTAGCTGACTGAAATAAGTTCGTTAGATGAAAACCAACAAAAATTGACAAGAACCACGAAAAGATCTTGTATTTTAAGATAAAATCTTACGCTATTAAAGAAAAAACTCCCAGCTCGCTGAAATATGTTCATTTGCTGAAAAGCAACAAAACCACGAAAAGTTCTTGTATTTGAAGATAAAATCTTTTTTCTTTGAAGAAGAAAGATCTAGCTGACTGAAATAAGTTCATTAGATGAAAACCAACAAAAATTGACAAGAACCACGAAAAGTTCTTGTATTTTAAGATAAAATCTTACTCTATTAAGGAAAAAACTTCCAGCTCGCTGAAATATGTTCATTTGCTGAAAAACATCAAAACCACGAAAAGTTCTTGTATTTGAAGATAAAATCTTTTTTCTTTGAAGAAGAAAGATCTAGCTGACTGAAATAAGTTCATTAGATGAAAACCAACAAAAATTGACAAGAACCACGAAAAGTTCTTGTATTTTAAGATAAAATCTTACTCTGTTAAAGAAAAAACTCCCAGCTCGCTGAAATATGTTCATTTGCTGAAAAACAACAAAACCGCGAAAAGTTCTTGTATTTGAAGATAAAATCTTTTTGCTTTGAAGAAGAAAGATCTAGCTGACTGAAATAAGTTCATTAGATGAAAACCAACAAAAATTGACAAGAAACACGAAAAGTTCTTGTATTTTAAGATAAAATCTTACTCTATTAAGGAAAAAACTTCCAGCTCGCTGAAATATGTTCATTGGCTGAAAACCATCAAAACCACGAAAAGTTCTTGTATTTGAAGATGAAATCTTTTTGCTTTGAAGAAGAAAGATCTAGCTGACTGAAATAAGTTCATTAGATGAAAACCAACAAAAATTGACAAGAACCACGAAAAGTTCTTGTATTTTAAGATAAAATCTTACTCTGTTAAAGAGAAAACTCCCAGTTCGCTGAAATATGTTCATTTGCTGAAAAACAACAAAACCGCGAAAAGTTCTTGTATTTGAAGTTAAAATCTTTTTGCTTTGAAGAAGAAAGATCGAGCTGACTGAAATAAGTTCATTGGATGAAAACCAACAAAAATTGACAAGAACCACGAAAAGTTCTTGTATTTTAAGATAAAATCTTACGCTATTAAAGAAAAAACTCCCAGCTAGCTGAAATATGTTCATTTGCTGAAAACCAACAATACCACGAAAAGTTCTTGTATTTGAAGATAAAATCTTTTTGCTTTGAAGAAGAAAGATCTAGCTGACTGAAATAAGTTCATTCGATGAAAACCAACGAAAATTCACAAGAACCACGAAAAGTTCTTGTATTTTAAGATAAAATCTTACTCTATTAAGGAAAAAACTTCCAGCTCGCTGAAATATGTTCATTTGCTGAAAACCATCAAAACCACGAAAAGTTCTTGAATTTGAAGATAAAATCTTTTTGCTTTGAAGAAGAAAGATCTAGCTGACTGAAATAAGTTAATTAGATGAAAATCAACAAAAATTGACAAGAACCACGAAAAGTTCTTGTATTTTAAGATAAAATCTTACTCTATTAAGGAAAAAACTTCCAGCTCGCTGAAATATGTTCATTTGCTGAAAACCAACAAAACCACCAAAAGTTCTTGTATTTGAAGATAAAATCTTTTTGCTTTGACGAAGAAAGATCTAGCTGACTGAAATAAGTTCATTAGATGAAAACCAACAAAAATTGACAAGAACCACGAAAAGTTCTTGTATTTTAAGATAAAATCTTACGCTGTTAAAGAAAAAACTCCCAGCTCGCTGAAATATGTTCATTTGCTGAAAACCATCAAAACCACGAAAAGTTCTTGTATTTGAAGATAAAATCTTTTTGCTTTGAAGAAGAAAGATCTAGCTGACTGAAATAAGTTCATTAGATGAAAACCAACAAAAATTGACAAGAACCATGAAAAGTTCTTGTATTTTAAGATAAAATCTTACTCTATTCAGGAAAAAACTTCCAGCTCGCTGAAATATGTTCATTTGCTGAAAACCATCAAAACCACGAAAAGTTCTTGTATTTGAAGATAAAATCTTTTTTCTTTGAAGAAGAAAGATCTAGCTGACTGAAATAAGTTCATTAGATGAAAACCAACAAAAATTGACAAGAACCACGAAAAGTTCTTGTATTTTAAGATAAAATCTTACTGTATTAAGGAAAAAACTTCCAGCTCGCTGAAATATGTTCATTTGCTGAAAACCATCAAAACCACGAAAAGTTCTTGTATTTGAAGATAAAATCTTTTTGCTTTGAAGAAGAAAGATCTAGCTGACTGAAATAAGTTCATTCGATGAAAACCAACAAAAATTGACAAGAACCACGAAAAGTTCTTGTATTTTAAGATAAAATCTTACTCTATTAAGGAAAAAACTTCCAGCTCGCTGAAATATGTTCATTTGCTGAAAACCATCAAAACCACGAAAAGTTCTTGTATTTGAAGATGAAATCTTTTTGCTTTGAAGAAGAAAGATCCAGCTGACTGAAATAAGTTCATTAGATGAAAACCAACAAAATTTGACAAGAACCACGAAAACTTGTTGTATTTTAAGGTAATATCTTACGCTACTAAAGAAAAAACTTCTGGCTCGCTGAAATATGTTCATTTGCTGAAAACCAACAAAACCACGAAAAGTTCGTGTATTTGAAGATAAAATCTTTTTGCTTTGAAGAAGAAAGATCCAGCTGACTGAAATAAGTTCATTCGATGAAAACCAACAAAAATTCACAAGAACCACGAAAAGTTCTTGTATTTTAAGATAAAATCTTACTCTATTAAGGAAAAAACTTCCAGCTCGCTGAAATATGTTCATTTGCTGAAAACCATCAAAACCACGAAAAGTTCTTGAATTTGAAGATAAAATCTTTTTGCTTTGAAGAAGAAAGATCTAGCTGACTGAAATAAGTTAATTAGATGAAAATCAACAAAAATTGACAAGAACCACGAAAAGTTCTTGTATTTTAAGATAAAATCTTACTCTATTAAGGAAAAAACTTCCAGCTCGCTGAAATATGTTCATTTGCTGAAAACCAACAAAACCACCAAAAGTTCTTGTATTTGAAGATAAAATCTTTTTGCTTTGACGAAGAAAGATCTAGCTGACTGAAATAAGTTCATTAGATGAAAACCAACAAAAATTGACAAGAACCACGAAAAGTTCTTGTATTTTAAGATAAAATCTTACGCTGTTAAAGAAAAAACTCCCAGCTCGCTGAAATATGTTCATTTGCTGAAAACCATCAAAACCACGAAAAGTTCTTGTATTTGAAGATAAAATCTTTTTGCTTTGAAGAAGAAAGATCTAGCTGACTGAAATAAGTTCATTAGATGAAAACCAACAAAAATTGACAAGAACCATGAAAAGTTCTTGTATTTTAAGATAAAATCTTACTCTATTCAGGAAAAAACTTCCAGCTCGCTGAAATATGTTCATTTGCTGAAAACCATCAAAACCACGAAAAGTTCTTGTATTTGAAGATAAAATCTTTTTTCTTTGAAGAAGAAAGATCTAGCTGACTGAAATAAGTTCATTAGATGAAAACCAACAAAAATTGACAAGAACCACGAAAAGTTCTTGTATTTTAAGATAAAATCTTACTCTATTAAGGAAAAAACTTCCAGCTCGCTGAAATATGTTCATTTGCTGAAAACCATCAAAACCACGAAAAGTTCTTGTATTTGAAGATAAAATCTTTTTGCTTTGAAGAAGAAAGATCGAGCTGACTGAAATAAGTTCATTAGATGAAAACCAACAAAAATTGACAAGAACCACGAAAAGTTCTTGTATTTTAAGATAAAATCTTACTCTATTAAGGAAAAAACTTCCAGCTCGCTGAAATATGTTCATTTGCTGAAAACCATCAAAACCACGAAAAGTTCTTGTATTTGAAGATGAAATCTTTTTGCTTTGAAGAAGAAAGATCTAGCTGACTGAAATAAGTTCATTAGATGAAAACCAACAAAATTTGACAAGAACCACGAAAACTTGTTGTATTTTAAGGTAATATCTTACGCTACTAAAGAAAAAACTTCTGGCTCGCTGAAATATGTTCATTTGCTGAAAACCAACAAAACCACGAAAAGTTCGTGTATTTGAAGATAAAATCTTTTTGCTTTGAAGAAGAAAGATCCAGCTGACTGAAGTAAGTTCATTGGATGAAAACCAACAAAAATTGACAAGAACCACGAAAAGTTCTTGTATTTTAAGATAAAATCTTACTCTATTAAGGAAAAAACTTCCAGCTCGCTGAAATATGTTCATTTGCTGAAAACCATCAAAACCACGAAAAGTTCTTGTATTTGAAGATAAAATCTTTTTGCTTTGAAGAAGAAAGATCTAGCTGACTGAAATAAGTTCATCAGATGAAAACCAACAAAAATTGACAAGAACCACGAAAAGTTCTTGTATTTTAAGATAAAATCTTAGGCTATTAAAGAAAAAACTTCCAGCTCGCTGAAATATGTTCATTTGCTGAAAACCATCAAAACCACGAAAAGTTCTTGTATTTGAAGATAAAATCTATTTGCTTTGAAGAAGAAAGATCTAGCTGACTGAAATAAGTTCATCAGATGACAACCAACAAAAATTGACAAGAACCACGAAAAGTTCTTGTATTTTAAGATAAAATCTTACTCTATTAAGGAAAAAACTTCCAGCTCGCTGAAATCTGTTCATTTGCTGAAAACCAACAAAACCACGAAAAGTTCTTGTATTTGAAGATAAAATCTTTTTGCTTTGACGAAGAAAGATCGAGCTGACTGAAATAAGTTCATTCGATGAAAACCAACAAAAATTGACAAGAACCACGAAAAGTTCTTGTATTTTAAGATAAAATCTTAGGCTATTAAAGAAAAATCTTCCAGCTCGCTGAAATCTGTTCATTTGCTGAAAACCATCAAAACCACGAAAAGTTCTTGTATTTGAAGATAAAATCTTTTTGCTTTGAAGAAGAAAGATCTAGTTGACTGAAATAAGTTCATTAGATGAAAACCAACAAAAATTGACAAGAACCACGAAAAGTTCTTGTATTTTAAGATAATATCTTACGCTATTAAAGAAAAAACTTCTGGCTCGCTGAAATATGTTCATTTGCTGAAAACCAACAAAACCACGAAAAGTTCTTGTATTTGAAGATAAAATCTTTTTGCTTTGAAGAAGAAAGATCCAGCTGACTGAAATAAGTTCATTGGATGAAAACCAACAAAAATTGACAAGAACCACGAAAAGTTCTTGTATTTTAAGATAAAATCTTACTCTATTCAGGAAAAAACTTCCAGCTCGCTGAAATATGTTCATTTGCTGAAAACCATCAAAACCACGAAAAGTTCTTGTATTTGAAGATAAAATCTTTTTGCTTTGAAGAAGAAAGATCCAGCTGACTGAAATAAGTTCATTAGATGAAAACCAACAAAAATTGACAAGAACCACGAAAAGTTCTTGTATTTTAAGATAAAATCTTACTCTATTAAGGAAAAAACTTCCAGTTCGCTGAATTATGTTCATTTGCTGAAAACCATCAAAACCACGAAAATTTCTTGTATTTGAAGATAAAATCTTTTTGCTTTGAAGAAGAAAGATCTAGCCGACTGAAATAAGTTCATTAGATGAAAACCAACAAAAATTGACAAGAACCACGAAAAGTTCTTGTATTTTAAGATAAAATTTTACTCTATTAAGGAAAAAACTTCCAGCTCGCTGAAATCTGTTCATTTGCTGAAAACCAACAAAACCACCAAAAGTTCTTGTGTTTGAAGATAAAATCTTTTTGCTTTGACGGAGAAAGATCTAGCTGACTTAAATAAGTTCATTCGATGAAAACCAACAAAAATTGACAATAACCACGAAAATTTCTTGTATTTTAAGATAAAATCTTAGGCTATTAAAGAAAAAACTTCCAGCTCGCTGAAATATGTTCATTTGCTGAAAACCATCAAAACCTCGAAAAGTTCTTGTATTTGAAGATAAAATCTTTTTGCTTTGAAGAAGAAAGATCTAGCTGACTGAAATAAGTTCATTAGATGAAAACCAACAAAAATTGACAAGAAGCACGAAAAGTTCTTGTATTTTAAGATAAAATCTTACGCTGTTAAAGAAAAAACTCCCAGCTCGCTGAAATATGTTCATTTGCTGAAAACCATCAAAACCACGAAAAGTTCTTGTATTTGAAGATAAAATCTTTTTGCTTTGAAGAAGAAAGATCTAGCTGACTGAAATAAGTTCATTAGATGAAAACCAACAAAAATTGACAAGAACCATGAAAAGTTCTTGTATTTTAAGATAAAATCTTACTCTATTCAGGAAAAAACTTCCAGCTCGCTGAAATATGTTCATTTGCTGAAAACCATCAAAACCACGAAAAGTTCTTGTATTTGAAGATAAAATCTTTTTTCTTTGAAGAAGAAAGATCTAGCTGACTGAAATAAGTTCATTAGATGAAAACCAACAAAAATTGACAAGAACCACGAAAAGTTCTTGTATTTTAAGATAAAATCTTACTGTATTAAGGAAAAAACTTCCAGCTCGCTGAAATATGTTCATTTGCTGAAAACCATCAAAACCACGAAAAGTTCTTGTATTTGAAGATAAAATCTTTTTGCTTTGAAGAAGAAAGATCTAGCTGACTGAAATAAGTTCATTCGATGAAAACCAACAAAAATTGACAAGAACCACGAAAAGTTCTTGTATTTTAAGATAAAATCTTACTCTATTAAGGAAAAAACTTCCAGCTCGCTGAAATATGTTCATTTGCTGAAAACCATCAAAACCACGAAAAGTTCTTGTATTTGAAGATGAAATCTTTTTGCTTTGAAGAAGAAAGATCCAGCTGACTGAAATAAGTTCATTAGATGAAAACCAACAAAATTTGACAAGAACCACGAAAACTTGTTGTATTTTAAGGTAATATCTTACGCTACTAAAGAAAAAACTTCTGGCTCGCTGAAATATGTTCATTTGCTGAAAACCAACAAAACCACGAAAAGTTCGTGTATTTGAAGATAAAATCTTTTTGCTTTGAAGAAGAAAGATCCAGCTGACTGAAATAAGTTCATTCGATGAAAACCAACAAAAATTCACAAGAACCACGAAAAGTTCTTGTATTTTAAGATAAAATCTTACTCTATTAAGGAAAAAACTTCCAGCTCGCTGAAATATGTTCATTTGCTGAAAACCATCAAAACCACGAAAAGTTCTTGAATTTGAAGATAAAATCTTTTTGCTTTGAAGAAGAAAGATCTAGCTGACTGAAATAAGTTAATTAGATGAAAATCAACAAAAATTGACAAGAACCACGAAAAGTTCTTGTATTTTAAGATAAAATCTTACTCTATTAAGGAAAAAACTTCCAGCTCGCTGAAATATGTTCATTTGCTGAAAACCAACAAAACCACCAAAAGTTCTTGTATTTGAAGATAAAATCTTTTTGCTTTGACGAAGAAAGATCTAGCTGACTGAAATAAGTTCATTAGATGAAAACCAACAAAAATTGACAAGAACCACGAAAAGTTCTTGTATTTTAAGATAAAATCTTACGCTGTTAAAGAAAAAACTCCCAGCTCGCTGAAATATGTTCATTTGCTGAAAACCATCAAAACCACGAAAAGTTCTTGTATTTGAAGATAAAATCTTTTTGCTTTGAAGAAGAAAGATCTAGCTGACTGAAATAAGTTCATTAGATGAAAACCAACAAAAATTGACAAGAACCATGAAAAGTTCTTGTATTTTAAGATAAAATCTTACTCTATTCAGGAAAAAACTTCCAGCTCGCTGAAATATGTTCATTTGCTGAAAACCATCAAAACCACGAAAAGTTCTTGTATTTGAAGATAAAATCTTTTTTCTTTGAAGAAGAAAGATCTAGCTGACTGAAATAAGTTCATTAGATGAAAACCAACAAAAATTGACAAGAACCACGAAAAGTTCTTGTATTTTAAGATAAAATCTTACTCTATTAAGGAAAAAACTTCCAGCTCGCTGAAATATGTTCATTTGCTGAAAACCATCAAAACCACGAAAAGTTCTTGTATTTGAAGATAAAATCTTTTTGCTTTGAAGAAGAAAGATCGAGCTGACTGAAATAAGTTCATTAGATGAAAACCAACAAAAATTGACAAGAACCACGAAAAGTTCTTGTATTTTAAGATAAAATCTTACTCTATTAAGGAAAAAACTTCCAGCTCGCTGAAATATGTTCATTTGCTGAAAACCATCAAAACCACGAAAAGTTCTTGTATTTGAAGATGAAATCTTTTTGCTTTGAAGAAGAAAGATCTAGCTGACTGAAATAAGTTCATTAGATGAAAACCAACAAAATTTGACAAGAACCACGAAAACTTGTTGTATTTTAAGGTAATATCTTACGCTACTAAAGAAAAAACTTCTGGCTCGCTGAAATATGTTCATTTGCTGAAAACCAACAAAACCACGAAAAGTTCGTGTATTTGAAGATAAAATCTTTTTGCTTTGAAGAAGAAAGATCCAGCTGACTGAAGTAAGTTCATTGGATGAAAACCAACAAAAATTGACAAGAACCACGAAAAGTTCTTGTATTTTAAGATAAAATCTTACTCTATTAAGGAAAAAACTTCCAGCTCGCTGAAATATGTTCATTTGCTGAAAACCATCAAAACCACGAAAAGTTCTTGTATTTGAAGATAAAATCTTTTTGCTTTGAAGAAGAAAGATCTAGCTGACTGAAATAAGTTCATCAGATGAAAACCAACAAAAATTGACAAGAACCACGAAAAGTTCTTGTATTTTAAGATAAAATCTTAGGCTATTAAAGAAAAAACTTCCAGCTCGCTGAAATATGTTCATTTGCTGAAAACCATCAAAACCACGAAAAGTTCTTGTATTTGAAGATAAAATCTATTTGCTTTGAAGAAGAAAGATCTAGCTGACTGAAATAAGTTCATCAGATGACAACCAACAAAAATTGACAAGAACCACGAAAAGTTCTTGTATTTTAAGATAAAATCTTACTCTATTAAGGAAAAAACTTCCAGCTCGCTGAAATCTGTTCATTTGCTGAAAACCAACAAAACCACGAAAAGTTCTTGTATTTGAAGATAAAATCTTTTTGCTTTGACGAAGAAAGATCGAGCTGACTGAAATAAGTTCATTCGATGAAAACCAACAAAAATTGACAAGAACCACGAAAAGTTCTTGTATTTTAAGATAAAATCTTAGGCTATTAAAGAAAAATCTTCCAGCTCGCTGAAATCTGTTCATTTGCTGAAAACCATCAAAACCACGAAAAGTTCTTGTATTTGAAGATAAAATCTTTTTGCTTTGAAGAAGAAAGATCTAGTTGACTGAAATAAGTTCATTAGATGAAAACCAACAAAAATTGACAAGAACCACGAAAAGTTCTTGTATTTTAAGATAATATCTTACGCTATTAAAGAAAAAACTTCTGGCTCGCTGAAATATGTTCATTTGCTGAAAACCAACAAAACCACGAAAAGTTCTTGTATTTGAAGATAAAATCTTTTTGCTTTGAAGAAGAAAGATCCAGCTGACTGAAATAAGTTCATTGGATGAAAACCAACAAAAATTGACAAGAACCACGAAAAGTTCTTGTATTTTAAGATAAAATCTTACTCTATTCAGGAAAAAACTTCCAGCTCGCTGAAATATGTTCATTTGCTGAAAACCATCAAAACCACGAAAAGTTCTTGTATTTGAAGATAAAATCTTTTTGCTTTGAAGAAGAAAGATCCAGCTGACTGAAATAAGTTCATTAGATGAAAACCAACAAAAATTGACAAGAACCACGAAAAGTTCTTGTATTTTAAGATAAAATCTTACTCTATTAAGGAAAAAACTTCCAGTTCGCTGAATTATGTTCATTTGCTGAAAACCATCAAAACCACGAAAATTTCTTGTATTTGAAGATAAAATCTTTTTGCTTTGAAGAAGAAAGATCTAGCCGACTGAAATAAGTTCATTAGATGAAAACCAACAAAAATTGACAAGAACCACGAAAAGTTCTTGTATTTTAAGATAAAATTTTACTCTATTAAGGAAAAAACTTCCAGCTCGCTGAAATCTGTTCATTTGCTGAAAACCAACAAAACCACCAAAAGTTCTTGTGTTTGAAGATAAAATCTTTTTGCTTTGACGGAGAAAGATCTAGCTGACTTAAATAAGTTCATTCGATGAAAACCAACAAAAATTGACAATAACCACGAAAATTTCTTGTATTTTAAGATAAAATCTTAGGCTATTAAAGAAAAAACTTCCAGCTCGCTGAAATATGTTCATTTGCTGAAAACCATCAAAACCTCGAAAAGTTCTTGTATTTGAAGATAAAATCTTTTTGCTTTGAAGAAGAAAGATCTAGCTGACTGAAATAAGTTCATTAGATGAAAACCAACAAAAATTGACAAGAAGCACGAAAAGTTCTTGTATTTTAAGATAAAATCTTACGCTGTTAAAGAAAAAACTCCCAGCTCGCTGAAATATGTTCATTTGCTGAAAACCATCAAAACCACGAAAAGTTCTTGTATTTGAAGATAAAATCTTTTTGCTTTGAAGAAGAAAGATCTAGCTGACTGAAATAAGTTCATTAGATGAAAACCAACAAAAATTGACAAGAACCATGAAAAGTTCTTGTATTTTAAGATAAAATCTTACTCTATTCAGGAAAAAACTTCCAGCTCGCTGAAATATGTTCATTTGCTGAAAACCATCAAAACCACGAAAAGTTCTTGTATTTGAAGATAAAATCTTTTTTCTTTGAAGAAGAAAGATCTAGCTGACTGAAATAAGTTCATTAGATGAAAACCAACAAAAATTGACAAGAACCACGAAAACTTCTTGTATTTTAAGGTAATATCTTACGCTACTAAAGAAAAAACTTCTGGCTCGCTGAAATATGTTCATTTGCTGAAAACCATCAAAACCTAGAAAGTTCTTGTATTTGAAGATAAAATCTTTTTGCTTTGAAGAAGAAAGATCTAGCTGACTGAAATAAGTTCATTAGATGAAAACCAACAAAAATTGACAAGAACCATGAAAAGTTCTTGTATTTTAAGATAAAATCTTACTCTATTCAGGAAAAAACTTCCAGCTCGCTGAAATATGTTCATTTGCTGAAAACCATCAAAACCACGAAAAGTTCTTGTATTTTAAGATAAAATCTTACTCTATTAAGGAAAAAACTTCCAGCTCGCTGAAATATGTTCATTTGCTGAAAACCATCAAAACCAGGAAAAGTTCTTGTATTTGAAGATGAAATCTTTTTGCTTTGAAGAAGAAAGATCCAGCTGACTGAAATAAGTTCATTAGATGAAAACCAACAAAATTTGACAAGAACCACGAAAACTTGTTGTATTTTAAGGTAATATCTTACGCTACTAAAGAAAAAACTTCTGGCTCGCTGAAATATGTTCATTTGCTGAAAACCAACAAAACCACGAAAAGTTCGTGTATTTGAAGATAAAATCTTTTTGCTTTGAAGAAGAAAGATCCAGCTGACTGAAATAAGTTCATTCGATGAAAACCAACAAAAATTCACAAGAACCACGAAAAGTTCTTGTATTTTAAGATAAAATCTTACTCTATTAAGGAAAAAACTTCCAGCTCGCTGAAATATGTTCATTTGCTGAAAACCATCAAAACCACGAAAAGTTCTTGAATTTGAAGATAAAATCTTTTTGCTTTGAAGAAGAAAGATCTAGCTGACTGAAATAAGTTAATTAGATGAAAATCAACAAAAATTGACAAGAACCACGAAAAGTTCTTGTATTTTAAGATAAAATCTTACTCTATTAAGGAAAAAACTTCCAGCTCGCTGAAATATGTTCATTTGCTGAAAACCAACAAAACCACCAAAAGTTCTTGTATTTGAAGATAAAATCTTTTTGCTTTGACGAAGAAAGATCTAGCTGACTGAAATAAGTTCATTAGATGAAAACCAACAAAAATTGACAAGAACCACGAAAAGTTCTTGTATTTTAAGATAAAATCTTACGCTGTTAAAGAAAAAACTCCCAGCTCGCTGAAATATGTTCATTTGCTGAAAACCATCAAAACCACGAAAAGTTCTTGTATTTGAAGATAAAATCTTTTTGCTTTGAAGAAGAAAGATCTAGCTGACTGAAATAAGTTCATTAGATGAAAACCAACAAAAATTGACAAGAACCATGAAAAGTTCTTGTATTTTAAGATAAAATCTTACTCTATTCAGGAAAAAACTTCCAGCTCGCTGAAATATGTTCATTTGCTGAAAACCATCAAAACCACGAAAAGTTCTTGTATTTGAAGATAAAATCTTTTTTCTTTGAAGAAGAAAGATCTATCTGACTGAAATAAGTTCATTAGATGAAAACCAACAAAAATTGACAAGAACCACGAAAAGTTCTTGTATTTTAAGATAAAATCTTACTCTATTAAGGAAAAAACTTCCAGCTCGCTGAAATATGTTCATTTGCTGAAAACCATCAAAACCACGAAAAGTTCTTGTATTTGAAGATAAAATCTTTTTGCTTTGAAGAAGAAAGATCGAGCTGACTGAAATAAGTTCATTAGATGAAAACCAACAAAAATTGACAAGAACCACGAAAAGTTCTTGTATTTTAAGATAAAATCTTACTCTATTAAGGAAAAAACTTCCAGCTCGCTGAAATATGTTCATTTGCTGAAAACCATCAAAACCACGAAAAGTTCTTGTATTTGAAGATGAAATCTTTTTGCTTTGAAGAAGAAAGATCTAGCTGACTGAAATAAGTTCATTAGATGAAAACCAACAAAATTTGACAAGAACCACGAAAACTTGTTGTATTTTAAGGTAATATCTTATGCTACTAAAGAAAAAACTTCTGGCTCGCTGAAATATGTTCATTTGCTGAAAACCAACAAAACCACGAAAAGTTCGTGTATTTGAAGATAAAATCTTTTTGCTTTGAAGAAGAAAGATCCAGCTGACTGAAGTAAGTTCATTGGATGAAAACCAACAAAAATTGACAAGAACCACGAAAAGTTCTTGTATTTTAAGATAAAATCTTACTCTATTAAGGAAAAAACTTCCAGCTCGCTGAAATATGTTCATTTGCTGAAAACCATCAAAACCACGAAAAGTTCTTGTATTTGAAGATAAAATCTTTTTGCTTTGAAGAAGAAAGATCTAGCTGACTGAAATAAGTTCATCAGATGAAAACCAACAAAAATTGACAAGAACCACGAAAAGTTCTTGTATTTTAAGATAAAATCTTAGGCTATTAAAGAAAAAACTTCCAGCTCGCTGAAATATGTTCATTTGCTGAAAACCATCAAAACCACGAAAAGTTCTTGTATTTGAAGATAAAATCTATTTGCTTTGAAGAAGAAAGATCTAGCTGACTGAAATAAGTTCATCAGATGACAACCAACAAAAATTGACAAGAACCACGAAAAGTTCTTGTATTTTAAGATAAAATCTTACTCTATTAAGGAAAAAACTTCCAGCTCGCTGAAATCTGTTCATTTGCTGAAAACCAACAAAACCACGAAAAGTTCTTGTATTTGAAGATAAAATCTTTTTGCTTTGACGAAGAAAGATCGAGCTGACTGAAATAAGTTCATTCGATGAAAACCAACAAAAATTGACAAGAACCACGAAAAGTTCTTGTATTTTAAGATAAAATCTTAGGCTATTAAAGAAAAATCTTCCAGCTCGCTGAAATCTGTTCATTTGCTGAAAACCATCAAAACCACGAAAAGTTCTTGTATTTGAAGATAAAATCTTTTTGCTTTGAAGAAGAAAGATCTAGTTGACTGAAATAAGTTCATTAGATGAAAACCAACAAAAATTGACAAGAACCACGAAAAGTTCTTGTATTTTAAGATAATATCTTACGCTATTAAAGAAAAAACTTCTGGCTCGCTGAAATATGTTCATTTGCTGAAAACCAACAAAACCACGAAAAGTTCTTGTATTTGAAGATAAAATCTTTTTGCTTTGAAGAAGAAAGATCCAGCTGACTGAAATAAGTTCATTGGATGAAAACCAACAAAAATTGACAAGAACCACGAAAAGTTCTTGTATTTTAAGATAAAATCTTACTCTATTCAGGGAAAAACTTCCAGCTCGCTGAAATATGTTCATTTGCTGAAAACCATCAAAACCACGAAAAGTTCTTGTATTTGAAGATAAAATCTTTTTGCTTTGAAGAAGAAAGATCCAGCTGACTGAAATAAGTTCATTAGATGAAAACCAACAAAAATTGACAAGAACCACGAAAAGTTCTTGTATTTTAAGATAAAATCTTACTCTATTAAGGAAAAAACTTCCAGTTCGCTGAATTATGTTCATTTGCTGAAAACCATCAAAACCACGAAAATTTCTTGTATTTGAAGATAAAATCTTTTTGCTTTGAAGAAGAAAGATCTAGCCGACTGAAATAAGTTCATTAGATGAAAACCAACAAAAATTGACAAGAACCACGAAAAGTTCTTGTATTTTAAGATAAAATTTTACTCTATTAAGGAAAAAACTTCCAGCTCGCTGAAATCTGTTCATTTGCTGAAAACCAACAAAACCACCAAAAGTTCTTGTGTTTGAAGATAAAATCTTTTTGCTTTGACGGAGAAAGATCTAGCTGACTTAAATAAGTTCATTCGATGAAAACCAACAAAAATTGACAATAACCACGAAAATTTCTTGTATTTTAAGATAAAATCTTAGGCTATTAAAGAAAAAACTTCCAGCTCGCTGAAATATGTTCATTTGCTGAAAACCATCAAAACCTCGAAAAGTTCTTGTATTTGAAGATAAAATCTTTTTGCTTTGAAGAAGAAAGATCTAGCTGACTGAAATAAGTTCATTAGATGAAAACCAACAAAAATTGACAAGAAGCACGAAAAGTTCTTGTATTTTAAGATAAAATCTTACGCTGTTAAAGAAAAAACTCCCAGCTCGCTGAAATATGTTCATTTGCTGAAAACCATCAAAACCACGAAAAGTTCTTGTATTTGAAGATAAAATCTTTTTGCTTTGAAGAAGAAAGATCTAGCTGACTGAAATAAGTTCATTAGATGAAAACCAACAAAAATTGACAAGAACCATGAAAAGTTCTTGTATTTTAAGATAAAATCTTACTCTATTCAGGAAAAAACTTCCAGCTCGCTGAAATATGTTCATTTGCTGAAAACCATCAAAACCACGAAAAGTTCTTGTATTTGAAGATAAAATCTTTTTTCTTTGAAGAAGAAAGATCTAGCTGACTGAAATAAGTTCATTAGATGAAAACCAACAAAAATTGACAAGAACCACGAAAACTTCTTGTATTTTAAGGTAATATCTTACGCTACTAAAGAAAAAACTTCTGGCTCGCTGAAATATGTTCATTTGCTGAAAACCATCAAAACCTAGAAAGTTCTTGTATTTGAAGATAAAATCTTTTTGCTTTGAAGAAGAAAGATCTAGCTGACTGAAATAAGTTCATTAGATGAAAACCAACAAAAATTGACAAGAACCATGAAAAGTTCTTGTATTTTAAGATAAAATCTTACTCTATTCAGGAAAAAACTTCCAGCTCGCTGAAATATGTTCATTTGCTGAAAACCATCAAAACCACGAAAAGTTCTTGTATTTGAAGATAAAATCTTTTTTCTTTGAAGAAGAAAGATCTAGCTGACTGAAATAAGTTCATTAGATGAAAACCAACAAAAATTGACAAGAACCACGAAAAGTTCTTGTATTTTAAGATAAAATCTTACTCTATTAAGGAAAAAACTTCCAGCTCGCTGAAATATGTTCATTTGCTGAAAACCATCAAAACCACGAAAAGTTCTTGTATTTGAAGATAAAATCTTTTTGCTTTGAAGAAGAAAGATCGAGCTGACTGAAATAAGTTCATTAGATGAAAACCAACAAAAATTGACAAGAACCACGAAAACTTCTTGTATTTTAAGGTAATATCTTACGCTACTAAAGAAAAAACTTCTGGCTCGCTGAAATATGTTCATTTGCTGAAAACCAACAAAACCACGAAAAGTTCGTGTATTTGAAGATAAAATCTTTTTGCTTTGAAGAAGAAAGATCCAGCTGACTGAAGTAAGTTCATTGGATGAAAACCAACAAAAATTGACAAGAACCACGAAAAGTTCTTGTATTTTAAGATAAAATCTTACTCTATTAAGGAAAAAACTTCCAGCTCGCTGAAATCTGTTCATTTGCTGAAAACCAACAAAACCACGAAAAGTTCTTGTATTTGAAGATAAAATCTTTTTGCTTTGACGAAGAAAGATCGAGCTGACTGAAATAAGTTCATTCGATGAAAACCAACAAAAATTGACAAGAACCACGAAAAGTTCTTGTATTTTAAGATAAAATCTTAGGCTATTAAAGAAAAATCTTCCAGCTCGCTGAAATCTGTTCATTTGCTGAAAACCATCAAAACCACGAAAAGTTCTTGTATTTGAAGATAAAATCTTTTTGCTTTGAAGAAGAAAGATCTAGTTGACTGAAATAAGTTCATTAGATGAAAACCAACAAAAATTGACAAGAACCACGAAAAGTTCTTGTATTTTAAGATAATATTTTACGCTATTAAAGAAAAAACTTCTGGCGCGCTGAAATATGTTCATTTACTCAAAACCAACAAAACCACGAAAAGCTCTTGTATTTGAAGATAAAATCTTTTTGCTTTGAAGAAGAAAGATCCAGCTGACTGAAATAAGTTCATTAGATGAAAACCAACAAAAATTGACAAGAGCCACGAAAAGTTCTTGTATTTCAAGATAAAATCTTACTCTATTAAGGAAAAAACTTCCAGCTCGCTGAAATATGTTCATTTGCTGAAAACCATCAAAACCACGAAAAGTTCTTGTATTTGAAGATAAAATCTTTTTGCTTTGAAGAAGAAAGATCTAGCTGACTGAAATAAGTTCATTAGATGAAAACCAACAAAAATTGACAAGAACCACGAAAAGTTCTTGTATTTTAAGATAAAATCTTAGGCTATTAAAGAAAAAACTTCCAGCTCGCTGAAATCTGTTCATTTGCTGAAAACCAACAAAACCACGAAAAGTTCTTGTATTTGAAGATAAAATCTTTTTGCTTTGAAGAAGAAAGATCTAGCTGACTGAAATAAGTTCATTGGATGAAAACCAACAAAAATTGACAAGAACCACGAAAAGTTCTTGTATTTTAAGATAAAATCTTAGGCTATTAAAGAAAAAACTTCCAGCTCGCTGAAATCTGTTCATTTGCTGAAAACCATCAAAACCACGAAAAGTTCTTGTATTTGAAGATAAAATCTTTTTGCTTTGAAGAAGAAAGATCTCGCTGACTGAAATAAGTTCATTGGATGAAAACGAACAAAAATTGACAAGAACCACGAAAGGTTCTTGTATTTTAAGATAATATCTTACGCTATTAAAGAAAAAACTTCTGGCGCGCTGAAATATGTTCATTTACTGAAAACCAACAAAACCACGAAAAGTTCTTGTATTTGAAGATAAAATCTTTTTGCTTTGAAGAAGAAAGATCCAGCTGACTGAAATAAGTTCATAAGATGAAAACCAACAAAAATTGACAAGAACCACAAAAAGTTCTTGTATTTTAAGATAAAATCTTACTCTATTAAGGAAAAAACTGCCAGCTCGCTGAAATATGTTCATTTGCTGAAAACCATCAAAACCACGAAAAGTTCTTGTATTTGAAGATAAAATCTTTTTGCTTTGAAGAAGAAAGATCTAGCTGACTGAAATAAGTTCATTAGATGAAAACCAACAAAAATTGACAAGAACCACGAAAAGTTCTTGTATTTTAAGATAAAATCTTACTCTATTAAGGAAAAAACTTCCAGCTCGCTGAAATCTGTTCATTTGGTGAAAACCAACAAAACCACCAAAAGTTCTTGTATTTGAAGATAAAATCTTTTTGCTTTGACGGAGAAAGATCCAGCTGACTGAAATAAGTTCATTCGATGAAAACCAACAACAATTGACAATAACCACGAAAAGTTCTTGTATTTTAAGATAAAATCTTAGGCTATTAAAGAAAAAACTTCCAGCTCGCTGAAATATGTTCATTTGCTGAAAACCATCAAAACCTCGAAAAGTTCTTGTATTTGAAGATAAAATCTTTTTGCTTTGAAGAAGAAAGATCTAGCTGACTGAAATAAGTTCATTGGATGAAAACCAACAAAAATTGACAAGAACCATGAAAAGTTCTTGTATTTTAAGATAAAATCTTACTCTATTCAGGAAAAAACTCCCAGCTCGCTGAAATATGTTCATTTGCTGAAAACCAACAAAACCACGAAAAGTTCTTGTATTTGAAGATAAAATCTTTTTTCTTTGAAGAAGATAGATCTAGCTGACTGAAATAAGTTCATTAGATGAAAACCAACAAAAATTGACAAGAACCACGAAAACTTGTTGTATTTTAAGGTAATATCTTACTCTATTAAGGAAAAAACTTCCAGCTCGCTGAAATATGTTCATTTGCTGAAAACCATCAAAACCACGAAAAGTTCTTGTATTTGAAGATAAAATCTTTTTGCTTTGAAGAAGAAAGATCTAGCTGACTGAAATAAGTTCATTAGATGAAAACCAACAAAAATTGACAAGAACCACGAAAAGTTCTTGTATTTTAAGATAAAATCTTAGGCTATTAAAGAAAAAACTTCCAGCTCGCTGAAATCTGTTCATTTGCTGAAAACCAACAAAACCACGAAAAGTTCTTGTATTTGAAGATAAAATCTTTTTGCTTTGAAGAAGAAAGATCTCGCTGACTGAAATAAGTTCATTGGATGAAAACGAACAAAAATTGACAAGAACCACGAAAAGTTCTTGTATTTTAAAATAATATCTTACGCTATTAAAGAAAAAACTTCTGGCGCGCTGAAATATGTTCATTTACTGAAAACCAACAAAACCACGAAAAGTTCTTGTATTTGAAGATAAAATCTTTTTGCTTTGAAGAACAAAGATCCAGCTGACTGAAATAAGTTCATTAGATGAAAACCAACAACAATTGACAAGAGCCACGAAAAGTTCTTGTATTTTAAGATAAAATCTTACTCTATTAAGGAAAAAACTTCCAGCTCGCTGAAATATGTTCATTTGCTGAAAACCATCAAAACCACGAAAAGTTCTTGTATTTGAAGATAAAATCTTTTTGCTTTGAAGAAGAAAGATCTAGCTGACTGAAATAAGTTCATTAGATGAAAACCAACAAAAATTGACAAGAACCACGAAAAGTTCTTGTATTTTAAGATAAAATCTTAGGCTATTAAAGAAAAAACTTCCAGCTCGCTGAAATCTGTTCATTTGCTGAAAACCATCAAAACCAAGAAAAGCTCTTGTATTTGAAGATAAAATCTTTTTGCTTTGAAGAAGAAAGATCTAGCTGACTGAAATAAGTTCATTAGATGAAAACCAACAAAAATTGACAAGAACCACGAACAGTTCTTGTATTTTAAGATAAAATCTTACTCTATGAAGGAAAAAACTTCCAGCTCGCTGAAATATGTTCATTTGCTGAAAACCATCAAAACCACGAAAAGTTCTTGTATTTGAAGATAAAATCTTTTTGCTTTGAAGAAGAAAGATCTAGCTGACTGAAATAAGTTCTTTAGATGAAAACCAACAAAAATTGACAAGAACCACGAAAAGTTCTTGTATTTTAAGATAAAATCTGACTCGATTAAGGAAAAAACTTCCAGCTCGCTGAAATATGTTCATTTGCTGAAAACTATCAAAACCACGAAAAGTTCTTGTATTTGAAGATAAAATCTTTTTGCTTTGAAGAAGAAAGATCTAGCTGACTGAAATAAGTTCATTGGATGAAAACCAACAAAAATTGACAAGAACCACGAAAAGTTCTTGTATTTTAAGATAAAATCTTACTCTATTAAGGAAAAAACTTCCAGCTCGCTGAAATATGTTCATTTGCTGAAAACCATCAAAACCACGAAAAGTTCTTGTATTTGAAGATAAAATCTTTTTGCTTTGAAGAAGAAAGATCCAGCTGACTGAAATAAGTTCATTAGATGAAAACCAACAAAAATTGACAAGAACCACGAAAAGTTCTTGTATTTTAAGATAAAATCTTACTCTATTAAGGAAAAAACTTCCAGTTCGCTGAATTATGTTCATTTGCTGAAAACCATCAAAACCACGAAAATTTCTTGTATTTGAAGATAAAATCTTTTTGCTTTGAAGAAGAAAGATCTAGCTGACTGAAATAAGTTCATTAGATGAAAACCAACAAAAATTGACAAGAACCACGAAAAGTTCTTGTATTTTAAGATAAAATCTTACTCTATTAAGGAAAAAACTTCCAGCTCGCTGAAATCTGTAAATTTGCTGAAAACCAACAAAACCACCAAAAGTTCTTGTATTTGAAGATAAAATCTTTTTGCTTTGACGGAGAAAGATCCAGCTGACTGAAATAAGTTCATTCGATGAAAACCAACAAAAATTGACAATAACCACGAAAAGTTCTTGTATTTTAAGATAAAATCTTAGGCTATTAAAGAAAAAACTTCCAGCTCGCTGAAATATGTTCATTTGCTGAAAACCATCAAAACCTCGAAAAGTTCTTGTATTTGAAGATAAAATCTTTTTGCTTTGAAGAAGAAAGATCTAGCTGACTGAAATAAGTTCATTGGATGAAAACCAACAAAAATTGACAAGAACCATGAAAAGTTCTTGTATTTTAAGATAAAATCTTACTCTATTCAGGAAAAAACTTCCAGCTCGCTGAAATATGTTCATTTGCTGAAAACCATCAAAACCACGAAAAGTTCTTGTATTTGAAGATAAAATCTTTTTGCTTTGAAGAAGAAAGATCTCGCTGACTGAAATAAGTTCATTGGATGAAACCAACAAAAATTGACAAGAACCACGAAAAGTTCTTGTATTTTAAGATAAAATCTTACTCTATTAAGGAAAAAACTTCCAGCTCGCTGAAATATGTTCATTTGCTGAAAACTATCAAAACCACGAAAAGTTCTTGTATTTGAAGATAAAATCTTTTTGCTTTGAAGAAGAAAGATCTAGCTGACTGAAATAAGTTCATCAGATGAAAACCAACAAAAATTGACAAGAACCACGAAAAGTTCTTGTATTTTAAGATAAAATCTTAGGCTATTAAAGAAAAAACTTCCAGCTCGCTGAAATATGTTCATTTGCTGAAAACCATCAAAACCACGAAAAGTTCTTGTATTTGAAGATAAAATCTTTTTGCTTTGAAGAAGAAAGATCTAGCTGACTGAAATAAGTTCTTTAGATGAAAACCAACAAAAATTGACAAGAACCACGAAAAGTTCTTGTATTTTAAGATAAAATCTTACTCTATTAAGGAAAAAACTTCCAGCTCGCTGAAATATGTTCATTTGCTGAAAACCATCAAAACCACGAAAAGTTCTTGTATTTGAAGATAAAATCTTTTTGCTTTGAAGAAGAAAGATCTAGCTGACTGAAATAAGTTCAATAGATGAAAACCAACAAAAATTGACAAGAACCACGAAAAGTTCTTGTATTTTAAGATAAAATCTGACTCGATTAAGGAAAAAACTTCCAGCTCGCTGAAATATGTTCATTTGCTGAAAACTATCAAAACCACGAAAAGTTCTTGTATTTGAAGATAAAATCTTTTTGCTTTGAAGAAGAAAGATCTAGCTGACTGAAATAAGTTCATTGGATGAAAACCAACAAAAATTGACAAGAACCACGAAAAGTTCTTGTATTTTAAGATAAAATCTTACTCTATTAAGGAAAAAACTTCCAGTTCGCTGAATTATGTTCATTTGCTGAAAACCATCAAAACCTCGAAAAGTTCTTGTATTTGAAGATAAAATCTTTTTGCTTTGAAGAAGAAAGATCTAGCTGACTGAAATAAGTTCATTGGATGAAAACCAACAAAAATTGACAAGAACCATGAAAAGTTCTTGTATTTTAAGATAAAATCTTAATCTATTCAGGAAAAAACTTCCAGCTCGCTGAAATATGTTCATTTGCTGAAAACCATCAAAACCACGAAAAGTTCTTGTATTTGAAGATAAAATCTTTTTGCTTTGAAGAAGAACGATCTAGCTGACTGAAATAAGTTCATTAGATGAAAACCAACAAAAATTGACAAGAACCACGAAAAGTTCTTGTATTTTAAGATAAAATCTTAGGCTATTAAAGAAAAAACTTCCAGCTCGCTGAAATCTGTTCATTTGCTGAAAACCAACAAAACCACGAAAAGTTCTTGTATTTGAAGATAAAATCTTTTTGCTTTGAAGAAGAAAGATCTAGCTGACTGAAATAAGTTCATTAGATGAAAACCAACAAAAATTGACAAGAACCACGAAAAGTTCTTGTATTTTAAGATAAAATCTTAGGCTATTAAAGAAAAAACTTCCAGCTCGCTGAAATCTGTTCATTTGCTGAAAACCATCAAAACCACGAAAAGTTCTTGTATTTGAAGATAAAATCTTTTTGCTTTGAAGAAGAAAGATCTAGCTGACTGAAATAAGTTCATTGGATGAAAACGAACAAAAATTGACAAGAACCACGAAAAGTTCTTGTATTTTAAGATAATATCTTACGCTATTAAAGAAAAAACTTCTGGCGCGCTGAAATATGTTCATTTACTGAAAACCAACAAAACCACGAAAAGTTCTTGTATTTGAAGATAAAATCTTTTTGCTTTGAAGAAGAAAGATCCAGCTGACTGAAATAAGTTCATTAGATGAAAACCAACAAAAATTGACAAGAACCACGAAAAGTTCTTGTATTTTAAGATAAAATCTTAGGCTATTAAAGAAAAAACTTCCAGCTCGCTGAAATATGTTCATTTGCTGAAAACCATCAAAACCTCGAAAAGTTCTTGTATTTGAAGATAAAATCTTTTTGCTTTGAAGAAGAAAGATCTAGCTGACTGAAATAAGTTCAATAGATGAAAACCAACAAAAATTGACAAGAACCACGAAAAGTTCTTGTATTTTAAGATAAAATCTGACTCGATTAAGGAAAAAACTTCCAGCTCGCTGAAATATGTTCATTTGCTGAAAACTATCAAAACCATGAAAAGTTCTTGTATTTGAAGATAAAATCTTTTTGCTTTGAAGAAGAAAGATCTAGCTGACTGAAATAAGTTCATTGGATGAAAACCAACAAAAATTGACAAGAACCACGAAAAGTTCTTGTATTTTAAGATAAAATCTTACTCTATTAAGGAAAAAACTTCCAGTTCGCTGAATTATGTTCATTTGCTGAAAACCATCAAAACCTCGAAAAGTTCTTGTATTTGAAGATAAAATCTTTTTGCTTTGAAGAAGAAAGATCTAGCTGACTGAAATAAGTTCATTGGATGAAAACCAACAAAAATTGACAAGAACCATGAAAAGTTCTTGTATTTTAAGATAAAATCTTAATCTATTCAGGAAAAAACTTCCAGCTCGCTGAAATATGTTCATTTGCTGAAAACCATCAAAACCACGAAAAGTTCTTGTATTTGAAGATAAAATCTTTTTGCTTTGAAGAAGAAAGATCTCGCTGACTGAAATAAGTTCATTAGATGAAAACCAACAAAAATTGACAAGAACCACGAAAAGTTCTTGTATTTTAAGATAAAATCTTAGGCTATTAAAGAAAAAACTTCCAGCTCGCTGAAATCTGTTCATTTGCTGAAAACCAACAAAACCACGAAAAGTTCTTGTATTTGAAGATAAAATCTTTTTGCTTTGAAGAAGAAAGATCTAGCTGACTGAAATAAGTTCATTGGATGAAAACGAACAAAAATTGACAAGAACCACGAAAAGTTCTTGTATTTTAAGATAATATCTTACGCTATTAAAGAAAAAACTTCTGGCGCGCTGAAATATGTTCATTTACTGAAAACCAACAAAACCACGAAAAGTTCTTGTATTTGAAGATAAAATCTTTTTGCTTTGAAGAAGAAAGATCCAGCTGACTGAAATAAGTTCATGAGATGAAAACCAACAAAAATTGACAAGAACCACAAAAAGTTCTTGTATTTTAAGATAAAATCTTACTCTATTAAGGAAAAAACTTCCAGCTCGCTGAAATATGTTCATTTGCTGAAAACCATCAAAACCACGAAAAGTTCTTGTATTTGAAGATAAAATCTTTTTGCTTTGAAGAAGAAAGATCTAGCTGACTGAAATAAGTTCATTAGATGAAAACCAACAAAAATTGACAAGAACCACGAAAAGTTCTTGTATTTTAAGATAAAATCTTACTCTATTAAGGAAAAAACTTCCAGCTCGCTGAAATCTGTTCATTTGCTGAAAACCATCAAAACCACGAAAAGTTCTTGTATTTGAAGATAAAATCTTTTTGCTTTGAAGAAGAAAGATCTAGCTGACTGAAATAAGTTCATTAGATGAAAACCAACAAAAATTGACAAGAACCACGAAAAGTTCTTGTATTTTAAGATAAAATCTTAGGCTATTAAAGAAAAAACTTCCAGCTCGCTGAAATCTGTTCATTTGCTGAAAACCAACAAAACCACGAAAAGTTCTTGTATTTGAAGATAAAATCTTTTTGCTTTGAAGAAGAAAGATCTCGCTGACTGAAATAAGTTCATTGGATGAAAACGAACAAAAATTGACAAGAACCACGAAAAGTTCTTGTATTTTAAAATAATATCTTACGCTATTAAAGAAAAAACTTCTGGCGCGCTGAAATATGTTCATTTACTGAAAACCAACAAAACCACGAAAAGTTCTTGTATTTGAAGATAAAATCTTTTTGCTTTGAAGAACAAAGATCCAGCTGACTGAAATAAGTTCATTAGATGAAAACCAACAACAATTGACAAGAGCCACGAAAAGTTCTTGTATTTTAAGATAAAATCTAACTCTATGAAGGAAAAAACTTCCAGCTCGCTGAAATATGTTCATTTGCTGAAAACCATCAAAACCACGAAAAGTTCTTGTATTTGAAGATAAAATCTTTTTGCTTTGAAGAAGAAAGATCTAGCTGACTGAAATAAGTTCATTAGATGAAAACCAACAAAAATTGACAAGAACCACGAAAAGTTCTTGTATTTTAAGATAAAATCTTAGGCTATTAAAGAAAAAACTTCCAGCTCGCTGAAATCTGTTCATTTGCTGAAAACCATCAAAACCAAGAAAAGCTCTTGTATTTGAAGATAAAATCTTTTTGCTTTGAAGAAGAAAGATCTAGCTGACTGAAATAAGTTCATTAGATGAAAACCAACAAAAATTGACAAGAACCACGAACAGTTCTTGTATTTTAAGATAAAATCTTACTCTATGAAGGAAAAAACTGCCAGCTCGCTGAAATATGTTCATTTGCTGAAAACCATCAAAACCACGAAAAGTTCTTGTATTTGAAGATAAAATCTTTTTGCTTTGAAGAAGAAAGATCTAGCTGACTGAAATAAGTTCTTTAGATGAAAACCAACAAAAATTGACAAGAACCACGAAAAGTTCTTGTATTTTAAGATAAAATCTGACTCGATTAAGGAAAAAACTTCCAGCTCGCTGAAATATGTTCATTTGCTGAAAACTATCAAAACCACGAAAAGTTCTTGTATTTGAAGATAAAATCTTTTTGCTTTGAAGAAGAAAGATCTTGCTGACTGAAATAAGTTCATTAGATGAAAACCAACAAAAATTGACAAGAACCACGAAAAGTTCTTGTATTTTAAGATAAAATCTTACTCTATTAAGGAAAAAACTTCCAGCTCGCTGAAATCTGTTAATTTGCTGAAAACCAACAAAACCACCAAAAGTTCTTGTATTTGAAGATAAAATCTTTTTGCTTTGACGGAGAAAGATCCAGCTGACTGAAATAAGTTCATTCGATGAAAACCAACAAAAATTGACAATAACCACGAAAAGTTCTTGTATTTTAAGATAAAATCTTAGGCTATTAAAGAAAAAACTTCCAGCTCGCTGAAATATGTTCATTTGCTGAAAACCATCAAAACCTCGAAAAGTTCTTGTATTTGAAGATAAAATCTTTTTGCTTTGAAGAAGAAAGATCTAGCTGACTGAAATAAGTTCATTGGATGAAAACCAACAAAAATTGACAAGAACCATGAAAAGTTCTTGTATTTTAAGATAAAATCTTACTCTATTCAGGAAAAAACTTCCAGCTCGCTGAAATATGTTCATTTGCTGAAAACCATCAAAACCACGAAAAGTTCTTGTATTTGAAGATAAAATCTTTTTGCTTTGAAGAAGAAAGATCTAGCTGACTGAAATAAGTTCATTGGATGAAACCAACAAAAATTGACAAGAACCACGAAAAGTTCTTGTATTTTAAGATAAAATCTTACTCTATTAAGGAAAAAACTTCCAGCTCGCTGAAATATGTTCATTTGCTGAAAACTATCAAAACCACGAAAAGTTCTTGTATTTGAAGATAAAATCTTTTTGCTTTGAAGAAGAAAGATCTAGCTGACTGAAATAAGTTCATCAGATGAAAACCAACAAAAATTGACAAGAACCACGAAAAGTTCTTGTATTTTAAGATAAAATCTTAGGCTATTAAAGAAAAAACTTCCAGCTCGCTGAAATATGTTCATTTGCTGAAAACCATCAAAACCACGAAAAGTTCTTGTATTTGAAGATAAAATCTTTTTGCTTTGAAGAAGAAAGATCTAGCTGACTGAAATAAGTTCTTTAGATGAAAACCAACAAAAATTGACAAGAACCACGAAAAGTTCTTGTATTTTAAGATAAAATCTTACTCTGTTAAAGAAAAAACTCCCAGCTCGCTGAAATATGTTCATTTGCTGAAAAACAACAAAACCGCGAAAAGTTCTTGTATTTGAAGATAAAATCTTTTTGCTTTGAAGAAGAAAGATCTAGCTGACTGAAATAAGTTCATTGGATGAAAACCAACAAAAATTGACAGGAACCACGAAAAGTTCTTGTATTTTAAGATAAAATCTTACGCTATTAAAGAAAAAACTCCCAGCTCGCTGAAATATGTTCATTTGCTGAAAACCAACAAAACCACGAAAAGTTCTTGTATTTGAAGATAAAATCTTTTTTCTTTGAAGAAGAAAGATCTAGCTGACTGAAATAAGTTCATCAGATGAAAACCAACAAAAATTGACAAGAACCACAAAAAGTTCTTGTATTTTAAGATAAAATCTTACTCTATTAAGGAAAAAACTTCCAGCTCGCTGAAATATGTTCATTTGCTGAAAACCATCAAAACCACGAAAAGTTCTTGTATTTGAAGATAAAATCTTTTTGCTTTGAAGAAGAAAGATCTAGCTGACTGAAATAAGTTCAATAGATGAAAACCAACAAAAATTGACAAGAACCACGAAAAGTTCTTGTATTTTAAGATAAAATCTGACTCGATTAAGGAAAAAACTTCCAGCTCGCTGAAATATGTTCATTTGCTGAAAACTATCAAAACCACGAAAAGTTCTTGTATTTGAAGATAAAATCTTTTTGCTTTGAAGAAGAAAGATCTAGCTGACTGAAATAAGTTCATTGGATGAAAACCAACAAAAATTGACAAGAACCACGAAAAGTTCTTGTATTTTAAGATAAAATCTTACTCTATTAAGGAAAAAACTTCCAGTTCGCTGAATTATGTTCATTTGCTGAAACCCATCAAAACCTCGAAAAGTTCTTGTATTTGAAGATAAAATCTTTTTGCTTTGAAGAAGAAAGATCTAGCTGACTGAAATAAGTTCATTGGATGAAAACCAACAAAAATTGACAAGAACCATGAAAAGTTCTTGTATTTTAAGATAAAATCTTAATCTATTCAGGAAAAAACTTCCAGCTCGCTGAAATATGTTCATTTGCTGAAAACCATCAAAACCACGAAAAGTTCTTGTATTTGAAGATAAAATCTTTTTGCTTTGAAGAAGAAAGATCTAGCTGACTGAAATAAGTTCATTAGATGAAAACCAACAAAAATTGACAAGAACCACGAAAAGTTCTTGTATTTTAAGATAAAATCTTACGCTGTTAAAGAAAAAACTCCCAGCTTGCTGAAATATGTTCATTTGCTGAAAACCAACAAAACCACGAAAAGTTCTTGTATTTGAAGATAAAATCTTTTTTCTTTGAAGAAGAAAGATCTGGCTGACTGAAATAAGTTCATTAGATGAAAACCAACAAAAATTGACAAGAACCACGAAAAGTTCTTGTATTTTAAGATAAAATCTTACTCTATTAAGGAAAAAACTTCCAGCTCGCTGAAATATGTTCATTTGCTGAAAACCATCAAAACCACGAAAAGTTCTTGTATTTGAAGATAAAATCTTTTTGCTTTGAAGAAGAAAGATCTAGCTGACTGAAATAAGTTCATCAGATGAAAACCAACAAAAATTGACAAGAACCACGAAAAGTTCTTGTATTTTAAGATAAAATCTTACTCTATCAAGGAAAAAACTTCCAGCTCGCTGAAATATGTTCATTTGCTGAAAACCATCAAAACCACGAAAAGTTCTTGTATTTGAAGATGAAATCTTTTTGCTTTGAAGAAGAAAGATCTAGCTGACTGAAATAAGTTCATTAGATGAAAACCAACAAAATTTGACAAGAACCACGAAAACTTCTTGTATTTTAAGGTAATATCTTACGCTATTAAAGAAAAAACTTCTGGCTCGCTGAAATATGTTCATTTGCTGTAAACCAACAAAACCATGAAAAGTTCTTGTATTTGAAGATAAAATCTTTTTGCTTTGAAGAAGAAAGATCCAGCTGACTGAAATAAGTTCATTGGATGAAACCAACAAAAATTGACAAGAACCACGAAAAGTTCTTGTATTTTAAGATAAAATCTTACTCTATTAAGGAAAAAACTTCCAGCTCGCTGAAATATGTTCATTTGCTGAAAACTATTAAAACCACGAAAAGTTCTTGTATTTGAAGATAAAATCTTTTTGCTTTGAAGAAGAAAGATCTAGCTGACTGAAATAAGTTCATCAGATGAAAACCAACAAAAATTGACAAGAACCACGAAAAGTTCTTGTATTTTAAGATAAAATCTTAGGCTATTAAAGAAAAAACTTCCAGCTCGCTGAAATATGTTCATTTGCTGAAAACCATCAAAACCACGAAAAGTTCTTGTATTTGAAGATAAAATCTTTTTGCTTTGAAGAAGAAAGATCTAGCTGACTGAAATAAGTTCATCAGATGACAACCAACACAAATTGACAAGAACCACGAAAAGTTCTTGTATTTTAAGATAAAATCTTACTCTATTAAGGAAAAAACTTCCAGCTCGCTGAAATATGTTCATTTGCTGAAAACCATCAAAACCTCGAAAAGTTCTTGTATTTGAAGATAAAATCTTTTTGCTTTGAAGAAGAAAGATCTAGCTGACTGAAATAAGTTCATTGGATGAAAACCAACAAAAATTGACAAGAACCACGAAAAGTTCTTGTATTTTAAGATAAAATCTTAGGCTATTAAAGAAAAATCTTCCAGCTCGCTGAAATCTGTTCATTTGCTGAAAACCATCAAAACCACGAAAAGTTCTTGTATTTAAAGATAAAATCTTTTTGCTTTGAAGAAGAAAGATCTAGTTGACTGAAATAAGTTCATTAGATGAAAACCAACAAAAATTGACAAGAACCACGAAAAGTTCTTGTATTTTAAGATAAAATCTTACTCTATTAAGGAAAAAACTTCCAGCTCGCTGAAATCTGTTCATTTGCTGAAAACCAACAAAACCACCAAAAGTTCTTGTATTTGAAGATAAAATCTTTTTGCTTTGACGGAGAAAGATCCAGCTGACTGAAATAAGTTCATTCGATGAAAACCAACAAAAATTGACAATAACCACGAAAAGTTCTTGTATTTTAAGATAAAATCTTAGGCTATTAAAGAAAAAACTTCCAGCTCGCTGAAATATGTTCATTTGCTGAAAACCATCAAAACCTCGAAAAGTTCTTGTATTTGAAGATAAAATCTTTTTGCTTTGAAGAAGAAAGATCTAGCTGACTGAAATAAGTTCATCAGATGAAAACCAACAAAAATTGACAAGAACCACGAAAAGTTCTTGTATTTTAAGATAAAATCTTACTCTATTAAGGAAAAAACTTCCAGCTCGCTGAAATATGTTCATTTGCTGAAAACCATCAAAACCTCGAAAAGTTCTTGTATTTGAAGATAAAATCTTTTTGCTTTGAAGAAGAAAGATCTAGCTGACTGAAATAAGTTCATTGGATGAAAACCAACAAAAATTGACAAGAACCATGAAAAGTTCTTGTATTTTAAGATAAAATCTTACTCTATTCAGGAAAAAACTCCCAGCTCGCTGAAATATGTTCATTTGCTGAAAACCAACAAAACCACGAAAAGTTCTTGTATTTGAAGATAAAATCTTTTTTCTTTGAAGAAGATAGATCTAGCTGACTGAAATAAGTTCATTAGATGAAAACCAACAAAAATTGACAAGAACCACGAAAACTTCTTGTATTTTAAGGTAATATCTTACTCTATTAAGGAAAAAACTTCCAGCTCGCTGAAATATGTTCATTTGCTGAAAACCATCAAAACCACGAAAAGTTCTTGTATTTGAAGATAAAATCTTTTTGCTTTGAAGAAGAAAGATCTAGCTGACTGAAATAAGTTCATTAGATGAAAACCAACAAAAATTGACAAGAACCACGAAAAGTTCTTGTATTTTAAGATAAAATCTTAGGCTATTAAAGAAAAAACTTCCAGCTCGCTGAAATCTGTTCATTTGCTGAAAACCAACAAAACCACGAAAAGTTCTTGTATTTGAAGATAAAATCTTTTTGCTTTGAAGAAGAAAGATCTCGCTGACTGAAATAAGTTCATTGGATGAAAACGAACAAAAATTGACAAGAACCACGAAAAGTTCTTGTATTTTAAAATAATATCTTACGCTATTAAAGAAAAAACTTCTGGCGCGCTGAAATATGTTCATTTACTGAAAACCAACAAAACCACGAAAATTTCTTGTATTTGAAGATAAAATCTTTTTGCTTTGAAGAACAAAGATCCAGCTGACTGAAATAAGTTCATTAGATGAAAACCAACAACAATTGACAAGAGCCACGAAAAGTTCTTGTATTTTAAGATAAAATCTTACTCTATTAAGGAAAAAACTTCCAGCTCGCTGAAATATGTTCATTTGCTGAAAACCATCAAAACCACGAAAAGTTCTTGTATTTGAAGATAAAATCTTTTTGCTTTGAAGAAGAAAGATCTAGCTGACTGAAATAAGTTCATTAGATGAAAACCAACAAAAATTGACAAGAACCACGAAAAGTTCTTGTATTTTAAGATAAAATCTTAGGCTATTAAAGAAAAAACTTCCAGCTCGCTGAAATCTGTTCATTTGCTGAAAACCATCAAAACCAAGAAAAGCGCTTGTATTTGAAGATAAAATCTTTTTGCTTTGAAGAAGAAAGATCTAGCTGACTGAAATAAGTTCATTAGATGAAAACCAACAAAAATTGACAAGAACCACGAACAGTTCTTGTATTTTAAGATAAAATCTTACTCTATGAAGGAAAAAACTTCCAGCTCGCTGAAATATGTTCATTTGCTGAAAACCATCAAAACCACGAAAAGTTCTTGTATTTGAAGATAAAATCTTTTTGCTTTGAAGAAGAAAGATCTAGCTGACTGAAATAAGTTCTTTAGATGAAAACCAACAAAAATTGACAAGAACCACGAAAAGTTCTTGTATTTTAAGATAAAATCTGACTCGATTAAGGAAAAAACTTCCAGCTCGCTGAAATATGTTCATTTGCTGAAAACTATCAAAACCACGAAAAGTTCTTGTATTTGAAGATAAAATCTTTTTGCTTTGAAGAAGAAAGATCTAGCTGACTGAAATAAGTTCATTGGATGAAAACCAACAAAAATTGACAAGAACCACGAAAAGTTCTTGTATTTTAAGATAAAATCTTACTCTATTAAGGAAAAAACTTCCAGCTCGCTGAAATATGTTCATTTGCTGAAAACCATCAAAACCACGAAAAGTTCTTGTATTTGAAGATAAAATCTTTTTGCTTTGAAGAAAGATCCAGCTGACTGAAATAAGTTCATTAGATGAAAACCAACAAAAATTGACAAGAACCACGAAAAGTTCTTGTATTTTAAGATAAAATCTTACTCTATTAAGGAAAAAACTTCCAGTTCGCTGAATTATGTTCATTTGCTGAAAACCATCAAAACCACGAAAATTTCTTGTATTTGAAGATAAAATCTTTTTGCTTTGAAGAAGAAAGATCTAGCTGACTGAAATAAGTTCATTAGATGAAAACCAACAAAAATTGACAAGAACCACGAAAAGTTCTTGTATTTTAAGATAAAATCTTACTCTATTAAGGAAAAAACTTCCAGCTCGCTGAAATCTGTTCATTTGCTGAAAACCAACAAAACCACCAAAAGTTCTTGTATTTGAAGATAAAATCTTTTTGCTTTGACGGAGAAAGATCCAGCTGACTGAAATAAGTTCATTCGATGAAAACCAACAAAAATTGACAATAACCACGAAAAGTTCTTGTATTTTAAGATAAAATCTTAGGCTATTAAAGAAAAAACTTCCAGCTCGCTGAAATATGTTCATTTGCTGAAAACCATCAAAACCTCGAAAAGTTCTTGTATTTGAAGATAAAATCTTTTTGCTTTGAAGAAGAAAGATCTAGCTGACTGAAATAAGTTCATTGGATGAAAACCAACAAAAATTGACAAGAACCATGAAAAGTTCTTGTATTTTAAGATAAAATCTTACTCTATTCAGGAAAAAACTTCCAGCTCGCTGAAATATGTTCATTTGCTGAAAACCATCAAAACCACGAAAAGTTCTTGTATTTGAAGATAAAATCTTTTTGCTTTGAAGAAGAAAGATCCAGCTGACTGAAATAAGTTCATTGGATGAAACCAACAAAAATTGACAAGAACCACGAAAAGTTCTTGTATTTTAAGATAAAATCTTACTCTATTAAGGAAAAAACTTCCAGCTCGCTGAAATATGTTCATTTGCTGAAAACTATCAAAACCACGAAAAGTTCTTGTATTTGAAGATAAAATCTTTTTGCTTTGAAGAAGAAAGATCTAGCTGACTGAAATAAGTTCATCAGATGAAAACCAACAAAAATTGACAAGAACCACGAAAAGTTCTTGTATTTTAAGATAAAATCTTAGGCTATTAAAGAAAAAACTTCCAGCTCGCTGAAATATGTTCATTTGCTGAAAACCATCAAAACCACGAAAAGTTCTTGTATTTGAAGATAAAATCTTTTTGCTTTGAAGAAGAAAGATCTAGCTGACTGAAATAAGTTCTTTAGATGAAAACCAACAAAAATTGGCAAGAACCACGAAAAGTTCTTGTATTTTAAGATAAAATCTTACTCTGTTAAAGAAAAAACTCCCAGCTCGCTGAAATATGTTCATTTGCTGAAAAACAACAAAACCGCGAAAAGTTCTTGTATTTGAAGATAAAATCTTTTTGCTTTGAAGAAGAAAGATCTAGCTGACTGAAATAAGTTCATTGGATGAAAACCAACAAAAATTGACAGGAACCACGAAAAGTTCTTGTATTTTAAGATAAAATCTTACGCTATTAAAGAAAAAACTCCCAGCTCGCTGAAATATGTTCATTTGCTGAAAACCAACAAAACCACGAAAAGTTCTTGTATTTGAAGATAAAATCTTTTTTCTTTGAAGAAGAAAGATCTCGCTGACTGAAATAAGTTCATTAGATGAAAACCAACAAAAATTGACAAGAACCACAAAAAGTTCTTGTATTTTAAGATAAAATCTTACTCTATTAAGGAAAAAACTTCCAGCTCGCTGAAATATGTTCATTTGCTGAAAACCATCAAAACCACGAAAAGTTCTTGTATTTGAAGATAAAATCTTTTTGCTTTGAAGAAGAAAGATCGAGCTGACTGAAATAAGTTCATTAGATGAAAACCAACAAAAATTGACAAGAACCACGAAAAGTTCTTGTATTTTAAGATAAAATCTGACTCGATTAAGGAAAAAACTTCCAGCTCGCTGAAATATGTTCATTTGCTGAAAACTATCAAAACCACGAAAAGTTCTTGTATTTGAAGATAAAATCTTTTTGCTTTGAAGAAGAAAGATCTAGCTGACTGAAATAAGTTCATTGGATGAAAACCAACAAAAATTGACAAGAACCACGAAAAGTTCTTGTATTTTAAGATAAAATCTTACTCTATTAAGGAAAAAACTTCCAGTTCGCTGAATTATGTTCATTTGCTGAAAACCATCAAAACCTCGAAAAGTTCTTGTATTTGAAGATAAAATCTTTTTGCTTTGAAGAAGAAAGATCTAGCTGACTGAAACAAGTTCATTGGATGAAAACCAACAAAAATTGACAAGAACCATGAAAAGTTCTTGTATTTTAAGATAAAATCTTAATCTATTCAGGAAAAAACTTCCAGCTCGCTGAAATATGTTCATTTGCTGAAAACCATCAAAACCACGAAAAGTTCTTGTATTTGAAGATAAAATCTTTTTGCTTTGAAGAAGAAAGATCTAGCTGACTGAAATAAGTTCATTAGATGAAAACCAACAAAAATTGACAAGAACCACGAAAAGTTCTTGTATTTTAAGATAAAATCTTACGCTGTTAAAGAAAAAACTCCCAGCTTGCTGAAATATGTTCATTTGCTGAAAACCAACAAAACCACGAAAAGTTCTTGTATTTGAAGATAAAATCTTTTTTCTTTGAAGAAGAAAGATCTGGCTGACTGAAATAAGTTCATTAGATGAAAACCAACAAAAATTGACAAGAACCACGAAAAGTTCTTGTATTTTAAGATAAAATCTTACTCTATTAAGGAAAAAACTTCCAGCTCGCTGAAATATGTTCATTTGCTGAAAACCATCAAAACCACGAAAAGTTCTTGTATTTGAAGATAAAATCTTTTTGCTTTGAAGAAGAAAGATCTAGCTGACTGAAATAAGTTCATCAGATGAAAACCAACAAAAATTGACAAGAACCACGAAAAGTTCTTGTATTTTAAGATAAAATCTTACTCTATCAAGGAAAAAACTTCCAGCTCGCTGAAATATGTTCATTTGCTGAAAACCATCAAAACCACGAAAAGTTCTTGTATTTGAAGATGAAATCTTTTTGCTTTGAAGAAGAAAGATCTAGCTGACTGAAATAAGTTCATTAGATGAAAACCAACAAAATTTGACAAGAACCACGAAAACTTCTTGTATTTTAAGGTAATATCTTACGCTATTAAAGAAAAAACTTCTGGCTCGCTGAAATATGTTCATTTGCTGTAAACCAACAAAACAATGAAAAGTTCTTGTATTTGAAGATAAAATCTTTTTGCTTTGAAGAAGAAAGATCCAGCTGACTGAAATAAGTTCATTGGATGAAACCAACAAAAATTGACAAGAACCACGAAAAGTTCTTGTATTTTAAGATAAAATCTTACTCTATTAAGGAAAAAACTTCCAGCTCGCTGAAATATGTTCATTTGCTGAAAACTATCAAAACCACGAAATGTTCTTGTATTTGAAGATAAAATCTTTTTGCTTTGAAGAAGAAAGATCTAGCTGACTGAAATAAGTTCATCAGATGACAACCAACACAAATTGACAAGAACCACGAAAAGTTCTTGTATTTTAAGATAAAATCTTACTCTATTAAGGAAAAAACTTCCAGCTCGCTGAAATATGTTCATTTGCTGAAAACCATCAAAACCTCGAAAAGTTCTTGTATTTGAAGATAAAATCTTTTTGCTTTGAAGAAGAAAGATCTAGCTGACTGAAATAAGTTCATTGGATGAAAACCAACAAAAATTGACAAGAACCACGAAAAGTTCTTGTATTTTAAGATAAAATCTTACTCTGTTAAAGAAAAAACTCCCAGCTCGCTGAAATATGTTCATTTGCTGAAAAACAACAAAACCGCGAAAAGTTCTTGTATTTGAAGATAAAATCTTTTTGCTTTGAAGAAGAAAGATCTAGCTGACTGAAATAAGTTCATTGGATGAAAACCAACAAAAATTGACAGGAACCACGAAAAGTTCTTGTATTTTAAGATAAAATCTTACGCTATTAAAGAAAAAACTCCCAGCTCGCTGAAATATGTTCATTTGCTGAAAACCATCAAAACCACGAAAAGTTCTTGTATTTGAAGATAAAATCTTTTTGCTTTGAAGAAGAAAGATCTAGCTGACTGAAATAAGTTCAATAGATGAAAACCAACAAAAATTGACAAGAACCACGAAAAGTTCTTGTATTTTAAGATAAAATCTGACTCGATTAAGGAAAAAACTTCCAGCTCGCTGAAATATGTTCATTTGCTGAAAACCATCAAAACCACGAAAAGTTCTTGTATTTGAAGATAAAATCTTTTTGCTTTGAAGAAGAAAGATCTAGCTGACTGAAATAAGTTCATTGGATGAAAACCAACAAAAATTGACAAGAACCACGAAAAGTTCTTGTATTTTAAGATAAAATCTTACTCTATTAAGGAAAAAACTTCCAGCTCGCTGAAATATGTTCATTTGCTGAAAACCATCAAAACCACGAAAAGTTCTTGTATTTGAAGATAAAATCTTTTTGCTTTGAAGAAGAAAGATCCAGCTGACTGAAATAAGTTCATTAGATGAAAACCAACAAAAATTGACAAGAACCACGAAAAGTTCTTGTATTTTAAGATAAAATCTTACTCTATCAAGGAAAAAACTTCCAGTTCGCTGAATTATGTTCATTTGCTGAAAACCATCAAAACCACGAAAATTTCTTGTATTTGAAGATAAAATCTTTTTGCTTTGAAGAAGAAAGATCTAGCTGACTGAAATAAGTTCATTAGATGAAAACCAACAAAAATTGACAAGAACCACAAAAAGTTCTTGTATTTTAAGATAAAATCTTACTCTATTAAGGAAAAAAACTTCCAGCTCGCTGAAATATGTTCATTTGCTGAAAACCATCAAAACCACGAAAAGTTCTTGTATTTGAAGATAAAATCTTTTTGCTTTGAAGAAGAAAGATCTAGCTGACTGAAATAAGTTCAATAGATGAAAACCAACAAAAATTGACAAGAACCACGAAAAGTTCTTGTATTTTAAGATAAAATCTGACTCGATTCAGGAAAAAACTTCCAGCTCGCTGAAATATGTTCATTTGCTGAAAACCATCAAAACCACGAAAAGTTCTTGTATTTGAAGATAAAATCTTTTTGCTTTGAAGAAGAAAGATCCAGCTGACTGAAATAAGTTCATTGGATGAAAACCAACAAAAATTGACAAGAACCACGAAAAGTTCTTGTATTTTAAGATAAAATCTTACTCTATTAAGGAAAAAACTTCCAGCTCGCTGAAATATGTTCATTTGCTGAAAACCATCAAAACCACGAAAAGTTCTTGTATTTGAAGATAAAATCTTTTTGCTTTGAAGAAGAAAGATCCAGCTGACTGAAATAAGTTCATTAGATGAAAACCAACAAAAATTGACAAGAACCACGAAAAGTTCTTGTATTTCAAGATAAAATCTTACTCTATTAAGGAAAAAACTTCCAGTTCGCTGAATTATGTTCATTTGCTGAAAACCATCAAAACTACGAAAATTTCTTGTATTTGAAGATAAAATCTTTTTGCTTTGAAGAAGAAAGATCTAGCTGACTGAAATAAGTTCATTAGATGAAAACCAACAAAAATTGACAAGAACCACGAAAAGTTCTTGTATTTTAAGATAAAATCTTACTCTATTAAGGAAAAAACTTCCAGCTCGCTGAAATCTGTTCATTTGCTGAAAACCAACAAAACCACCAAAAGTTCTTGTATTTGAAGATAAAATCTTTTTGCTTTGACGGAGAAAGATCTAGCTGACTGAAATAAGTTCATTCGATGAAAACTAACAAAAATTGACAATAATCACGAAACGTTCTTGTATTTTAAGATAAAATCTTAGGCTATTAAAGAAAAAACTTCCAGCTCGCTGAAATATGTTCATTTGCTGAAAACCATCAAAACCACGAAAAGTTCTTGTATTTGAAGATAAAATCTTTTTGCTTTGAAGAAGAAAGATCTAGCTGACTGAAATAAGTTCATTAGATGAAAACCAACAAAAATTGACAAGAGCCACGAAAAGTTCTTGTATTTTAAGATAAAATCTTACTCTATTAAGGAAAAAACTTCCAGCTCGCTGAAATATGTTCATTTGCTGAAAACCATCAAAACCACGAAAAGTTCTTGTATTTGAAGATAAAATCTTTTTGCTTTGAAGAAGAAAGATCTAGCTGACTGAAATAAGTTCATTAGATGAAAACCAACAAAAATTGACAAGAACCACGAAAAGTTCTTGTATTTTAAGATAAAATCTTAGGCTATTAAAGAAAAACCTTCCAGCTCGCTGAAATCTGTTCATTTGCTGAAAACCATCAAAACCAAGAAAAGCTCTTGTATTTGAAGATAAAATCTTTTTGCTTTGAAGAAGAAAGGTCTAGCTGACTGAAATAAGTTCATTAGATGAAAACCAACAAAAATTGACAAGAACCACGAACAGTTCTTGTATTTTAAGATAAAATCTTACTCTATGAAGGAAAAAACTTCCAGCTCGCTGAAATATGTTCATTTGCTGAAAACCATCAAAACCACGAAAAGTTCTTGTATTTGAAGATAAAATCTTTTTGCTTTGAAGAAGAAAGATCTAGCTGACTGAAATAAGTTCATTAGATGAAAACCAACAAAAATTGACAAGAACCACGAAAAGTTCTTGTATTTTAAGATAAAATCTTACTCTGTTAAAGAAAAAACTCCCAGCTCGCTGAAATATGTTCATTTGCTGAAAAACAACAAAACCGCGAAAAGTTCTTGTATTTGAAGATAAAATCTTTTTGCTTTGAAGAAGAAAGATCTAGCTGACTGAAATAAGTTCATTGGATGAAAACCAACAAAAATTGACAGGAACCACGAAAAGTTCTTGTATTTTAAGATAAAATCTTACGCTATTAAAGAAAAAACTCCCAGCTCGCTGAAATATGTTCATTTGCTGAAAACCATCAAAACCACGAAAAGTTCTTGTATTTGAAGATAAAATCTTTTTGCTTTGAAGAAGAAAGATCTCGCTGACTGAAATAAGTTCAATAGATGAAAACCAACAAAAATTGACAAGAACCACGAAAAGTTCTTGTATTTTAAGATAAAATCTGACTCGATTAAGGAAAAAACTTCCAGCTCGCTGAAATATGTTCATTTGCTGAAAACCATCAAAACCACGAAAAGTTCTTGTATTTGAAGATAAAATCTTTTTGCTTTGAAGAAGAAAGATCTAGCTGACTGAAATAAGTTCATTGGATGAAAACCAACAAAAATTGACAAGAACCACGAAACGTTCTTGTATTTTAAGATAAAATCTTACTCTATTAAGGAAAAAACTTCCAGCTCGCTGAAATATGTTCATTTGCTGAAAACCATCAAAACCACGAAAAGTTCTTGTATTTGAAGATAAAATCTTTTTGCTTTGAAGAAGAAAGATCCAGCTGACTGAAATAAGTTCATTAGATGAAAACCAACAAAAATTGACAAGAACCACGAAAAGTTCTTGTATTTTAAGATAAAATCTTACTCTATTAAGGAAAAAACTTCCAGTTCGCTGAATTATGTTCATTTGCTGAAAACCATCAAAACCACGAAAATTCTTGTATTTGAAGATAAAATCTTTTTGCTTTGAAGAAGAAAGATCTAGCTGACTGAAATAAGTTCATTAGATGAAAACCAACAAAAATTGACAAGAACCACAAAAAGTTCTTGTATTTTAAGATAAAATCTTACTCTATTAAGGAAAAAACTTCCAGCTCGCTGAAATATGTTCATTTGCTGAAAACCATCAAAACCACGAAAAGTTCTTGTATTTGAAGATAAAATCTTTTTGCTTTGAAGAAGAAAGATCTAGCTGACTGAAATAAGTTCAATAGATGAAAACCAACAAAAATTGACAAGAACCACGAAAAGTTCTTGTATTTTAAGATAAAATCTGACTCGATTAAGGAAAAAACTTCCAGCTCGCTGAAATATGTTCATTTGCTGAAAACCATCAAAACCACGAAAAGTTCTTGTATTTGAAGATAAAATCTTTTTGCTTTGAAGAAGAAAGATCCAGCTGACTGAAATAAGTTCATTGGATGAAAACCAACAAAAATTGACAAGAACCACGAAAAGTTCTTGTATTTTAAGATAAAATCTTACTCTATTAAGGAAAAAACTTCCAGCTCGCTGAAATATGTTCATTTGCTGAAAACCATCAAAACCACGAAAAGTTCTTGTATTTGAAGATAAAATCTTTTTGCTTTGAAGAAGAAAGATCCAGCTGACTGAAATAAGTTCATTAGATGAAAACCAACAAAAATTGACAAGAACCACGAAAAGTTCTTGTATTTCAAGATAAAATCTTACTCTATTAAGGAAAAAACTTCCAGTTCGCTGAATTATGTTCATTTGCTGAAAACCATCAAAACCACGAAAATTTCTTGTATTTGAAGATAAAATCTTTTTGCTTTGAAGAAGAAAGATCTAGCTGACTGAAATAAGTTCATTAGATGAAAACCAACAAAAATTGACAAGAACCACGAAAAGTTCTTGTATTTTAAGATAAAATCTTACTCTATTAAGGAAAAAACTTCCAGCTCGCTGAAATCTGTTCATTTGCTGAAAACCAACAAAACCACCAAAAGTTCTTGTATTTGAAGATAAAATCTTTTTGCTTTGACGGAGAAAGATCTAGCTGACTGAAATAAGTTCATTCGATGAAAACCAACAAAAATTGACAATAACCACGAAAAGTTCTTGTATTTTAAGATAAAATCTTAGGCTATTAAAGAAAAAACTTCCAGCTCGCTGAAATATGTTCATTTGCTGAAAGCCATCAAAACCACGAAAAGTTCTTGTATTTGAAGATAAAATCTTTTTGCTTTGAAGAAGAAAGATCTAGCTGACTGAAATAAGTTCAATAGATGAAAACCAACAAAAATTGACAAGAACCACGAAAAGTTCTTGTATTTTAAGATAAAATCTGACTCGATTAAGGAAAAAACTTCCAGCTCGCTGAAATATGTTCATTTGCTGAAAACCATCAAAACCACGAAAAGTTCTTGTATTTGAAGATAAAATCTTTTTGCTTTGAAGAAGAAAGATCCAGCTGACTGAAATAAGTTCATTGGATGAAAACCAACAAAAATTGACAAGAACCACGAAAAGTTCTTGTATTTTAAGATAAAATCTTACCCTATTAAGGAAAAAACTTCCAGCTCGCTGAAATATGTTCATTTGCTGAAAACCATCAAAACCACGAAAAGTTCTTGTATTTGAAGATAAAATCTTTTTGCTTTGAAGAAGAAAGATCCAGCTGACTGAAATAAGTTCATTAGATGAAAACCAACAAAAATTGACAAGAACCACGAAAAGTTCTTGTATTTTAAGATAAAATCTTACTCTATTAAGGAAAAAACTTCCAGTTCGCTGAATTATGTTCATTTGCTGAAAACCATCAAAACCACGAAAATTTGTTGTATTTGAAGATAAAATCTTTTTGCTTTGAAGAAGAAAGGTCTAGCTGACTGAAATAAGTTCATTAGATGAAAACCAACAAAAATTGACAAGAACCACAAAAAGTTCTTGTATTTTAAGATAAAATCTTAGTCTATTAAGGAAAAAACTTCCAGCTCGCTGAAATATGTTCATTTGCTGAAAACCATCAAAACCACGAAAAGTTCTTGTATTTGAAGATAAAATCTTTTTGCTTTGAAGAAGAAAGATCTAGCTGACTGAAATAAGTTCAATAGATGAAAACCAACAAAAATTGACAAGAACCACGAAAAGTTCTTGTATTTTAAGATAAAATCTGACTCGATTAAGGAAAAAACTTCCAGCTCGCTGAAATATGTTCATTTGCTGAAAACCATCAAAACCACGAAAAGTTCTTGTATTTGAAGATAAAATCTTTTTGCTTTGAAGAAGAAAGATCCAGCTGACTGAAATAAGTTCATTGGATGAAAACCAACAAAAATTGACAAGAACCACGAAAAGTTCTTGTATTTTAAGATAAAATCTTACTCTATTAAGGAAAAAACTTCCAGCTCGCTGAAATATGTTCATTTGCTGAAAACCATCAAAACCACGAAAAGTTCTTGTATTTGAAGATAAAATCTTTTTGCTTTGAAGAAGAAAGATCCAGCTGACTGAAATAAGTTCATTAGATGAAAACCAACAAAAATTGACAAGAACCACGAAAAGTTCTTGTATTTCAAGATAAAATCTTACTCTATTAAGGAAAAAACTTCCAGTTCGCTGAATTATGTTCATTTGCTGAAAACCATCAAAACCACGAAAATTTCTTGTATTTGAAGATAAAATCTTTTTGCTTTGAAGAAGAAAGATCCAGCTGACTGAAATAAGTTCATTAGATGAAAACCAACAAAAATTGACAAGAACCACGAAAAGTTCTTGTATTTTAAGATAAAATCTTACGCTGTTAAAGAAAAAACTCCCAGCTCGCTGAAATATGTTCATTTGCTGAAAACCAACAAAACCACGAAAAGTTCTTGTATTTGAAGATAAAATCTTTTTTCTTTGAAGAAGAAAGATCTGGCTGACTCAAATAAGTTCATGAGATGAAAACCAACAAAAATTGACAAGAACCACGAAAAGTTCTTGTATTTTAAGATAAAATCTGACGCTTTGAAAGAAAAAACTTCCAGCTCGCTGAAATATGTTCATTTGCTGAAAACCATCAAAACCACGAAAAGTTCTTGTATTTGAAGATAAAATCTTTTTGCTTTGAAGAAGAAAGATCTAGCTGACTGAAATAAGTTCATTAGATGAAAACCAACAAAAATTGACAAGAACCACGAACAGTTCTTGTATTTTAAGATAAAATCTTACTCTATGAAGGAAAAAACTTCCAGCTCGCTGAAATATGTTCATTTGCTGAAAACCATCAAAACCACGAAAAGTTCTTGTATTTGAAGATAAAATCTTTTTGCTTTGAAGAAGAAAGATCTAGCTGACTGAAATAAGTTCATTGGATGAAAACCAACAAAAATTGACAAGAACCACGAAAAGTTCTTGTATTTTAAGATAAAATCTGACTCGATGAAGGAAAAAACTTCCAGCTCGCTGAAATATGTTCATTTGCTGAAAACCATCAAAACCACGAAAAGTTCTTGTATTTGAAGATAAAATCTTTTTGCTTTGAAGAAGAAAGGTCCAGCTGACTGAAATAAGTTCATTAGATGAAAACCAACAAAAATTGACAAGAACCACAAAAAGTTCTTGTATTTTAAGATAAAATCTTACTCTATTAAGGAAAAAACTTCCAGCTCGCTGAAATATGTTCATTTGCTGAAAACCATCAAAACCACGAAAAGTTCTTGTATTTGAAGATAAAATCTTTTTGCTTTGAAGAAGAAAGATCTAGCTGACTGAAATAAGTTCAATAGATGAAAACCAACAAAAATTGACAAGAACCACGAAAAGTTCTTGTATTTTAAGATAAAATCTGACTCGATTAAGGAAAAAACTTCCAGCTCGCTGAAATATGTTCATTTGCTGAAAACCATCAAAACCACGAAAAGTTCTTGTATTTGAAGATAAAATCTTTTTGCTTTGAAGAAGAAAGATCCAGCTGACTGAAATAAGTTCATTGGATGAAAACCAACAAAAATTGACAAGAACCACGAAAAGTTCTTGTATTTTAAGATAAAATCTTACTCTATTAAGGAAAAAACTTCCAGCTCGCTGAAATATGTTCATTTGCTGAAAACCATCAAAACCACGAAAAGTTCTTGTATTTGAAGATAAAATCTTTTTGCTTTGAAGAAGAAAGATCCAGCTGACTGAAATAAGTTCATTAGATGAAAACCAACAAAAATTGACAAGAACCACGAAAAGTTCTTGTATTTTAAGATAAAATCTTACTCTATTAAGGAAAAAACTTCCAGTTCGCTGAATTATGTTCATTTGCTGAAAACCATCAAAACCACGAAAATTTCTTGTATTTGAAGATAAAATCTTTTTGCTTTGAAGAAGAAAGGTCTAGCTGACTGAAATAAGTTCATTAGATGAAAACCAACAAAAATTGACAAGAACCACAAAAAGTTCTTGTATTTTAAGATAAAATCTTACTCTATTAAGGAAAAAACTTCCAGCTCGCTGAAATATGTTCATTTGCTGAAAACCATCAAAACCACGAAAAGTTCTTGTATTTGAAGATAAAATCTTTTTGCTTTGAAGAAGAAAGATCTAGCTGACTGAAATAAGTTCAATAGATGAAAACCAACAAAAATTGACAAGAACCACGAAAAGTTCTTGTATTTTAAGATAAAATCTGACTCGATTAAGGAAAAAACTTCCAGCTCGCTGAAATATGTTCATTTGCTGAAAACCATCAAAACCACGAAAAGTTCTTGTATTTGAAGATAAAATCTTTTTGCTTTGAAGAAGAAAGATCCAGCTGACTGAAATAAGTTCATTGGATGAAAACCAACAAAAATTGACAAGAACCACGAAAAGTTCTTGTATTTTAAGATAAAATCTTACTCTATTAAGGAAAAAACTTCCAGCTCGCTGAAATATGTTCATTTGCTGAAAACCATCAAAACCACGAAAAGTTCTTGTATTTGAAGATAAAATCTTTTTGCTTTGAAGAAGAAAGATCCAGCTGACTGAAATAAGTTCATTAGATGAAAACCAACAAAAATTGACAAGAACCACGAAAAGTTCTTGTATTTCAAGATAAAATCTTACTCTATTAAGGAAAAAACTTCCAGTTCGCTGAATTATGTTCATTTGCTGAAAACCATCAAAACCACGAAAATTTGTTGTATTTGAAGATAAAATCTTTTTGCTTTGAAGAAGAAAGATCTAGCTGACTGAAATAAGTTCATTAGATGAAAACCAACAAAAATTGACAAGAACCACGAAAAGTTCTTGTATTTTAAGATAAAATCTTACTCTATTAAGGAAAAAACTTCCAGCTCGCTGAAATCTGTTCATTTGCTGAAAACCAACAAAACCACGAAAAGTTCTTGTATTTGAAGATAAAATCTTTTTGCTTTGAAGAAGAAAGATCTAGCTGACTGAAATAAGTTCATTAGATGAAAACCAACAAAAATTGACAAGAACCACGAAAAGTTCTTGTATTTTAAGATAAAATCTTACGCTGTTAAAGAAAAAACTCCCAGCTCGCTGAAATATGTTCATTTGCTGAAAACCAACAAAACCACGAAAAGTTCTTGTATTTGAAGATAAAATCTTTTTTCTTTGAAGAAGAAAGATCTGGCTGACTGAAATAAGTTCATGAGATGAAAACCAACAAAAATTGACAAGAACCACGAAAAGTTCTTGTATTTTAAGATAAAATCTGACGCTTTGAAAGAAAAAACTTCCAGCTCGCTGAAATATGTTCATTTGCTGAAAACCATCAAAACCACGAAAAGTTCTTGTATTTGAAGATAAAATCTTTTTGCTTTGAAGAAGAAAGATCTAGCTGACTGAAATAAGTTCATTAGATGAAAACCAACAAAAATTGACAAGAACCACGAAAAGTTCTTGTATTTTAAGATAAAATCTTACTCTATCAAGGAAAAAACTTCCAGCTCGCTGAAATATGTTCATTTGCTGAAAACCATCAAAACCACGAAAAGTTCTTGTATTTGAAGATAAAATCTTTTTGCTTTGAAGAAGAAAGATCTAGCTGACTGAAATAAGTTCATTAGATGAAAACCAACAAAATTTGACAAGAACCACGAAAACTTCTTGTATTTTAAGGTAATATCTTACGCTATTAAAGAAAAAACTTCTGGCTCGCTGAAATATGTTCATTTGCTGAAAACCATCAAAACCAAGAAAAGCTCTTGTATTTGAAGATAAAATCTTTTTGCTTTGAAGAAGAAAGATCTAGCTGACTGAAATAAGTTCATTAGATGAAAACCAACAAAAATTGACAAGAACCACGAACAGTTCTTGTATTTTAAGATAAAATCTTACTCTATGAAGGAAAAAACTTCCAGCTCGCTGAAATATGTTCATTTGCTGAAAACCATCAAAACCACGAAAAGTTCTTGTATTTGAAGATAAAATCTTTTTGCTTTGAAGAAGAAAGATCCAGCTGACTGAAATAAGTTCATTAGATGAAAACCAACAAAAATTAACAAGAACCACGAAAAGTTCTTGTATTTCAAGATAAAATCTTACTCTATTAAGGAAAAAACTTCCAGTTCGCTGAATTATGTTCATTTGCTGAAAACCATCAAAACCACGAAAATTTCTTGTATTTGAAGATAAAATCTTTTTGCTTTGAAGAAGAAAGATCTAGCTGACTGAAATAAGTTCATTAGATGAAAACCAACAAAAATTGACAAGAACCACGAAAAGTTCTTGTATTTTAAGATAAAATCTTACTCTATTAAGGAACAAACTTCCAGCTCGCTGAAATCTGTTCATTTGCTGAAAACCAACAAAACCACCAAAAGTTCTTGTATTTGAAGATAAAATCTTTTTGCTTTGACGGAGAAAGATCTAGCTGACTGAAATAAGTTCATTCGATGAAAACCAACAAAAATTGACAATAACCACGAAAAGTTCTTGTATTTTAAGATAAAATCTTAGGCTATTAAAGAAAAAACTTCCAGCTCGCTGAAATATGTTCATTTGCTGAAAACCATCAAAACCTCGAAAAGTTCTTGTATTTGAAGATAAAATCTTTTTGCTTTGAAGAAGAAAGATCTAGCTGACTGAAATAAGTTCATTGCATGAAAACCAACAAAAATTGACAAGAACCATGAAAAGTTCTTGTATTTTAAGATAAAATCTTACTCTATTCAGGAAAAAACTTCCAGCTCGCTGAAATATGTTCATTTGCTGAAAACCATCAAAACCACGAAAAGTTCTTGTATTTGAAGATAAAATCTTTTTGCTTTGAAGAAGAAAGATCTAGCTGACTGAAATAAGTTCATTAGATGAAAACCAACAAAAATTGACAAGAACCACGAAAAGTTCTTGTATTTTAAGATAAAATCTTACGCTGTTAAAGAAAAAACTCCCAGCTCGCTGAAATATGTTCATTTGCTGAAAACCAACAAAACCACGAAAAGTTCTTGTATTTGAAGATAAAATCTTTTTTCTTTGAAGAAGAAAGATCTGGCTGACTGAAATAAGTTCATTGGATGAAAACCAACAAAAATTGACAAGAACCACGAAAAGTTCTTGTATTTTAAGATAAAATCTGACGCTTTGAAAGAAAAAACTTCCAGCTCGCTGAAATATGTTCATTTGCTGAAAACCATCAAAACCACGAAAAGTTCTTGTATTTGAAGATAAAATCTTTTTGCTTTGAAGAAGAAAGATCTAGCTGACTGAAATAAGTTCATTAGATGAAAACCAACAAAAATTGACAAGAACCACGAACAGTTCTTGTATTTTAAGATTAAATCTTACTCTATGAAGGAAAAAACTTCCAGCTCGCTGAAATATGTTCATTTGCTGAAAACCATCAAAACCACGAAAAGTTCTTGTATTTGAAGATAAAATCTTTTTGCTTTGAAGAAGAAAGATCTAGCTGACTGAAATAAGTTCATTAGATGAAAACCAACAAAAATTGACAAGAACCACGAAAAGTTCTTGTATTTTAAGATAAAATCTTACTCTGTTAAAGAAAAAACTCCCAGCTCGCTGAAATATGTTCATTTGCTGAAAAACAACAAAACCGCGAAAAGTTCTTGTATTTGAAGATAAAATCTTTTTGCTTTGAAGAAGAAAGATCTAGCTGACTGAAATATGTTCATTGGATGAAAACCAACAAAAATTGACAGGAACCACGAAAAGTTCTTGTATTTTAAGATAAAATCTTACGCTTTAAAGAAAAAAACTCCCAGCTCGCTGAAATATGTTCATTTGCTGAAAACCAACAAAACCACGAAAAGTTCTTGTATTTGAAGATAAAATCTTTTTTCTTTGAAGAAGAAAGATCGAGCTGACTGAAATAAGTTCATGAGATGAAAACCAACAAAAATTGACAAGAACCACGAAAAGTTCTTGTATTTTAAGATAAAATCTTACTCTATTAAGGAAAAACTTCCAGCTCGCTGAAATATGTTCATTTGCTGAAAACCATCAAAACCACGAAAAGTTCTTGACTTTGAAGATAAAATCTTTTTGCTTTGAAGAAGAAAGCTCTAGCTGACTGAAATAAGTTCATTAGATGAAAACCAACAAAAATTGACAAGAACCACAAAAAGTTCTTGTATTTTAAGATAAAATCTTACTCTATTAAGGAAAAAACTTCCAGCTCGCTGAAATATGTTCATTTGCTGAAAACCATCAAAACCACGAAAAGTTCTTGTATTTGAAGATAAAATCTTTTTGCTTTGAAGAAGAAAGATCTAGCTGACTGAAATAAGTTCAATAGATGAAAACCAACAAAAATTGACAAGAACCACGAAAAGTTCTTGTATTTTAAGATAAAATCTGACTCGATTAAGGAAAAAACTTCCAGCTCGCTGAAATATGTTCATTTGCTGAAAACCATCAAAACCACGAAAAGTTCTTGTATTTGAAGATAAAATCTTTTTGCTTTGAAGAAGAAAGATCTAGCTGACTGAAATAAGTTCATTGGATGAAAACCAACAAAAATTGACAAGAACCACGAAAAGTTCTTGTATTTTAAGATAAAATCTTACTCTATTAAGGAAAAAACTTCCAGCTCGCTGAAATATGTTCATTTGCTGAAAACCATCAAAACCACGAAAAGTTCTTGTATTTGAAGATAAAATCTTTTTGCTTTGAAGAAGAAAGATCCAGCTGACTGAAATAAGTTCATTAGATGAAAACCAACAAAAATTGACAAGAACCACGAAAAGTTCTTGTATTTTAAGATAAAATCTTACTCTATTAAGGAAAAAACTTCCAGTTCGCTGAATTATGTTCATTTGCTGAAAACCATCAAAACCACGAAAATTTCTTGTATTTGAAGATAAAATATTTTTGCTTTGAAGAAGAAAGATCTAGCTGACTGAAATAAGTTCATTAGATGAAAACCAACAAAAATTGACAAGAACCACGAAAAGTTCTTGTATTTTAAGATAAAATCTTAGGCTATTAAAGAAAAAACTTCCAGCTCGCTGAAATATGTTCATTTGCTGAAAACCATCAAAACCTCGAAAAGTTCTTGTATTTGAAGATAAAATCTTTTTGCTTTGAAGAAGAAAGATCTAGCTGACTGAAATAAGTTCATTGCATGAAAACCAACAAAAATTGACAAGAACCATGAAAAGTTCTTGTATTTTAAGATAAAATCTTACTCTATTCAGGAAAAAACTTCCAGCTCGCTGAAATATGTTCATTTGCTGAAAACCATCAAAACCACGAAAAGTTCTTGTATTTGAAGATAAAATCTTTTTGCTTTGAAGAAGAAAGATCTAGCTGACTGAAATAAGTTCATTAGATGAAAACCAACAAAAATTGACAAGAACCACGAAAAGTTCTTGTATTTTAAGATAAAATCTTACTCTGTTAAAGAAAAAACTCCCAGCTCGCTGAAATATGTTCATTTGCTGAAAACCATCAAAACCACGAAAAGTTCTTGTATTTGAAGATAAAATCTTTTTGCTTTGAAGAAGAAAGATCTAGCTGACTGAAATAAGTTCATTAGATGAAAACCAACAAAATTTGACAAGAACCACGAAAAGTTCTTGTATTTTAAGATAAAATCTTACTCTATTAAGGAAAAAACTTCCAGCTCGCTGAAATATGTTCATTTGCTGAAAACGATCAAAACCTCGAAAAGTTCTTGTATTTGAAGATAAAATCTTTTTGCTTTGAAGAAGAAAGATCTAGCTGACTGAAATAAGTTCATTGGATGAAAACCAACAAAAATTGACAAGAACCACGAAAAGTTCTTGTATTTTAAGATAAAATCTTACTCTATTAAGGAAAAAACTTCCAGCTCGCTGAAATATGTTCATTTGCTGAAAACCATCAAAACCACGAAAAATTCTTGTATTTGAAGATAAAATCTTTTTGCTTTGAAGAAGAAAGATCTAGCTGACTGAAATAAGTTCATTAGATGAAAACCAACAAAAATTGACAAGAACCACGAAAAGTTCTTGTATTTTAAGATAAAATCTTACTCTATCAAGGAAAAAACTTCCAGCTCGCTGAAATATGTTCATTTGCTGAAAACCATCAAAACCACGAAAAGTTCTTGTATTTGAAGATAAAATCTTTTTGCTTTGAAGAAGAAAGATCTAGCTGACTGAAATAAGTTCATCAGATGACAACCAACACAAATTGACAAGAACCACGAAAAGTTCTTGTATTTTAAGGTAATATCTTACGCTATTAAAGAAAAAACTTCTGGCTCGCTGAAATATGTTCATTTGCTGTAAACCAACAAAACCATGAAAAGTTCTTGTATTTGAAGATAAAATCTTTTTGCTTTGAAGAAGAAAGATCTAGCTGACTGAAATAAGTTCATTGGATGAAAACCAACAAAAATTGACAAGAACCACGAAAAGTTCTTGTATTTTAAGATAAAATCTTAGGCTATTAAAGAAAAAACTTCCAGCTCGCTGAAATATGTTCATTTGCTGAAAACCATCAAAACCACGAAAAGTTCTTGAATTTGAAGATAAAATCTTTTTGCTTTGAAGAAGAAAGATCTAGCTGACTGAAATAAGTTCATTAGATGAAAACCAACAAAAATTGACAAGAACCACAAAAAGTTCTTGTATTTTAAGATAAAATCTTACTCTATTAAGGAAAAAACTTCCAGCTCGCTGAAATATGTTCATTTGCTGAAAACCATCAAAACCACGAAAATTTCTTGTATTTGAAGATAAAATCTTTTTGCTTTGAAGAAGAAAGATCTAGCTGACTGAAATAAGTTCATTAGATGAAAACCAACAAAAATTGACAAGAACCACGAAAAGTTCTTGTATTTTAAGATAAAATCTTACTCGATTAAGGAAAAAACTTCCAGCTCGCTGAAATATGTTCATTTGCTGAAAACCATCAAAGCCACGAAAAGTTCTTGTATTTGAAGATAAAATCTTTTTGCTTTGAAGAAGAAAGATCTAGCTGACTGAAATAAGTTCATTGGATGAAAACCAACAAAAATTGACAAGAACCACGAAAAGTTCTTGTATTTTAAGATAAAATCTTACTCTATTAAGGAAAAAACTTCCAGCTCGCTGAAATATGTTCATTTGCTGAAAACCATCAAAACCACGAAAAGTTCTTGTATTTGAAGATAAAATCTTTTTGCTTTGAAGAAGAAAGATCTAGCTGACTGAAATAAGTTCATTAGATGAAAACCAACAAAAATTGACAAGAACCACGAAAAGTTCTTGTATTTTAAGATAAAATCTTACGCTGTTAAAGAAAAAACTCCCAGCTCGCTGAAATATGTTCATTTGCTGCAAACCATCAAAACCACGAAAATTTCTTGTATTTGAAGATAAAATCTTTTTGCTTTGAAGAAGAAAGATCCAGCTGACTGAAATAAGTTCATTAGATGAAAACCAACAAAATTTGACAAGAACCACGAGAACTTCTTGTATTTTAAGGTAATATCTTACGCTATTAAAGAAAAAACTTCTGGCTCGCTGAAATATGTTCATTTGCTGTAAACCAACAAAACCATGAAAAGTTCTTGTATTTGAAGATAAAATCTTTTTGCTTTGAAGAAGAAAGATCCAGCTGACTGAAATAAGTTCATTGGATGAAACCAACAAAAATTGACAAGAACCACGAAAAGTTCTTGTATTTTAAGATAAAATCTTACTCTATTAAGGAAAAAACTTCCAGCTCGCTGAAATATGTTCATTTGCTGAAAACTATCAAAACCACGAAAAGTTCTTGTATTTGAAGATAAAATCTTTTTGCTTTGAAGAAGAAAGATCTAGCTGACTTAAATAAGTTCATCAGATGAAAACCAACAAAAATTGACAAGAACCACGAAAAGTTCTTGTATTTTAAGATAAAATCTTAGGCTATTAAAGAAAAAACTTCCAGCTCGCTGAAATATGTTCATTTGCTGAAAACCATCAAAACCACGAAAAGTTCTTGAATTTGAAGATAAAATCTTTTTGCTTTGAAGAAGAAAGATCCAGCTGACTGAAATAAGTTCATCAGATGACAACCAACACAAATTGACAAGAACCACGAAAAGTTCTTGCATTTTAAGATAAAATCTTACTCTATTAAGGAAAAAACTTCCAGCTCGCTGAAATATGTTCATTTGCTGAAAACGATCAAAACCTCGAAAAGTTCTTGTATTTGAAGATAAAATCTTTTTGCTTTGAAGAAGAAAGATCTAGCTGACTGAAATAAGTTCATTGGATGAAAACCAACAAAAATTGACAAGAACCACGAAAAGTTCTTGTATTTTAAGATAAAATCTTAGGCTATTAAAGAAAAAACTTCCAGCTCGCTGAAATATGTTCATTTGCTGAAAACCATCAAAACCACGAAAAGTTCTTGAATTTGAAGATAAAATCTTTTTGCTTTGAAGAAGAAAGATCTAGCTGACTGAAATAAGTTCATTAGATGAAAACCAACAAAAATTGACAAGAACCACAAAAAGTTCTTGTATTTTAAGATAAAATCTTACTCTATTAAGGAAAAAACTTCCAGCTCGCTGAAATATGTTCATTTGCTGAAAACCATCAAAACCACGAAAATTTCTTGTATTTGAAGATAAAATCTTACTCTATTAAGGAAAAAACTTCCAGCTCGCTGAAATATGTTCATTTGCTGAAAACTATCAAAACCACGAAAAGTTCTTGTATTTGAAGATAAAATCTTTTTCCTTTGAAGAAGAAAGATCTAGCTGACTTAAATAAGTTCATCAGATGAAAACCAACAAAAATTGACAAGAACCACGAAAAGTTCTTGTATTTTAAGATAAAATCTTAGGCTATTAAAGAAAAAACTTCCAGCTCGCTGAAATATGTTCATTTGCTGAAAACCATCAAAACCACGAAAAGTTCTTGTATTTGAAGATAAAATCTTTTTGCTTTGAAGAAGAAAGATCTCGCTGACTGAAATAAGTTCATCAGATGACTACCAACACAAATTGACAAGAACCACGAAAAGTTCTTGTATTTTAAGATAAAATCTTACTCTATTAAGGAAAAAACTTCCAGCTCGCTGAAATATGTTCATTTGCTGAAAACTATCAAAACCACGAAAAGTTCTTGTATTTGAAGATAAAATCTTTTTGCTTTGAAGAAGAAAGATCTGGCTGACTGAAATAAGTTCATTAGATGAAAACCAACAAAATTTGACAAGAACCACGAAAACTTCTTGTATTTTAAGGTAATATCTTACGCTATTAAAGAAAAAACTTCTGGCTCGCTGAAATATGTTCATTTGCTGTAAACCAACAAAACCATGAAAAGTTCTTGTATTTGAAGATAAAATCTTTTTGCTTTGAAGAAGAAAGATCCAGCTGACTGAAATAAGTTCATTGGATGAAACCAACAAAAATTGACAAGAACCACGAAAAGTTCTTGTATTTTAAGATAAAATCTTACTCTATTAAGGAAAAAACTTCCAGCTCGCTGAAATATGTTCATTTGCTGAAAACTATCAAAACCACGAAAAGTTCTTGTATTTGAAGATAAAATCTTTTTGCTTTGAAGAAGAAAGATCTAGCTGACTGAAATAAGTTCATCAGATGAAAACCAACAAAAATTGACAAGAACCACGAAAAGTTCTTGTATTTTAAGATAAAATCTTACTCTATTAAGGAAAAAACTTCCAGCTCGCTGAAATATGTTCATTTGCTGAAAACCATCAAAACCACGAAAAGTTCTTGTATTTGAAGATAAAATCTTTTTGCTTTGAAGAAGAAAGATCCAGCTGACTGAAATAAGTTCATTAGATGAAAACCAACAAAAATTGACAAGAACCACGAAAAGTTCTTGTACTTTAAGATAAAATCTTACTCTATTAAGGAAAAAACTTCCAGCTCGCTGAAATATGTTCATTTGCTGAAAACCATCAAAACCTCGAAAAGTTCTTGTATTTGAAGATAAAATCTTTTTGCTTTGAAGAAGAAAGATCTAGCTGACTGAAATAAGTTCATTAGATGAAAACCAACAAAAATTGACAAGAACCACGAAAAGTTCTTGTATTTTAAGATAAAATCTTACTCGATTAAGGAAAAAACTTCCAGCTCGCTGAAATATGTTCATTTGCTGAAAACCATCAAAACCACGAAAAGTTCTTGTATTTGAAGATAAAATCTTTTTGCTTTGAAGAAGAAAGATCTAGCTGACTGAAATAAGTTCATTGGATGAAAACCAACAAAAATTGACAAGAACCACGAAAAGTTCTTCTATTTTAAGATAAAATCTTACTCTATTAAGGAAAAAACTTCCAGCTCGCTGAAATATGTTCATTTGCTGAAAACCATCAAAACCACGAAAAGTTCTTGTATTTGAAGATAAAATCTTTTTGCTTTGAAGAAGAAAGATCCAGCTGACTGAAATAAGTTCATTAGATGAAAACCAACAAAAATTGACAAGAACCACGAAAAGTTCTTGTACTTTAAGATAAAATCTTACTCTATTAAGGAAAAAACTTCCAGCTCGCTGAAATATGTTCATTTGCTGAAAACCATCAAAACCTCGAAAAGTTCTTGTATTTGAAGATAAAATCTTTTTGCTTTGAAGAAGAAAGATCTAGCTGACTGAAATAAGTTCATTCGATGAAAACCAACAAAAATTGACAAGAACCACGAAAAGTTCTTGTATTTTAAGATAAAATCTTAGGCTATTAAAGAAAAAACTTCCAGCTCGCTGAAATATGTTCATTTGCTGAAAACCATCAAAACCACGAAAAGTTCTTGTATTTGAAGATAAAATCTTTTTGCTTTGAAGAAGAAAGATCTGGCTGACTGAAATAAGTTCATCAGATGACAACCAACACAAATTGACAAGAACCACGAAAAGTTCTTGTATTTTAAGATAAAATCTTACTCTATTAAGGAAAAAACTTCCAGCTCGCTGAAATATGTTCATTTGCTGAAAACGATCAAAACCTCGAAAAGTTCTTGTATTTGAAGATAAAATCTTTTTGCTTTGAAGAAGAAATATCTAGCTGACTGAAATAAGTTCATTGGATGAAAACCAACAAAAATTGACAAGAACCACGAAAAGTTCTTGTATTTTAAGATAAAATCTTAGGCTATTAAAGAAAAAACTTCCAGCTCGCTGAAATATGTTCATTTGCTGAAAACCATCAAAACCACGAAAAGTTCTTGAATTTCAAGATAAAATCTTTTTGCTTTGAAGAAGAAAGATCTAGCTGACTGAAATAAGTTCATTAGATGAAAACCAACAAAAATTGACAAGAACCACAAAAAGTTCTTGTATTTTAAGATAAAATCTTACTCTATTAAGGAAAAAACTTCCAGCTCGCTGAAATATGTTCATTTGCTGAAAACCATCAAAACCACGAAAATTTCTTGTATTTGAAGATAAAATCTTTTTGCTTTGAAGAAGAAAGATCTAGCTGACTGAAATAAGTTCATTAGATGAAAACCAACAAAAATTGACAAGAACCACGAAAAGTTCTTGTATTTTAAGATAAAATCTTACTCTATTAAGGAAAAAACTTCCAGCTCGCTGAAATATGTTCATTTGCTGAAAACTATCAAAACCACGAAAAGTTCTTGTATTTGAAGATAAAATCTTTTTGCTTTGAAGAAGAAAGATCTAGCTGACTTAAATAAGTTCATCAGATGAAAACCAACAAAAATTGACAAGAACCACGAAAAGTTCTTGTATTTTAAGATAAAATCTTAGGCTATTAAAGAAAAAACTTCCAGCTCGCTGAAATATGTTCATTTGCTGAAAACCATCAAAACCACGAAAAGTTCTTGTATTTGAAGATAAAATCTTTTTGCTTTGAAGAAGAAAGATCTAGCTGACTGAAATAAGTTCATCAGATGACAACCAACACAAATTGACAAGAACCACGAAAAGTTCTTGTATTTTAAGATAAAATCTTACTCTATTAAGGAAAAAACTTCCAGCTCGCTGAAATATGTTCATTTGCTGAAAACGATCAAAACCTCGAAAAGTTCTTGTATTTGAAGATAAAATCTTTTTGCTTTGAAGAAGAAATATCTAGCTGACTGAAATAAGTTCATTGGATGAAAACCAACAAAAATTGACAAGAACCACGAAAAGTTCTTGTATTTTAAGATAAAATCTTAGGCTATTAAAGAAAAAACTTCCAGCTCGCTGAAATATGTTCATTTGCTGAAAACCATCAAAACCACGAAAAGTTCTTGAATTTCAAGATAAAATCTTTTTGCTTTGAAGAAGAAAGATCTAGCTGACTGAAATAAGTTCATTAGATGAAAACCAACAAAAATTGACAAGAACCACAAAAAGTTCTTGTATTTTAAGATAAAATCTTACTCTATTAAGGAAAAAACTTCCAGCTCGCTGAAATATGTTCATTTGCTGAAAACCATCAAAACCACGAAAATTTCTTGTATTTGAAGATAAAATCTTTTTGCTTTGAAGAAGAAAGATCTAGCTGACTGAAATAAGTTCATTAGATGAAAACCAACAAAAATTGACAAGAACCACGAAAAGTTCTTGTATTTTAAGATAAAATCTTACTCTATTAAGGAAAAAACTTCCAGCTCGCTGAAATATGTTCATTTGCTGAAAACTATCAAAACCACGAAAAGTTCTTGTATTTGAAGATAAAATCTTTTTGCTTTGAAGAAGAAAGATCTAGCTGACTTAAATAAGTTCATCAGATGAAAACCAACAAAAATTGACAAGAACCACGAAAAGTTCTTGTATTTTAAGATAAAATCTTAGGCTATTAAAGAAAAAACTTCCAGCTCGCTGAAATATGTTCATTTGCTGAAAACCATCAAAACCACGAAAAGTTCTTGTATTTGAAGATAAAATCTTTTTGCTTTGAAGAAGAAAGATCTAGCTGACTGAAATAAGTTCATCAGATGACAACCAACACAAATTGACAAGAACCACGAAAAGTTCTTGTATTTTAAGATAAAATCTTACTCTATTAAGGAAAAAACTTCCAGCTCGCTGAAATATGTTCATTTGCTGAAAACGATCAAAACCTCGAAAAGTTCTTGTATTTGAAGATAAAATATTTTTGCTTTGAAGAAGAAAGATCTAGCTGACTGAAATAAGTTCATTGGATGAAAACCAACAAAAATTGACAAGAACCACGAAAAGTTCTTGTATTTTAAGATAAAATCTTAGGCTATTAAAGAAAAAACTTCCAGCTCGCTGAAATATGTTCATTTGCTGAAAACCATCAAAACCACGAAAAGTTCTTGAATTTGAAGATAAAATCTTTTTGCTTTGAAGAAGAAAGATCTAGCTGACTGAAATAAGTTCATTAGATGAAAACCAACAAAAATTGACAAGAACCACAAAAAGTTCTTGTATTTTAAGATAAAATCTTAGGCTATTAAAGAAAAAACTTCCAGCTCGCTGAAATATGTTCATTTGCTGAAAACCATCAAAACCACGAAAATTTCTTGTATTTGAAGATAAAATCTTTTTGCTTTGAAGAAGAAAGATCTAGCTGACTGAAATAAGTTCATTAGATGAAAACCAACAAAAATTGACAAGAACCACGAAAAGTTCTTGTATTTTAAGATAAAATCTTAGGCTATTAAAGAAAAAACTTCCAGCTCGCTGAAATATGTTCATTTGCTGAAAACCATCAAAACCACGAAAAGTTCTTGAATTTGAAGATAAAATCATTTTGCTTTGAAGAAGAAAGATCTAGCTGACTGAAATAAGTTCATTAGATGAAAACCAACAAAAATTGACAAGAACCACGAAAAGTTCTTGTATTTTAAGATAAAATCTTACTCTATTAAGGAAAAAACTTCCAGCTCGCTGAAATATGTTCATTTGCTGAAAACCATCAAAACCACGAAAAGTTCTTGTATTTGAAGATAAAATCTTTTTGCTTTGAAGAAGAAAGATCCAGCTGACTGAAATAAGTTCATTAGATGAAAACCAACAAAAATTGACAAGAACCACGAAAAGTTCTTGTACTTTAAGATAAAATCTTACTCTATTAAGGAAAAAACTTCCAGCTCGCTGAAATATGTTCATTTGCTGAAAACCATCAAAACCACGAAAATTTCTTGTATTTGAAGATAAAATCTTTTTGCTTTGAAGAAGAAAGATCCAGCTGACTGAAATAAGTTCATTAGATGAAAACCAACAAAAATTGACAAGAACCACGAAAAGTTCTTGTATTTTAAGATAAAATCTTACTCTATTAAGGAAAAAACTTCCAGCTCGCTGAAATATGTTCATTTGCTGAAAACTATCAAAACCACGAAAAGTTCTTGTATTTGAAGATAAAATCTTTTTGCTTTGAAGAAGAAAGATCTAGCTGACTTAAATAAGTTCATCAGATGAAAACCAACAAAAATTGACAAGAACCACGAAAAGTTCTTGTATTTTAAGATAAAATCTTAGGCTATTAAAGAAAAAACTTCCAGCTCGCTGAAATATGTTCATTTGCTGAAAACCATCAAAACCACGAAAAGTTCTTGTATTTGAAGATAAAATCTTTTTGCTTTGAAGAAGAAAGATCTAGCTGACTGAAATAAGTTCATCAGATGACAACCAACACAAATTGACAAGAACCACGAAAAGTTCTTGTATTTTAAGATAAAATCTTACTCTATTAAGGAAAAAACTTCCAGCTCGCTGAAATATGTTCATTTGCTGAAAACGATCAAAACCTCGAAAAGTTCTTGTATTTGAAGATAAAATCTTTTTGCTTTGAAGAAGAAAGATCTAGCTGACTGAAATAAGTTCATTGGATGAAAACCAACAAAAATTGACAAGAACCACGAAAAGTTCTTGTATTTTAAGATAAAATCTTAGGCTATTAAAGAAAAAACTTCCAGCTCGCTGAAATATGTTCATTTGCTGAAAACCATCAAAACCACGAAAAGTTCTTGAATTTGAAGATAAAATCTTTTTGCTTTGAAGAAGAAAGATCTAGCTGACTGAAATAAGTTCATTGGATGAAAACCAACAAAAATTGACAAGAACCACAAAAAGTTCTTGTATTTTAAGATAAAATCTTACTCTATTAAGGAAAAAACTTCCAGCTCGCTGAAATATGTTCATTTGCTGAAAACCATCAAAACCACGAAAATTTCTTGTATTTGAAGATAAAATCTTTTTGCTTTGAAGAAGAAAGATCTAGCTGACTGAAATAAGTTCATTAGATGAAAACCAACAAAATTTGACAAGAACCACGAAAACTTCTTGTATTTTAAGGTAATATCTTACGCTATTAAAGAAAAAACTTCTGGCTCGCTGAAATATGTTCATTTGCTGTAAACCAACAAAACCATGAAAAGTTCTTGTATTTGAAGATAAAATCTTTTTGCTTTGAAGAAGAAAGATCCAGCTGACTGAAATAAGTTCATTGGATGAAACCAACAAAAATTGACAAGAACCACGAAAAGTTCTTGTATTTTAAGATAAATCTTACTCTATTAAGGAAAAAACTTCCAGCTCGCTGAAATATGTTCATTTGCTGAAAACTATCAAAACCACGAAAAGTTCTTGTATTTGAAGATAAAATCTTTTTGCTTTGAAGAAGAAAGATCTAGCTGACTGAAATAAGTTCATTAGATGAAAACCAACAAAAATTGACAAGAACCACGAAAAGTTCTTGTATTTTAAGATAAAATCTTAGGCTATTAAAGAAAAAACTTCCAGCTCGCTGAAATATGTTCATTTGCTGAAAACCATCAAAACCACGAAAAGTTCTTGTATTTGAAGATAAAATCTTTTTGCTTTGAAGAAGAAAGATCTAGCTGACTGAAATAAGTTCATCAGATGACAACCAACACAAATTGACAAGAACCACGAAAAGTTCTTGTATTTTAAGATAAAATCTTACTCTATTAAGGAAAAAACTTCCAGCTCGCTGAAATATGTTCATTTGCTGAAAACGATCAAAACCTCGAAAAGTTCTTGTATTTGAAGATAAAATCTTTTTGCTTTGAAGAAGAAAGATCTAGCTGACTGAAATAAGTTCATTGGATGAAAACCAACAAAAATTGACAAGAACCACGAAAAGTTCTTGTATTTTAAGATAAAATCTTAGGCTATTAAAGAAAAAACTTCCAGCTCGCTGAAATATGTTCATTTGCTGAAAACCATCAAAACCACGAAAAGTTCTTGAATTTGAAGATAAAATCTTTTTGCTTTGAAGAAGAAAGATCCAGCTGACTGAAATAAGTTCATTGGATGAAACCAACAAAAATTGACAAGAACCACGAAAAGTTCTTGTATTTTAAGATAAATCTTACTCTATTAAGGAAAAAACTTCCAGCTCGCTGAAATATGTTCATTTGCTGAAAACTATCAAAACCACGAAAAGTTCTTGTATTTGAAGATAAAATCTTTTTGCTTTGAAGAAGAAAGATCTAGCTGACTGAAATAAGTTCATTAGATGAAAACCAACAAAAATTGACAAGAACCACGAAAAGTTCTTGTATTTTAAGATAAAATCTTAGGCTATTAAAGAAAAAACTTCCAGCTCGCTGAAATATGTTCATTTGCTGAAAACCATCAAAACCACGAAAAGTTCTTGTATTTGAAGATAAAATCTTTTTGCTTTGAAGAAGAAAGATCTAGCTGACTGAAATAAGTTCATCAGATGACAACCAACACAAATTGACAAGAACCACGAAAAGTTCTTGTATTTTAAGATAAAATCTTACTCTATTAAGGAAAAAACTTCCAGCTCGCTGAAATATGTTCATTTGCTGAAAACGATCAAAACCTCGAAAAGTTCTTGTATTTGAAGATAAAATCTTTTTGCTTTGAAGAAGAAAGATCTAGCTGACTGAAATAAGTTCATTGGATGAAAACCAACAAAAATTGACAAGAACCACGAAAAGTTCTTGTATTTTAAGATAAAATCTTAGGCTATTAAAGAAAAAACTTCCAGCTCGCTGAAATATGTTCATTTGCTGAAAACCATCAAAACCACGAAAAGTTCTTGAATTTGAAGATAAAATCTTTTTGCTTTGAAGAAGAAAGATCTAGCTGACTGAAATAAGTTCATTAGATGAAAACCAACAAAAATTGACAAGAACCACGAAAAGTTCTTGTATTTTAAGATAAAATCTTACTCTATTAAGGAAAAAACTTCCAGCTCGCTGAAAAATGTTCATTTGCTGAAAACCATCAAAACCACGAAAAGTTCTTGTATTTGAAGATAAAATCTTTTTGCTTTGAAGAAGAAAGATCTAGCTGACTGAAATAAGTTCATTGGATGAAAACCAACAAAAATTGACAAGAACCACGAAAAGTTCTTGTATTTTAAGATAAAATCTTACTCTATTAAGGAAAAAACTTCCAGCTCGCTGAAATATGTTCATTTGCTGAAAACCATCAAAACCACGAAAAGTTCTTGTATTTGAAGATAAAATCTTTTTGCTTTGAAGAAGAAAGATCCAGCTGACTGAAATAAGTTCATTAGATGAAAACCAACAAAAATTGACAAGAACCACGAAAAGTTCTTGTACTTTAAGATAAAATCTTACTCTATTAAGGAAAAAACTTCCAGCTCGCTGAAATATGTTCATTTGCTGAAAACCATCAAAACCTCGAAAAGTTCTTGTATTTGAAGATAAAATCTTTTTGCTTTGAAGAAGAAAGATCTTGCTGACTGAAATAAGTTCATTCGATGAAAACCAACAAAAATTGACAAGAACCACGAAAAGTTCTTGTATTTTAAGATAAAATCTTAGGCTATTAAAGAAAAAACTTCCAGCTCGCTGAAATATGTTCATTTGCTGAAAACCATCAAAACCACGAAAAGTTCTTGAATTTGAAGATAAAATCTTTTTGCTTTGAAGAAGAAAGATCTAGCTGACTGAAATAAGTTCATTGGATGAAAACCAACAAAAATTGACAAGAACCACAAAAAGTTCTTGTATTTTAAGATAAAATCTTACTCTATTAAGGAAAAAACTTCCAGCTCGCTGAAATATGTTCATTTGCTGAAAACCATCAAAACCACGAAAATTTCTTGTATTTGAAGATAAAATCTTTTTGCTTTGAAGAAGAAAGATCTAGCTGACTGAAATAAGTTCATTAGATGAAAACCAACAAAAATTGACAAGAACCACGAAAAGTTCTTGTATTTTAAGATAAAATCTTACTCGATTAAGGAAAAAACTTCCAGCTCGCTGAAATATGTTCATTTGCTGAAAACCATCAAAACCACGAAAAGTTCTTGTATTTGAAGATAAAATCTTTTTGCTTTGAAGAAGAAAGATCTGGCTGACTGAAATAAGTTCATTGGATGAAAACCAACAAAAATTGACAAGAACCACGAAAAGTTCTTGTATTTTAAGATAAAATCTTACTCTATTAAGGAAAAAACTTCCAGCTCGCTGAAATATGTTCATTTGCTGAAAACCATCAAAACCACGAAAAGTTCTTGTATTTGAAGATAAAATCTTTTTGCTTTGAAGAAGAAAGATCTAGCTGACTGAAATAAGTTCATTAGATGAAAACCAACAAAAATTGACAAGAACCACGAAAAGTTCTTGTATTTTAAGATAAAATCTTACGCTGTGAAAGAAAAAACTCCCAGCTCGCTGAAATATGTTCATTTGCTGAAAACCAACAAAACCACGAAAAGTTCTTGTATTTGAAGATAAAATCTTTTTTCTTTGAAGAAGAAAGATCCAGCTGACTGAAATAAGTTCATTAGATGAAAACCAACAAAAATTGACAAGAACCACGAAAAGTTCTTGTATTTTAAGATAAAATCTTACTCTATTAAGGAAAAAACTTCCAGCTCGCTGAAATATGTTCATTTGCTGAAAACCATCAAAACCACGAACAGTTCTTGAATTTCAAGATAAAATCTTTTTGCTTTGAAGAAGAAAGATCTAGCTGACTGAAATAAGTTCATTAGATGAAAACCAACAAAAATTGACAAGAACCACAAAAAGTTCTTGTATTTTAAGATAAAATCTTACTCTATTAAGGAAAAAACTTCCAGCTCGCTGAAATATGTTCATTTGCAGAAAACCATCAAAACCACGAAAATTTCTTGTATTTGAAGATAAAATCTTTTTGCTTTGAAGAAGAAAGATCTAGCTGACTGAAATAAGTTCATTAGATGAAAACCAACAAAAATTGACAAGAACCACGAAAAGTTCTTGTATTTGAAGATAAAATCTTACTCTATTAAGGAAAAAACTTCCAGCTCGCTGAAATATGTTCATTTGCTGAAAACTATCAAAACCACGAAAAGTTCTTGTATTTGAAGATAAAATCTTTTTGCTTTGAAGAAGAAAGATCTAGCTGACTTAAATAAGTTCATCAGATGAAAACCAACAAAAATTGACAAGAACCACGAAAAGTTCTTGTATTTTAAGATAAAATCTTAGGCTATTAAAGAAAAAACTTCCAGCTCGCTGAAATATGTTCATTTGCTGAAAACCATCAAAACCACGAAAAGTTCTTGTATTTGAAGATAAAATCTTTTTGCTTTGAAGAAGAAAGATCTAGCTGACTGAAATAAGTTCATCAGATGACAACCAACACAAATTGACAAGAACCACGAAAAGTTCTTGTATTTTAAGATAAAATCTTACTCTACTAAGGAAAAAACTTCCAGCTCGCTGAAATATGTTCATTTGCTGAAAACGATCAAAACCTCGAAAAGTTCTTGTATTTGAAGATAAAATATTTTTGCTTTGAAGAAGAAAGATCTAGCTGACTGAAATAAGTTCATTGGATGAAAACCAACAAAAATTGACAAGAACCACGAAAAGTTCTTGTATTTTAAGATAAAATCTTAGGCTATTAAAGAAAAAACTTCCAGCTCGCTGAAATATGTTCATTTGCTGAAAACCATCAAAACCACGAAAAGTTCTTGAATTTGAAGATAAAATCTTTTTGCTTTGAAGAAGAAAGATCTAGCTGACTGAAATAAGTTCATTGGATGAAAACCAACAAAAATTGACAAGAACCACAAAAAGTTCTTGTATTTTAAGATAAAATCTTACTCTATTAAGGAAAAAACTTCCAGCTCGCTGAAATATGTTCATTTGCTGAAAACCATCAAAACCACGAAAATTTCTTGTATTTGAAGATAAAATCTTTTTGCTTTGAAGAAGAAAGATCAAGCTGACTGAAATAAGTTCATTAGATGAAAACCAACAAAATTTGACAAGAACCACGAAAACTTCTTGTATTTTAAGGTAATATCTTACGCTATTAAAGAAAAAACTTCTGGCTCGCTGAAATATGTTCATTTGCTGTAAACCAACAAAACCATGAAAAGTTCTTGTATTTGAAGATAAAATCTTTTTGCTTTGAAGAAGAAAGATCCAGCTGACTGAAATAAGTTCATTGGATGAAACCAACAAAAATTGACAAGAACCACGAAAAGTTCTTGTATTTTAAGATAAAATCTTAGGCTATTAAAGAAAAAACTTCCAGCTCGCTGAAATATGTTCATTTGCTGAAAACCATCAAAACCACGAAAAGTTCTTGTATTTGAAGATAAAATCTTTTTGCTTTGAAGAAGAAAGATCTAGCTGACTGAAATAAGTTCATCAGATGACAACCAACACAAATTGACAAGAACCACGAAAAGTTCTTGTATTTTAAGATAAAATCTTACTCTATTAAGGAAAAAACTTCCAGCTCGCTGAAATATGTTCATTTGCTGAAAACGATCAAAACCTCGAAAAGTTCTTGTATTTGAAGATAAAATCTTTTTGCTTTGAAGAAGAAAGATCTAGCTGACTGAAATAAGTTCATTGGATGAAAACCAACAAAAATTGACAAGAACCACGAAAAGTTCTTGTATTTTAAGATAAAATCTTAGGCTATTAAAGAAAAAACTTCCAGCTCGCTGAAATATGTTCATTTGCTGAAAACCATCAAAACCACGAAAAGATCTTGAATTTGAAGATAAAATCTTTTTGCTTTGAAGAAGAAAGATCTAGCTGACTGAAATAAGTTCATTAGATGAAAACCAACAAAAATTGACAAGAACCACAAAAAGTTCTTGTATTTTAAGATAAAATCTTACTCTATTAAGGAAAAAACTTCCAGCTCGCTGAAATATGTTCATTTGCTGAAAACCATCAAAACCACGAAAATTTCTTGTATTTGAAGATAAAATCTTTTTGCTTTGAAGAAGAAAGATCCAGCTGACTGAAATAAGTTCATTAGATGAAAACCAACAAAAATTGACAAGAACCACGAAAAGTTCTTGTATTTTAAGATAAAATCTTACTCGATTAAGGAAAAAACTTCCAGCTCGCTGAAAAATGTTCATTTGCTGAAAACCATCAAAACCACGAAAAGTTCTTGTATTTGAAGATAAAATCTTTTTGCTTTGAAGAAGAAAGATCTAGCTGACTGAAATAAGTTCATTGGATGAAAACCAACAAAAATTGACAAGAACCACGAAAAGTTCTTGTATTTTAAGATAAAATCTTACTCTATTAAGGAAAAAACTTCCAGCTCGCTGAAATATGTTCATTTGCTGAAAACCATCAAAACCACGAAAAGTTCTTGTATTTGAAGATAAAATCTTTTTGCTTTGAAGAAGAAAGATCCAGCTGACTGAAATAAGTTCATTCGATGAAAACCAACAAAAATTGACAAGAACCACGAAAAGTTCTTGTATTTTAAGATAAAATCTTAGGCTATTAAAGAAAAAACTTCCAGCTCGCTGAAATATGTTCATTTGCTGAAAACCATCGAAACCACGAAAAGTTCTTGAATTTGAAGATAAAATCTTTTTGCTTTGAAGAAGAAAGATCTAGCTGACTGAAATAAGTTCATTCGATGAAAACCAACAAAAATTGACAAGAACCACGAAAAGTTCTTGTATTTTAAGATAAAATCTTAGGCTATTAAAGAAAAAACTTCCAGCTCGCTGAAATATGTTCATTTGCTGAAAACCATCAAAACCACGAAAAGTTCTTGAATTTGAAGATAAAATCTTTTTGCTTTGAAGAAGAAAGATCTAGCTGACTGAAATAAGTTCATTGGATGAAAACCAACAAAAATTGACAAGAACCACAAAAAGTTCTTGTATTTTAAGATAAAATCTTACTCTATTAAGGAAAAAACTTCCAGCTCGCTGAAATATGTTCATTTGCTGAAAACCATCAAAACCACGAAAATTTCTTGTATTTGAAGATAAAATCTTTTTGCTTTGAAGAAGAAAGATCTAGCTGACTGAAATAAGTTCATTAGATGAAAACCAACAAAAATTGACAAGAACCACGAAAAGTTCTTGTATTTTAAGATAAAATCTTACTCGATTAAGGAAAAAACTTCCAGCTCGCTGAAATATGTTCATTTGCTGAAAACCATCAAAACCACGAAAAGTTCTTGTATTTGAAGATAAAATCTTTTTGCTTTGAAGAAGAAAGATCTGGCTGACTGAAATAAGTTCATTGGATGAAAACCAACAAAAATTGACAAGAACCACGAAAAGTTCTTGTATTTTAAGATAAAATCTTACTCTATTAAGGAAAAAACTTCCAGCTCGCTGAAATATGTTCATTTGCTGAAAACCATCAAAACCACGAAAAGTTCTTGTATTTGAAGATAAAATCTTTTTGCTTTGAAGAAGAAAGATCTGGCTGACTGAAATAAGTTCATTAGATGAAAACCAACAAAAATTGACAAGAACCACGAAAAGTTCTTGTATTTTAAGATAAAATCTTACGCTGTTAAAGAAAAAACTCCCAGCTCGCTGAAATATGTTCATTTGCTGAAAACCAACAAAACCACGAAAAGTTCTTGTATTTGAAGATAAAATCTTTTTTCTTTGAAGAAGAAAGATCCAGCTGACTGAAATAAGTTCATTAGATGAAAACCAACAAAAATTGACAAGAACCACGAAAAGTTCTTGTATTTTAAGATAAAATCTTACTCTATTAAGGAAAAAACTTCCAGCTCGCTGAAATATGTTCATTTGCTGAAAACCATCAAAACCACGAAAAGTTCTTGTATTTGAAGATAAAATCTTTTTGCTTTGAAGAAGAAAGATCGAGCTGACTGAAATAAGTTCATTAGATGAAAACCAACAAAAAATGACAAGAACCACGAAAAGTTCTTGTATTTTAAGATAAAATCTTACTCAATGAAAGAAAAAACTTCCAGCTCGCTGAAATATGTTAATTTGCTGAAAACCATCAAAACCACGAAAAGTTCTTGTATTTGAAGATAAAATCTTTTTGCTTTGAAGAAGAAAGATCTAGCTGACTGAAATAAGTTCATCAGATGAAAACCAACAAAAATTGACAAGAACCACGAAAAGTTCTTGTAATTTAAGATAAAATCTTACTCGATTAAGGAAAAAACTTCCAGCTCGCTGAAATATGTTCATTTGCTGAAAACCATCAAAACCACGAAAAGTTCTTGTATTTGAAGATAAAATCTTTTTGCTTTGAAGAAGAAAGATCCAGCTGACTGAAATAAGTTCATTGGATGAAAACCAACAAAAATTGACAAGAACCACGAAAAGTTCTTGTATTTTAAGATAAAATCTTAGGCTATTAAAGAAAAAACTTCCAGCTCGCTGAAATCTGTTCATTTGCTGAAAACCATCAAAACCAAGAAAAGCTCTTGTATTTGAAGATAAAATCTTTTTGCTTTGAAGAAGAAAGATCGAGCTGACTGAAATAAGTTCATTAGATGAAAACCAACAAAAATTGACAAGAACCACGAAAAGTTCTTGTATTTTAAGATAAAATCTTACTCTGTTAAAGAAAAAACTCCCAGCTCGCTGAAATATGTTCATTTGCTGAAAAACAACAAAACCGCGAAAAGTTCTTGTATTTGAAGATAAAATCTTTTTGCTTTGAAGAAGAAAGATCTAGCTGACTGAAATAATTTCATTGGATGAAAACCAACAAAAATTGACAGGAACCACGAAAAGTTCTTGTATTTTAAGATAAAATCTTACGCTATTAAAGAAAAAACTCCCAGCTCGCTGAAATATGTTCATTTGCTGAAAACCAACAAAACCACGAAAAGTTCTTGTATTTGAAGATAAAATCTTTTTTCTTTGAAGAAGAAAGATCTAGCTGACTGAAATAAGTTCATGAGATGAAAACCAACAAAATTTGACAAGAACCACGAAAAGTTCTTGTATTTTAAGATAAAATCTTACTCTATTAAGGAAAAACTTCCAGCTCGCTGAAATATGTTCATTTGCTGAAAACCATCAAAACCACGAAAAGTTCTTGAATTTGAAGATAAAATCTTTTTGCTTTGAAGAAGAAAGATCTAGCTGACTGAAATAAGTTCATTAGATGAAAACCAACAACAATTGACAAGAACCACAAAAAGTTCTTGTATTTTAAGATAAAATCTTACTCTATTCAGGAAAAAACTTCCAGCTCTCTGAAATATGTTCATTTGCTGAAAACCATCAAAACCACGAAAAGTTCTTGTATTTGAAGATAAAATCTTTTTGCTTTGAAGAAGAAAGATCTAGCTGACTGAAATAAGTTCAATAGATGAAAACCAACAAAAATTGACAAGAACCACGAAAAGTTCTTGTATTTTAAGATAAAATCTGACTTGATTAAGGAAAAAAACTTCCAGCTCGCTGAAATATGTTCATTTGCTGAAAACCATCAAAACCACGAAAAGTTCTTGTATTTGAAGATAAAATCTTTTTGCTTTGAAGAAGAAAGATCTAGCTGACTGAAATAAGTTCATTGGATGAAAACCAACAAAAATTGACAAGAACCACGAAAAGTTCTTGTATTTTAAGATAAAATCTTACTCTATTAAGGAAAAAACTTCCAGCTCGCTGAAATATGTTCATTTGCTGAAAACCATCAAAACCACGAAAAGTTCTTGTATTTGAAGATAAAATCTTTTTGCTTTGAAGAAGAAAGATCGAGCTGACTGAAATAAGTTCATCAGATGAAAACCAACAAAAATTGACAAGAACCACGAAAAGTTCTTGTATTTTAAGATAAAATCTTACTCGATTAAGGAAAAAACTTCCAGCTCGCTGAAATATGTTCATTTGCTGAAAACCATCAAAACCACGAAAAGTTCTTGTATTTGAAGATAAAATCTTTTTGCTTTGAAGAAGAAAGATCTTGCTGACTGAAATAAGTTCATTGGATGAAAACCAACAAAAATTGACAAGAACCACGAAAAGTTCTTGTATTTTAAGATAAAATCTTACTCTATTAAGGAAAAAACTTCCAGCTCGCTGAAATATGTTCATTTGCTGAAAACCATCAAAACCACGAAAAGTTCTTGTATTTGAAGATAAAATCTTTTTGCTTTGAAGAAGAAAGATCCAGCTGACTGAAATAAGTTCATTGGATGAAAACCAACAAAAATTGACAAGAACCACGAAAAGTTCTTGTATTTTAAGATAAAATCTTAGGCGATTAAAGAAAAAACTTCCAGCTCGCTGAAATCTGTTCATTTGCTGAAAACCATCAAAACCAAGAAAAGCTCTTGAATTTGAAGATAAAATCTTTTTGCTTTGAAGAAGAAAGATCTAGCTGACTGAAATAAGTTCATTAGATGAAAACCAACAAAAATTGACAAGAACCACGAACAGTTCTTGTATTTTAAGATAAAATCTTACTCTATGAAGGAAAAAACTTCCAGCTCGCTGAAATATGTTCATTTGCTGAAAACCATCAAAACCACGAAAAGTTCTTGTATTTGAAGATAAAATCTTTTTGCTTTGACGGTTGAGAAAGGCATGGATGTTAGGGAACTTGGGGAAATAAATAGTGATGTCTTGAGGAGTGTACATATTACAGAGAGGGAGGTGCTGGAAGTATTAACGCGCATCAAGGTCGATAAATCTCCGGGACCTGATGAAATGTATCCCAGGACGTTATGGGAGGTTAGGGAGGAAATTGCGGGTCCCCTAGCAGAGATATTTGAATCATCCACCGCGACAAGTGAGGTGCCTGAAGATTGGAGGGTAGCAAATGTTGTGCCTTTGTTTAAGAAGGGCGGCAGGGAAAAGCCTGGGAACTACAGACCAGTGAGCCTGACATCTGTAGTGGGTAAGTTGTTAGAGGGTATTCTGAGGGACAGGATCTACAGGCATTTGGAGAGGCAGGGACTAATTAGGAACAGTCAGCATGGTTTTGTGAGAGGAAAATCATGTCTCACGAATTTGATTGAGTTTTTTGAAGGGGTAACCAAGAAGATAGATGAGGGCTGTGCAGTAGACGTGGTCTACATGGACTTCAGCAAAGCATTTGACAAGGTACCGCATGGTAGGTTGTTACATAAGGTTAAATCTCATGGGATCCAAGGTGAGGTAGCCAATTGGATACAAAATTGGCTTGACGACAGAAGACAGAGGGTGGTTGTCGAGGGATGTTTTTCAAACTGGATGCCTGTGTCCAGCGGTGTGCCTCAGGGATCGGTGCTGGGTCCGCTGTTATTTGTTATTTATATTAATGATTTGGATGAGAATTTAGGAGGCATGGTTAGTAAGTTTGCAGATGACACCAAGATTGGTGGCATTGTGGACAGTGAAGAAGGTTATCTAGGATTGCAACGGGATCTTGATAAATTGGGCCAGTGGGCCGATGAATGGCAGATGGAGTTTAATTTAGATAAATGTGAGGTGATGCATTTTGGTAGATCGAATCGGGCCAGGACCTACTCCGTTAATGGTAGGGCGTTGGGGAGAGTTATAGAACAAAGAGATCTAGGAGTACAGATTCATAGCTCCTTGAAAGTGGAGTCACAGGTGGATAGGGTGGTGAAGAAGGCATTCAGCATGCTTGGTTTCATTGGTCAGAACATTGAATGCAGGAGTTGGGATGTCTTGTTGAAGTTGTACAGGGCATTGGTGAGGCCACACTTGGAGTACTGTGTACAGTTCTGGTCACCCTATTATAGAAAGGATATTATTAAACTAGAAAGAGTGCAGAAAAGATTTACTAGGATGCTACCGGGACTTGATGGTTTGACTTACAGGGAGAGGTTAGACAGACTGGGACTTTATTCCCTGGAGAGTAGGAGGTTAAGGGGTGATCTTATAGAAGTCTATAAAATAATGAGGGGCATAGATAAGGTCGATAGTCAAAATCTTTTCCCAAAGGTAGGGGAGTCTATAACGAGGGGGCACAGATTTAAGGTGAGAGGGGAGAGATACAAAAGGATCCAGAGGGGCAATTTTTTCACTCAAAGGGTGGTGAGTGTCTGGAACGAGCTGCCAGAGGCAGTAGTAGAGGCGGGTACAATTTTGTCTTTTAAAAAGCATTTGGACAGTTACATGGGGAAGATGGGTATCGAGGGATATGGGCCAAGTGCAGGCAATTGGGACTAGCTTAGTGGTATAAACTGGGCGACATGGACATGTTGGGCCGAAGGGCCTGTTTCCATGTTGTAACTTCTATGATTCTATGATTCTATGATTCTATGAACTTATTTCAGTCAGCAAGATCTTTCCTCTTCAAAGCAAAAAGATTTTATCTTCAAATACAAGAACTTTTCGTGGTTTTGATGGTTTTCAGCAAATGAACATATTTCAGCGAGCTGGAAGTTTTTTCCTTAATCGAGTAAGATTTTATCTTAAAATACAAGAACTTTTCGTGGTTCTTGTCAATTTTTGTTGGTTTTCATCTGATGAACTTATTTCAGTCAGCTCGATCTTTCTTCTTCAAAGCAAAAAGATTTTATCTTCAAATACAAGAACTTTTCGTGGTTTTGATGGTTTTCAGCAAATGAACATATTTCAGCGAGCTGGAAGTTTTTTCTTTAATAGAGTAAGATTTTATCTTAAAATACAAGAACTTTTCGTGGTTCTTGTCAATTTATGTTGGTTTTCATCCAATGAACTTATTTCAGTCAGCTAGATCTTTCTTATTTTTTTTTTTCTTTTTTTACAACATGGAAACAGGCCCTTCGGCCCAACATGTCCATGTCGCCCAGTTTATACCACTAAGCTAGTCCCAATTGCCTGCACTTGGCCCATATCCCTCGATACCCATCTTCCCCATGTAACTGTCCAAATGCTTTTTAAAAGACAAAATTGTACCCGCCTCTACTACTGCCTCTGGCAGCTCGTTCCAGACACTCACCACCCTTTGAGTGAAAAAATTGCCCCTCTGGATCCTTTTGTATCTCTCCCCTCTCACCTTAAATCTGTGCCCCCTCGTTATAGACTCCCCTACCTTTGGGAAAAGATTTTGACTATCGACCTTATCTATGCCCCTCATTATTTTATAGACTTCTATAAGATCACCCCTTAACCTCCTACTCTCCAGGGAATAAAGTCCCAGTCTGTCTAACCTCTCCCTGTAAGTCAAACCATCAAGTCCCGGTAGCATCCTAGTAAATCTTTTCTGCACTCTTTCTAGTTTAATAATATCCTTTCTATAATAGGGTGACCAGAACTGTACACAGTACTCCAAGTGTGGCCTCACCAATGCCCTGTACAACTTCAACAAGACATCCCAACTCCTGCATTCAATGTTCTGACCAATGAAACCAAGCATGCTGAATGCCTTCTTCACCACCCTATCCACCTGTGACTCCACTTTCAAGGAGCTATGAATCTGTACTCCCAGATCTCTTTGTTCTATAACTCTCCCCAACGCCCTACCATTAACGGAGTAGGTCCTGGCCCGATTCGATCTACCAAAATGCATCACCTCACATTTATCTAAATTAAACTCCATCTGCCATTCATCGGCCCACTGGCCCAATTTATCAAGATCCCGTTGCAATCCTAGATAACCTTCTTCACTGTCCACAATGCCACCAATCTTGGTGTCATCTGCAAACTTACTAACCATGCCTCCTAAATTCTCATCCAAATCATTAATATAAATAACAAATAACAGCGGACCCAGCACCGATCCCTGAGGCACACCGCTGGACACAGGCATCCAGTTTGAAAAACAACCCTCGACAACCACCCTCTGTCTTCTGTCGTCAAGCCAATTTTGTATCCAATTGGCTACCTCACCTTGGATCCCATGAGATTTAACCTTATGTAACAACCTACCATGCGGTACCTTGTCAAATGCTTTGCTGAAGTCCATGTAGACCACGTCTACTGCACAGCCCTCATCTATCTTCTTGGTTACCCCTTCAAAAAACTCAATCAAATTCGTGAGACATGATTTTCCTCTCACAAAACCATGCTGACTGTTCCTAATTAGTCCCTGCCTCTCCAAATGCCTGTAGATTCTGTCCCTCAGAATACCCTCTAACAACTTACCCACTACAGATGTCAGGCTCACTGGTCTGTAGTTCCCAGGCTTTTCCCTGCCGCCCTTCTTAAACAAAGGCACAACATTTGCTACCCTCCAATCTTCAGGCACCTCACCTGCAGCGGTGGATGATTCAAATATCTCTGCTAGGGGACCCGCAATTTCCTCCCTAACCTCCCATAACGTCCTGGGATACATTTCATCAGGTCCCGGAGATTTATCTACCTTGATGCGCGTTAAGACTTCCAGCACCTCCCTCTCTGTAATATGTACACTCCTCAAGACATCACTATTTATTTCCCCAAGTTCCCTAACATCCATGCCTTTCTCAACCGTTCATTGGGTGAAAACCAACAAAAATTGACAAGAACCACGAAAAGTTCTTGTATTTTAAGATAAAATCTTACTCTATTAAGGAAAAAACTTCCAGCTCGCTGAAATATGTTCATTTGCTGAAAACCATCAAAACCACGAAAAGTTCTTGTATTTGAAGATAAAATCTTTTTGCTTTGAAGAAGAAAGATCCAGCTGACTGAAATAAGTTCATTGGATGAAAACCAACAAAAATTGACAAGAACCACGAAAAGTTCTTGTATTTTAAGATAAAATCTTAGGCTATTAAAGAAAAAACTTCCAGCTCGCTGAAATCTGTTCATTTGCTGAAAACCATCAAAACCAAGAAAAGCTCTTGTATTTGAAGATAAAATCTTTTTGCTTTGAAGAAGAAAGATCTAGCTGACTGAAATAAGTTCATTAGATGAAAACCAACAAAAATTGAAAAGAACCACGAACAGTTCTTGTTTTTTAAGATAAAATCTTACTCTATGAAGGAAAAAACTTCCAGCTCGCTGAAATATGTTCATTTGCTGAAAACCATCAAAACCACGAAAAGTTCTTGTATTTGAAGATAAAATCTTTTTGCTTTGAAGAAGAAAGATCTAGCTGACTGAAATAAGTTCATTAGATGAAAACCAACAAAAATTGACAAGAACCACGAAAAGTTCTTCTATTTTAAGATAAAATCTTACTCTGTTAAAGAAAAAACTCCCAGCTCGCTGAAATATGTTCATTTGCTGAAAAACAACAAAACCGCGAAAAGTTCTTGTATTTGAAGATAAAATCTTTTTGCTTTGAAGAAGAAAGATCTAGCTGACTGAAATAAGTTCATTGGATGAAAACCAACAAAAATTGACAGGAACCACGAAAAGTTCTTGTATTTTAAGATAAAATCTTACGCTATTAAAGAAAAAACTCCCAGCTCGCTGAAATATGTTCATTTGCTGAAAACCAACAAAACCACGAAAAGTTCTTGTATTTGAAGATAAAATCTTTTTTCTTTGAAGAAGAAAGATCTAGCTGACTGAAATAAGTTCATGAGATGAAAACCAACAAAAATTGACAAGAACCACGAAAAGTTCTTGTATTTTAAGATAAAATCTTACTCTATTAAGGAAAAACTTCCAGCTCGCTGAAATATGTTCATTTGCTGAAAACCATCAAAACCACGAAAAGTTCTTGAATTTGAAGATAAAATCTTTTTGCTTTGAAGAAGAAAGATCCAGCTGACTGAAATAAGTTCATTAGATGAAAACCAACAATAATTGACAAGAACCACGAAAAGTTCTTGTATTTTAAGATAAAATCTTAGGCTATTAAAGAAAAAACTTCCAGCTCGCTGAAATATGTTCATTTGCTGAAAACCATCAAAACCTCGAAAAGTTCTTGTATTTGAAGATAAAATCTTTTTGCTTTGAAGAAGAAAGATCTTGCTGACTGAAATAAGTTCATTGGATGAAAACCAACAAAAATTGACAAGAACCACGAAAAGTTCTTGTATTTTAAGATAAAATCTTACTCTATTAAGGAAAAAACTTCCAGCTCGCTGAAATATGTTCATTTGCTGAAAACCATCAAAACCACGAAAAGTTCTTGTATTTGAAGATAAAATCTTTTTGCTTTGAAGAAGAAAGATCCAGCTGACTGAAATAAGTTCATTGCATGAAAACCAACAAAAATTGACAAGAACCACGAAAAGTTCTTGTATTTTAAGATAAAATCTTAGGCTATTAAAGAAAAAACTTCCAGCTCGCTGAAATCTGTTCATTTGCTGAAAACCATCAAAACCAAGAAAAGCTCTTGTATTTGAAGATAAAATCTTTTTGCTTTGAAGAAGAAAGATCTCGCTGACTGAAATAAGTTCATTAGATGAAAACCAACAAAAATTGACAAGAACCACGAACAGTTCTTGTATTTTAAGATAAAATCTTACTCTATGAAGGAAAAAACTTCCAGCTCGCTGAAATATGTTCATTTGCTGAAAACCATCAAAACCACGAAAAGTTCTTGTATTTGAAGATAAAATCTTTTTGCTTTGAAGAAGAAAGATCTAGCTGACTGAAATAAGTTCATTAGATGAAAACCAACAAAAATTGACAAGAACCACGAAAAGTTCTTGTATTTTAAGATAAAATCTTACTCTGTTAAAGAAAAAACTCCCAGCTCGCTGAAATATGTTCATTTGCTGAAAAACAACAAAACCGCGAAAAGTTCTTGTATTTGAAGATAAAATCTTTTTGCTTTGAAGAAGAAAGATCTAGCTGACTGAAATAAGTTCATGAGATGAAAACCAACAAAAATTGACAAGAACCACGAAAAGTTCTTGTATTTTAAGATAAAATCTTACTCTATTAAGGAAAAACTTCCAGCTCGCTGAAATATGTTCATTTGCTGAAAACCATCAAAACCACGAAAAGTTCTTGAATTTGAAGATAAAATCTTTTTGCTTTGAAGAAGAAAGATCTAGCTGACTGAAATAAGTTCATTAGATGAAAACCAACAAAAATTGACAAGAACCACAAAAAGTTCTTGTATTTTAAGATAAAATCTTACTCTATTAAGGAAAAAACTTCCAGCTCGCTGAAATATGTTCATTTGCTGAAAACCATCAAAACCACGAAAAGTTCTTGTATTTGAAGATAAAATCTTTTTGCTTTGAAGAAGAAAGATCTAGCTGACTGAAATAAGTTCAACAGATGAAAACCAACAAAAATTGACAAGAACCACGAAAAGTTCTTGTATTTTAAGATAAAATCTGACTCGATTAAGGAAAAAACTTCCAGCTCGCTGAAATATGTTCATTTGCTGAAAACCATCAAAACCACGAAAAGTTCTTGTATTTGAAGATAAAATCTTTTTGCTTTGAAGAAGAAAGATCTAGCTGACTGAAATAAGTTCATTGGATGAAAACCAACAAAAATTGACAAGAACCACGAAAAGTTCTTGTATTTTAAGATAAAATCTTACTCTATTAAGGAAGAAACTTCCAGCTCGCTGAAATCTGTTCATTTGCTGAAAACCATCAAAACCACGAAAAGTTCTTGTATTTGAAGATAAAATCTTTTTGCTTTGAAGAAGAAAGATCCAGCTGACTGAAATAAGTTCATTAGATGAAAACCAACAAAAATTGACAAGAACCACGAAAAGTTCTTGTATTTTAAGATAAAATCTTACTCTATTAAGGAAAAAACTTCCAGTTCGCTGAATTATGTTCATTTGCTGAAAACCATCAAAACCACGAAAATTTCTTGTATTTGAAGATAAAATCTTTTTGCTTTGAAGAAGAAAGATCTAGCTGACTGAAATAAGTTCATTAGATGAAAACCAACAAAAATTGACAAGAACAACGAAAAGTTCTTGTATTTTAAGATAAAATCTTACTCTATTAAGGAAAAAACTTCCAGCTCGCTGAAATCTGTTCATTTGCTGAAAACCAACAAAACCACCAAAAGTTCTTGTATTTGAAGATAAAATCTTTTTGCTTTGACGGAGAAAGATCTAGCTGACTGAAATAAGTTCATTCGATGAAAACCAACAAAAATTGACAATAACCACGAAAAGTTCTTGTATTTTAAGATAAAATCTTAGGCTATTAAAGAAAAAACTTCCAGCTCGCTGAAATATGTTCATTTGCTGAAAACCATCAAAACCTCGAAAAGTTCTTGTATTTGAAGATAAAATCTTTTTGCTTTGAAGAAGAAAGATCTAGCTGACTGAAATAAGTTCATTGGATGAAAACCAACAAAAATTGACAAGAACCATGAAAAGTTCTTGTATTTTAAGATAAAATCTTACTCTATTCAAGAAAAAACTTCCAGCTCGCTGAAATATGTTCATTTGCTGAAAACCATCAAAACCACGAAAAGTTCTTGTATTTGAAGATAAAATCTTTTTGCTTTGAAGAAGAAAGATCTAGCTGACTGAAATAAGTTCATTAGATGAAAACCAACAAAAATTGACAAGAACCACGAAAAGTTCTTGTATTTTAAGATAAAATCTTACGCTGTTAAAGAAAAAACTCCCAGCTCGCTGAAATATGTTAATTTGCTGAAAACCAACAAAACCACGAAAAGTTCTTGTATTTGAAGATAAAATCTTTTTTCTTTGAAGAAGAAAGATCTAGCTGACTGAAATAAGTTCATTGGATGAAAACCAACAAAAATTGACAAGAACCACGAAAAGTTCTTGTATTTTAAGATAAAATCTTACTCTATCAAGGAAAAAACTTCCAGCTCGCTGAAATATGTTCATTTGCTGAAAACCATCAAAACCTCGAAAAGTTCTTGAATTTGAAGATAAAATCTTTTTGCTTTGAAGAAGAAAGATCTAGCTGACTGAAATAAGTTCATTAGATGAAAACCAACAAAAATTGACAAGAACCACAAAAAGTTCTTGTATTTTAAGATAAAATCTTACTCTATTAAGGAAAAAACTTCCAGCTCGCTGAAATATGTTCATTTGCTGAAAACCATCAAAACCACGAAAAGTTCTTGTATTTGAAGATAAAATCTTTTTGCTTTGAAGAAGAAAGATCTAGCTGACTGAAATAAGTTCAACAGATGAAAACCAACAAAAATTGACAAGAACCACGAAAAGTTCTTGTATTTTAAGATAAAATCTGACTCGATTAAGGAAAAAACTTCCAGCTCGCTGAAATATGTTCATTTGCTGAAAACCATCAAAACCACGAAAAGTTCTTGTATTTGAAGATAAAATCTTTTTGCTTTGAAGAAGAAAGATCTAGCTGACTGAAATAAGTTCATTGGATGAAAACCAACAAAAATTGACAAGAACCACGAAAAGTTCTTGTATTTTAAGATAAAATCTTACTCTATTAAGGAAGAAACTTCCAGCTCGCTGAAATCTGTTCATTTGCTGAAAACCATCAAAACCACGAAAAGTTCTTGTATTTGAAGATAAAATCTTTTTGCTTTGAAGAAGAAAGATCCAGCTGACTGAAATAAGTTCATTAGATGAAAACCAACAAAAATTGACAAGAACCACGAAAAGTTCTTGTATTTTAAGATAAAATCTTACTCTATTAAGGAAAAAACTTCCAGTTCGCTGAATTATGTTCATTTGCTGAAAACCATCAAAACCACGAAAATTTCTTGTATTTGAAGATAAAATCTTTTTGCTTTGAAGAAGAAAGATCTAGCTGACTGAAATAAGTTCATTAGATGAAAACCAACAAAAATTGACAAGAACAACGAAAAGTTCTTGTATTTTAAGATAAAATCTTACTCTATTAAGGAAAAAACTTCCAGCTCGCTGAAATCTGTTCATTTGCTGAAAACCAACAAAACCACCAAAAGTTCTTGTATTTGAAGATAAAATCTTTTTGCTTTGACGGAGAAAGATCTAGCTGACTGAAATAAGTTCATTCGATGAAAACCAACAAAAATTGACAATAACCACGAAAAGTTCTTGTATTTTAAGATAAAATCTTAGGCTATTAAAGAAAAAACTTCCAGCTCGCTGAAATATGTTCATTTGCTGAAAACCATCAAAACCTCGAAAAGTTCTTGTATTTGAAGATAAAATCTTTTTGCTTTGAAGAAGAAAGATCTAGCTGACTGAAATAAGTTCATTGGATGAAAACCAACAAAAATTGACAAGAACCATGAAAAGTTCTTGTATTTTAAGATAAAATCTTACTCTATTCAAGAAAAAACTTCCAGCTCGCTGAAATATGTTCATTTGCTGAAAACCATCAAAACCACGAAAAGTTCTTGTATTTGAAGATAAAATCTTTTTGCTTTGAAGAAGAAAGATCTAGCTGACTGAAATAAGTTCATTAGATGAAAACCAACAAAAATTGACAAGAACCACGAAAAGTTCTTGTATTTTAAGATAAAATCTTACGCTGTTAAAGAAAAAACTCCCAGCTCGCTGAAATATGTTAATTTGCTGAAAACCAACAAAACCACGAAAAGTTCTTGTATTTGAAGATAAAATCTTTTTTCTTTGAAGAAGAAAGATCTAGCTGACTGAAATAAGTTCATTGGATGAAAACCAACAAAAATTGACAAGAACCACGAAAAGTTCTTGTATTTTAAGATAAAATCTTACTCTATCAAGGAAAAAACTTCCAGCTCGCTGAAATATGTTCATTTGCTGAAAACCATCAAAACCTCGAAAAGTTCTTGTATTTGAAGATAAAATCTTTTTGCTTTGAAGAAGAAAGATCTAGCTGACTGAAATAAGTTCATTAGATGAAAACCAACAAAAATTGACAAGAACCACGAAAAGTTCTTGTATTTTAAGATAAAATCTTACTCTATTAAGGAAAAAACTTCCAGCTCGCTGAAATATGTTCATTTGCTGAAAACCATCAAAACCACGAAAAGTTCTTGTATTTGAAGATAAAATCTTTTTGCTTTGAAGAAGAAAGATCTAGCTGACTGAAATAAGTTCATCAGATGAAAACCAACAAAAATTGACAAGAACCACGAAAAGTTCTTGTATTTTAAGATAAAATCTAACTCGATTAAGGAAAAAACTTCCAGCTCGCTGAAATATGTTCATTTGCTGAAAACCATCAAAACCACGAAAAGTTCTTGTATTTGAAGATAAAATCTTTTTGCTTTGAAGAAGAAAGATCTATCTGACTGAAATAAGTTCATTAGATGAAAACCAACAAAAATTGACAAGAACCACGAAAAGTTCTTGTATTTTAAGATAAAATCTTACTCTATCAAGGGAAAAACTTCCAGCTCGCTGAAATATGTTCATTTGCTGAAAACCATCAAAACCACGAAAAGTTCTTGTATTTGAAGATAAAATCTTTTTGCTTTGAAGAAGAAAGATCCAGCTGACTGAAATAAGTTCATTAGATGAAAACCAACAAAAATTGACAAGAACCACGAAAAGTTCTTGTATTTTAAGATAAAATCTTAGGCTATTAAAGAAAAAACTTCCAGCTCGCTGAAATCTGTTCATTTGCTGAAAACCATCAAAACCAAGAAAAGCTCTTGTATTTGAAGATAAAATCTTTTTGCTTTGAAGAAGAAAGATCTAGCTGACTGAAATAAGTTCATTAGATGAAAACCAACAAAAATTGACAAGAACCACGAACAGTTCTTGTATTTTAAGATAAAATCTTACTCTTGAAGGAAAAAACTTCCAGCTCGCTGAAATATGTTCATTTGCTGAAAACCATCAAAACCACGAAAAGTTCTTGTATTTGAAGATAAAATCTTTTTGCTTTGAAGAAGAAAGATCTGGCTGACTGAAATAAGTTCATTAGATGAAAACCAACAAAAATTGACAAGAACCACGAAAACTTCTTGTATTTTAAGATAAAATCTTACTCTATTAAGGAAAAAACTTCCAGCTCACTGAAATATGTTCATTTGCTGAAAAACAACAAAACCGCGAAAAGTTCTTGTATTTGAAGATAAAATCTTTTTGCTTTGAAGAAGAAAGATCTAGCTGACTGAAATAAGTTCATTAGATGAAAACCAACAAAAATTGACAAGAACCATGAAAAGTTCTTGTATTTTAAGATAATATCTTACGCTATTAAAGAAAAAACTTCTGGCTCGCTGAAATATGTTCATTTGCTGAAAACCAACAAAACCACGAAAAGTTCTTGTATTTGAAGATAAAATCTTTTTGCTTTGAAGAAGAAAGATCCAGCTGACTGAAATAAGTTCATTAGATGAAAACCAACAAAAATTGACAAGAACAAGAAACGTTCTTGTATTTTAAGATAAAATCTTACTCTATTAAAGAAAAAACTTCCAGCTCGCTGAAATCTGTTCATTTGCTGAAAACCATCAAAACCACGAAAAGTTCTTGTATTTGAAGACAAAATCTTTTTGCTTTGAAGAAGAAAGATCTAGCTGACTGAAATGAGTTCATTAGATGAAAACCAACAAAAATTGACAAGAACCACGAAAAGTTCTTGTATTTTAAGATAAAATCTTACTCTATTAAGGAAAAAACTTCCAGTTCGCTGAAATCTGTTCATTTGCTGAAAACCAACAAAACCACCAAAAGTTCTTGTATTTGAAGATAAAATCTTTTTGCTTTGACGAAGAAAGATCTAGCTGACTGAAATAAGTTCATGAGATGAAAACCAACAAAAATTGACAAGAACCACGAAAAGTTCTTGTATTTTAAGATAAAATCTTAGGCTATTAAAGAAAAAACTTCCAGCTCGCTGAAATCTGTTCATTTGCTGAAAACCATCAAAACCACGAAAAGTTCTTGTATTTGAAGATACATTCTTTTTGCTTTGAAGAAGAAAGATCCAGCTGACTGAAATAAGTTCATTAGATGAAAACCAACAAAAATTGACAAGAACCACGAAAAGTTCTTGTGTTTTAAGATAAAATCTTACTCCGTTAAAGAAAAAACTCCCAGCTCGCTGAAATATGTTCATTTGCTGAAAAACAACAAAACCGCGAAAAGTTCTTGTATTTGAAGATAAAATCTTTTTGCTTTGAAGATGAAAGATCAAGCTGACTGAAATAAGTTCATTAGATGAAAACCAACAAAAATTGACAAGAACCACGAAAAGTTCTTGTGTTTTAAGATAAAATCTTACTCCGTTAAAGAAAAAACTCCCAGCTCGCTGAAATATGTTCATTTGCTGAAAACCATCAAAACCACGAAAAGTTCTTGTATTTGAAGATAAAATCTTTTTGCTTTGAAGATGAAAGATCTAGCTGACTGAAATAAGTTCATTGGATGAAAACCAACAAAAATTGACAAGAACCACGAAAAGTTCTTGTATTTTAAGACAAAATCTTACTCTATTAAGGAAAAAACTTCCAGCTCGCTGAAATATGTTCATTTGCTGAAAACCATCAAAACAACGAAAAGTTCTTGTATTTGAAGATAAAATCTTTTTTCTTTGAAGAAGAAAGATCTAGCTGACTGAAATAAGTTCATTAGATGAAAACCAACAAAAATTGACAAGAACCACGAAAAGTTCTTGTATTTTAAGATAAAATCTTACTCTGTTAAGGAAAAAACTCCCAGCTCGCTGAAATATGTTCATTTGCTGAAAACCAACAAAACCACGAAAAGTTCTTGTATTTGAAGATAAAATCTTTATTCTTTGAAGAAGAAAGATACAGCTGACTGAAATAAGTTCATTAAATGAAAACCAACAAAAATTGACAAGAACCACGAAAAGTTCTTGTATTTTAAGATAAAATCTTACTCTATTAAGGAAAAAACATCCAGCTCGCTGAAATATGTTCATTTGCTGAAAACCATCAAAACCACGAAAAGTTCTTGTATTTGAAGATAAAATCTTTTTGCTTTGAAGAAGAAAGATCTAGCTGACTGAAATAAGTTCATTGGATGAAAACCAACAAAAATTGACAAGAACCACGAAAAGTTCTTGTATTTTAAGATAAAATCTTACGCTACGAAAGAAAAAACTCCCAGCTCGCTGAAATATGTTCATTTGCTGAAAACCATCAAAACCGCGAAAAGTTCTTGTATTTGAAGATAAAATCTTTTTGCTTTGAAGAAGAAAGATCCAGCTGACTGAAATAAGTTCATTAGATGAAAACCAACAAAATTTGACAAGAACCACGAAAAGTTCTTGTATTTGAAGATAATATCTTACGCTATTAAAGAAAAAACTTCTGGCTCGCTGAAATATGTTCATTTGCTGAAAACCAACAAAACCACGAAAAGTTCTTGTATTTGAAGATAAAATCTTTTTGCTTTGAAGAAGAAAGATCCAGCTGACTGAAATAAGTTCATTAGATGAAAACCAACAAAAATTGACAAGAACAAGAAACGTTCTTGTATTTTAAGATAAAATCTTACTCTATTAAAGAAAAAACTTCCAGCTCGCTGAAATCTGTTCATTTGCTGAAAACCATCAAAACCACGAAAAGTTCTTGTATTTGAAGACAAAATCTTTTTGCTTTGAAGAAGAAAGATCTAGCTGACTGAAATAAGTTCATTCGATGAAAACCAACAAAAATTGACAAGAACCACGAAAAGTTCTTGTATTTTAAGATAAAATCTTACTCTATTCAGGAAAAAACTTCCAGCTCGCTGAAATATGTTCATTTGCTGAAAACCATCAAAACCACGAAAAGTTCTTGTATGTGAAGATAAAATCTTTTTGCTTTGAAGAAGAAAGATCTAGCTGACTGAAATAAGTTCATTAGATGAAAACCAACAAAAATTGACAAGAACCACGAAAAGTTCTTGTATTTTAAGATAAAATCTTACGCTACGAAAGAAAAAACTCCCAGCTCGCTGAAATATGTTCATTTGCTGAAAACCATCAAAACCGCGAAAAGTTCTTGTATTTGAAGATAAAATCTTTTTGCTTTGAAGAAGAAAGATCTAGCTGACTGAAATAAGTTCATTAGATGAAAACCAACAAAATTTGACAAGAACCACGAAAACTTCTTGTATTTTAAGATAATATCTTACGCTATTCAAGAAAAAACTTCTGGCTCGCTGAAATATGTTCATTTGCTGAAAACCAACAAAACCACGAAAAGTTCTTGTATTTGAAGATAAAATCTTTTTGCTTTGAAGAAGAAAGATCCAGCTGACTGAAATAAGTTCATTAGATGAAAACCAACAAAAATTGACAAGAACCACGAAAAGTTCTTGTATTTTAAGATAAAATCTTAGGCTATTAAAGAAAACACTTCCAGCTCGCTGAAATCTGTTCATTTGCTGAAAACCATCAAAACCACGAAAAGTTCTTGTATTTGAAGATAAATTCTTTTTGCTTTGAAGAAGAAAGATCCAGCTGACTGAAATAAGTTCATTAGATGAAAACCAACAAAAATTGACAAGAACCACGAAAAGTTCTTGTATTTTAAGATAAAATCTTACTCTATTCAGGAAAAAACTTCCAGCTCGCTGAAATATGTTCATTTGCTGAAAACCATCAAAACCACGAAAAGTTCTTGTATTTGAAGATAAAATCTTTTTGCTTTGAAGAAGAAAGATCCAGCTGACTGAAATAAGTTCATTAGATGAAAACCAACGAAAATTGACAAGAACCACGAAAAGTTCTTGTATTTTAAGATAAAATCTTAATCTATTCAGGAAAAAACTTCCAGCTCGCTGAAATATGTTCATTTGCTGAAAACCATCAAAGCCACGAAAAGTTCTTGTATTTGAAGATAAAATCTTTTTGCTTTGAAGAAGAAAGATCTAGCTGACTGAAATAAGTTCATTAGATGAAAACCAACAAAAATTGACAAGAACCACGAAAAGTTCTTGTATTTTAAGATAAAATCTTACGCTACTGAAGAAAAAACTCCCAGCTCGCTGAAATATGTTCATTTGCTGAAAACCAACAAAACCACGAAAAGTTCTTGTATTTGAAGATAAAATCTTTTTTCTTTGAAGAAGAAAGATCTAGCTGACTGAAATAAGTTCATTAGATGAAAACCAACAAAAATTGACAAGAACCACGAAAAGTTCTTGTATTTTAAGATAAAATCTTACTCTGTTAAAGAAAAAACTCCCAGCTCGCTGAAATATGTTCATTTGCTGAAAACCATCAAAACCGCGAAAAGTTCTTGTATTTGAAGATAAAATCTTTTTGCTTTGAAGAAGAAAGATCTAGCTGACTGAAATAAGTTCATCAGATGAAAACCAACAAAATTTGACAAGAACCACGAAAACTTCTTGTATTTTAAGATAATATCTTACGCTATTAAAGTAAAAACTTCTGGCTCGCTGAAATATGTTCATTTGCTGAAAACCAACAAAACCACGAAAAGTTCTTGTATTTGAAGATAAAATCTTTTTGCTTTGAAGAAGAAAGATCCAGCTGACTGAAATAAGTTCATTAGATGAAAACCAACAAAAATTGACAAGAACAAGAAACGTTCTTGTATTTTAAGATAAAATCTTAGGCTATTAAAGAAAAAACTTCCAGTTCGCTGAAATCTGTTCATTTGCTGAAAACCATCAAAACCACGAAAAGTTCTTGTATTTGAAGATAAAATCTTTTTGCTTTGAAGAAGAAAGATCTCGCTGACTGAAATAAGTTCATTAGATGAAAACCAACAAAAATTGACAAGAACCACGAAAAGTTCTTGTATTTTAAGATAAAATCTTAGGCTATTAAAGAAAAAACTTCCAGCTCGCTGAAATATGTTCATTTGCTGAAAACCATCAAAACCACGAAAAGTTCTTGTATTTGAAGATAAAATCTTTTTGCTTTGACGAAGAAAGATCTAGCTGACTGAAATAAGTTCATTAGATGAAAACCAACAAAAATTGACAAGAACCACGAAAAGTTCTTGTATTTTAAGATAAAATCTTAGGCTATTAAAGAAAAAACTTCCAGCTCGCTGAAATCTGTTCATTTGCTGAAAACCATCAAAACCACGAAAAGTTCTTGTATTTGAAGATAAATTCTTTTTGCTTTGAAGAAGAAAGATCCAGCTGACTGAAATAAGTTCATTAGATGAAAACCAACAAAAATTGACAAGAACCACGAAAAGTTCTTGTATTTTAAGATAAAATCTTACTCTATTCAGGAAAAAACTTCCAGCTCGCTGAAATATGTTCATTTGCTGAAAACCATCAAAACCACGAAAAGTTCTTGTATTTGAAGATAAAATCTTTTTGCTTTGAAGAAGAAAGATCTAGCTGACTGAAATAAGTTCATTAGATGAAAACCAACAAAAATTCACAAGAACCACGAAAAGTTCTTGTATTTTAAGATAAAATCTTACTCTATTAAGGAAAAAACTTCCAGCTCGCTGAAATCTGTTCATTTGCTGAAAACCATCAAAACCACGAAAAGTTCTTGAATTTGAAGATAAAATCTTTTTCCTTTGAAGAAGAAAGATCTAGCTGACTGAAATAAGTTCATTAGATGAAAACCAACAAAAATTGACAAGAACCACGAAAAGTTCTTGTATTTTAAGATAAAATCTTACGCTACTGAAGAAAAAACTCCCAGCTCGCTGAAATATGTTCATTTGCTGAAAACCAACAAAACCACGAAAAGTTCTTGTATTTGAAGATAAAATCTTTTTTCTTTGAAGAAGAAAGATCTAGCTGACTGAAATAAGTTCATTAGATGAAAACCAACTAAAATTGACAAGAACCACGAAAAGTTCTTGTATTTTAAGATAAAATCTTACTCTGTTAAAGAAAAAACTCCCAGCTCGCTGAAATATGTTCATTTGCTGAAAACCATCAAAACCGCGAAAAGTTCTTGTATTTGAAGATAAAATCTTTTTGCTTTGAAGAAGAAAGATCTAGCTGACTGAAATAAGTTCATCAGATGAAAACCAACAAAATTTGACAAGAACCACGAAAACTTCTTGTATTTTAAGATAATATCTTACGCTATTAAAGAAAAAACTTCTGGCTCGCTGAAATATGTTCATTTGCTGAAAACCAACAAAACCACGAAAAGTTCTTGTATTTGAAGATAAAATCTTTTTGCTTTGAAGAAGAAAGATCCAGCTGACTGAAATAAGTTCATTAGATGAAAACCAACAAAAATTGACAAGAACAAGAAACGTTCTTGTATTTTAAGATAAAATCTTAGGCTATTAAAAAAAAACTTCCAGCTCGCTGAAATCTGTTCATTTGCTGAAAACCATCAAAACCACGAAAAGTTCTTGTATTTGAAGATAAAATCTTTTTGCTTTGAAGAAGAAAGATCTAGCTGACTGAAATAAGTTCATTAGATGAAAACCAACAAAAATTGACAAGAACCACGAAAAGTTCTTGTATTTTAAGATAAAATCTTAGGCTATTAAAGAAAAAACTTCCAGCTCGCTGAAATATGTTCATTTGCTGAAAACCATCAAAACCACGAAAAGTTCTTGTATTTGAAGATAAAATCTTTTTGCTTTGAAGAAGAAAGATCTAGCTGACTGAAATAAGTTCATTAGATGAAAACCAACAAAAATTGACAAGAACCACGAAAAGTTCTTGTATTTTAAGATAAAATCTTAGGCTATTAAAGAAAAAACTTCCAGCTCGCTGAAATCTGTTCATTTGCTGAAAACCATCAAAACCACGAAACGTTCTTGTATTTGAAGATAAAATCTTTTTGCTTTGAAGAAGAAAGATCTAGCTGACTGAAATAAGTTCATTAGATGAAAACCAACAAAAATTGACAAGAACCACGAAAAGTTCTTGTATTTTAAGATAAAATCTTACTCTATTAAGGAAAAAACTTCCAGCTCGTTTGCTGAAAACCAACAAAACCACCAAAAGTTCTTGTATTTGAAGATAAAATGTTTTTGCTTTGACGAAGAAAGATCAAGCTGACTGAAATAAGTTCATTAGATGAAAACCAACAAAAATTGACAAGAACCACGAAAAGATCTTGTATTTTAAGATAAAATCTTACGCTATTAAAGAAAAAACTCCCAGCTCGCTGAAATATGTTCATTTGCTGAAAACCAACAAAACCACGAAAAGTTCTTGTATTTGAAGATAAAATCTTTTTTCTTTGAAGAAGAAAGATCTAGCTGACTGAAATAAGTTCATTAGATGAAAACCAACAAAATTTGACAAGAACCACGAAAAGTTCTTGTATTTTAACATACAATCTTACTCTATTAAGGAAAAAACTTCCAGCTCGCTGAAATATGTTCATTTGCTGAAAACCATCAAAACCACGAAAAGTTCTTGTATTTGAAGATAAAATCTTTTTGCTTTGAAGAAGAAAGATCTAGCTGACTGAAATAAGTTCATTCGATGAAAACCAACAAAAATTGACAAGAACCACGAAAAGTTCTTGTATTTTAAGATAAAATCTTACTCTGTTAAAGAAAAAACTCCCAGCTCGCTGAAATATGTTCATTTGCTGAAAAACAACAAAACCGCGAAAAGTTCTTGTATTTGAAGATAAAATCTTTTTTCTTTGAAGAAGAAAGATCTAGCTGACTGAAATAAGTTCATTAGATGAAAACCAACAAAAATTGACAAGAACCACGAAAAGTTCTTGTATTTTAAGATAAAATCTTACTCTATTCAGGAAAAAACTTCCAGCTCGCTGAAATATGTTCATTTGCTGAAAACCATCAAAACCACGAAAAGTTCTTGTATTTGAAGTTAAAATCTTTTTGCTTTGAAGAAGAAAGATCTAGCTGACTGAAATAAGTTCATTAGATGAAAACCAACAAAAATTAACAAGAACCACGAAAAGATCTTGTATTTTAAGATAAAATCTTACGCTATTAAAGAAAAAACTCCCAGCTCGCTGAAATATGTTCATTTGCTGAAAACCAACAAAACCACGAAAAGTTCTTGTATTTGAAGATAAAATCTTTTTTCTTTGAAGAAGAAAGATCTAGCTGACTGAAATAAGTTCATTAGATGAAAACCAACAAAAATTGACAAGAACCACGAAAAGTTCTTGTATTTTAAGATAAAATCTTACTCTATTAAGGAAAAAACTTCCAGCTCGTTTGCTGAAAACCAACAAAACCACCAAAAGTTCTTGTATTTGAAGATAAAATGTTTTTGCTTTGACGAAGAAAGATCTAGCTGACTGAAATAAGTTCATTAGATGAAAACCAACAAAAATTAACAAGAACCACGAAAAGATCTTGTATTTTAAGATAAAATCTTACGCTATTAAAGAAAAAACTCCCAGCTCGCTGAAATATGTTCATTTGCTGAAAACCAACAAAACCACGAAAAGTTCTTGTATTTGAAGATAAAATCTTTTTTCTTTGAAGAAGAAAGATCTAGCTGACTGAAATAAGTTCATTAGATGAAAACCAACAAAAATTGACAAGAACCACGAAAAGTTCTTGTATTTTAAGATAAAATCTTACTCTATTAAGGAAAAAACTTCCAGCTCGTTTGCTGAAAACCAACAAAACCACCAAAAGTTCTTGTATTTGAAGATAAAATGTTTTTGCTTTGACGAAGAAAGATCTAGCTGACTGAAATAAGTTCATTAGATGAAAACCAACAAAAATTGACAAGAACCACGAAAGGTTCTTGTATTTTAAGATAAAATCTTACTCTGTTCATGAAAAAACTTCCAGCTCGCTGAAATATGTTCATTTGCTGAAAACCATCAAAACCACGAAAAGTTCTTGTATTTGAAGATAAAATCTTTTTGCTTTGAAGAAGAAAGATCTAGCTGACTGAAATAAGTTCATTAGATGAAAACCAACAAAAATTGACAAGAACCACGAAAAGATCTTGTATTTTAAGATGAAATCTTACGCTATTAAAGAAAAAACTCCCAGCTCGCTGAAATATGTTCATTTGCTGAAAACCATCAAAACCACGAAAAGTTCTTGTATTTGAAGATAAAATCTTTTTGCTTTGAAGAAGAAAGATCTAGCTGACTGAAATAAGTTCATGAGATGAAAACCAACAAAAATTGACAAGAACCACGAAAAGTTCTTGTATTTTAAGATAAAATCTTACTCTGTTAAAGAAAAAACTCCCAGCTCGCTGAAATATGTTCATTTGCTGAAAAACAACAAAACCGCGAAAAGTTCTTGTATTTGAAGATAAAATCTTTTTGCTTTGAAGAAGAAAGATCCAGCTGACTGAAATAAGTTCATGAGATGAAAACCAACAAAAATTGACAAGAACCACGAAAAGTTCTTGTATTTTAAGATAAAATCTTACTCTATTCAGGAAAAAACTTCCAGCTCGCTGAAATATGTTCATTTGCTGAAAACCGTCAAAACCACGAAAAGTTCTTGTATTTGAAGATAAAATCTTTTTGCTTTGAAGAAGAAAGATCTAGCTGACTGAAATAAGTTCATTAGATGAAAAGCAACAAAAATTAACAAGAACCACGAAAAGATCTTGTATTTTAAGATAAAATCTTACGCTATTAAAGAAAAAACTCCCAGCTCGCTGAAATATGTTCATTTGCTGAAAACCAACAAAACCACGAAAAGTTCTTGTATTTGAAGATAAAATCTTTTTTCTTTGAAGAAGAAAGATCTAGCTGACTGAAATAAGTTCATTAGATGAAAACCAACAAAAATTGACAAGAACCACGAAAAGTTCTTGTATTTTAACATAAAAACTTACTCTATTAAGGAAAAAACTTCCAGCTCGCTGAAATCTGTTCATTTGCTGAAAACCATCAAAACCACGAAAAGTTCTTGTATTTGAAGATAAAATCTTTTTGCTTTGAAGAAGAAAGATCTAGCTGACTGAAATAAGTTCATTAGATGAAAACCAACAAAAATTGACAAGAACCACGAGAAGTTCTTGTATTTTAAGATAAAATCTTAGGCTATTAAAGAAAAAACTTCCAGCTCGCTGAAATCTGTTCATTTGCTGAAAACCATCAAAACCACGAAAAGTTCTTGTATTTGAAGATAAAATCTTTTTTCTTTGAAGAAGAAAGATCTAGCTGACTGAAATAAGTTCATTAGATGAAAACCAACAAAAATTGACAAGAACCACGAAAAGTTCTTGTATTTTAAGATAAAATCTTACTCTATTCAGGAAAAAACTTCCAGCTCGCTGAAATATGTTCATTTGCTGAAAACCATCAAAACCACGAAAAGTTCTTGTATTTGAAGATAAAATCTTTTTGCTTTGAAGAAGAAAGATCTAGCTGACTGAAATAAGTTCATTAGATGAAAACCAACAAAAATTGACAAGAACCACGAAAAGTTCTTGTATTTTAAGATAAAATCTTACTCTGTTAAAGAAAAAACTTCCAGCTCGCTGAAATATGTTCATTTGCTGAAAACCATCAAAACCACGAAAAGTTCTTGTATTTGAAGATAAAATCTTTTTGCTTTGAAGAAGAAAGATCCAGCTGACTGAAATAAGTTCATGAGATGAAAACCAACAAAAATTGACAAGAACCACGAAAAGTTCTTGTATTTTAAGATAAAATCTTACTCTATTCAGGAAAAAACTTCCAGCTCGCTGAAATATGTTCATTTGCTGAAAACCATCAAAACCACGAAAAGTTCTTGTATTTGAAGTTAAAATCTTTTTGCTTTGAAGAAGAAAGATCTAGCTGACTGAAATAAGTTCATTAGATGAAAACCAACAAAAATTAACAAGAACCACGAAAAGATCTTGTATTTTAAGATAAAATCTTACGCTATTAAAGAAAAAACTCCCAGCTCGCTGAAATATGTTCATTTGCTGAAAACCAACAAAACCACGAAAAGTTCTTGTATTTGAAGATAAAATCTTTTTTCTTTGAAGAAGAAAGATCTAGCTGACTGAAATAAGTTCATTAGATGAAAACCAACAAAAATTGACAAGAACCACGAAAAGTTCTTGTATTTTAAGATAAAATCTTACTCTATTAAGGAAAAAACTTCCAGCTCGTTTGCTGAAAACCAACAAAACCACCAAAAGTTCTTGTATTTGAAGATAAAATCTTTTTGCTTTGAAGAAGAAAGATCTAGCTGACTGAAATAAGTTCATCAGATGAAAACCAACAAAATTTGACAAGAACCACGAAAACTTCTTGTATTTTAAGATAATATCTTACGCTATTAAAGTAAAAACTTCTGGCTCGCTGAAATATGTTCATTTGCTGAAAACCAACAAAACCACGAAAAGTTCTTGTATTTGAAGATAAAATCTTTTTGCTTTGAAGAAGAAAGATCCAGCTGACTGAAATAAGTTCATTAGATGAAAACCAACAAAAATTGACAAGAACAAGAAACGTTCTTGTATTTTAAGATAAAATCTTAGGCTATTAAAGAAAAAACTTCCAGTTCGCTGAAATCTGTTCATTTGCTGAAAACCATCAAAACCACGAAAAGTTCTTGTATTTGAAGATAAAATCTTTTTGCTTTGAAGAAGAAAGATCTCGCTGACTGAAATAAGTTCATTAGATGAAAACCAACAAAAATTGACAAGAACCACGAAAAGTTCTTGTATTTTAAGATAAAATCTTAGGCTATTAAAGAAAAAACTTCCAGCTCGCTGAAATATGTTCATTTGCTGAAAACCATCAAAACCACGAAAAGTTCTTGTATTTGAAGATAAAATCTTTTTGCTTTGACGAAGAAAGATCTAGCTGACTGAAATAAGTTCATTAGATGAAAACCAACAAAAATTGACAAGAACCACGAAAAGTTCTTGTATTTTAAGATAAAATCTTAGGCTATTAAAGAAAAAACTTCCAGCTCGCTGAAATCTGTTCATTTGCTGAAAACCATCAAAACCACGAAAAGTTCTTGTATTTGAAGATAAATTCTTTTTGCTTTGAAGAAGAAAGATCCAGCTGACTGAAATAAGTTCATTAGATGAAAACCAACAAAAATTGACAAGAACCACGAAAAGTTCTTGTATTTTAAGATAAAATCTTACTCTATTCAGGAAAAAACTTCCAGCTCGCTGAAATATGTTCATTTGCTGAAAACCATCAAAACCACGAAAAGTTCTTGTATTTGAAGATAAAATCTTTTTGCTTTGAAGAAGAAAGATCTAGCTGACTGAAATAAGTTCATTAGATGAAAACCAACAAAAATTCACAAGAACCACGAAAAGTTCTTGTATTTTAAGATAAAATCTTACTCTATTAAGGAAAAAACTTCCAGCTCGCTGAAATCTGTTCATTTGCTGAAAACCATCAAAACCACGAAAAGTTCTTGAATTTGAAGATAAAATCTTTTTCCTTTGAAGAAGAAAGATCTAGCTGACTGAAATAAGTTCATTAGATGAAAACCAACAAAAATTGACAAGAACCACGAAAAGTTCTTGTATTTTAAGATAAAATCTTACGCTACTGAAGAAAAAACTCCCAGCTCGCTGAAATATGTTCATTTGCTGAAAACCAACAAAACCACGAAAAGTTCTTGTATTTGAAGATAAAATCTTTTTTCTTTGAAGAAGAAAGATCTAGCTGACTGAAATAAGTTCATTAGATGAAAACCAACTAAAATTGACAAGAACCACGAAAAGTTCTTGTATTTTAAGATAAAATCTTACTCTGTTAAAGAAAAAACTCCCAGCTCGCTGAAATATGTTCATTTGCTGAAAACCATCAAAACCGCGAAAAGTTCTTGTATTTGAAGATAAAATCTTTTTGCTTTGAAGAAGAAAGATCTAGCTGACTGAAATAAGTTCATCAGATGAAAACCAACAAAATTTGACAAGAACCACGAAAACTTCTTGTATTTTAAGATAATATCTTACGCTATTAAAGAAAAAACTTCTGGCTCGCTGAAATATGTTCATTTGCTGAAAACCAACAAAACCACGAAAAGTTCTTGTATTTGAAGATAAAATCTTTTTGCTTTGAAGAAGAAAGATCCAGCTGACTGAAATAAGTTCATTAGATGAAAACCAACAAAAATTGACAAGAACAAGAAACGTTCTTGTATTTTAAGATAAAATCTTAGGCTATTAAAAAAAAACTTCCAGCTCGCTGAAATCTGTTCATTTGCTGAAAACCATCAAAACCACGAAAAGTTCTTGTATTTGAAGATAAAATCTTTTTGCTTTGAAGAAGAAAGATCTAGCTGACTGAAATAAGTTCATTAGATGAAAACCAACAAAAATTGACAAGAACCACGAAAAGTTCTTGTATTTTAAGATAAAATCTTAGGCTATTAAAGAAAAAACTTCCAGCTCGCTGAAATATGTTCATTTGCTGAAAACCATCAAAACCACGAAAAGTTCTTGTATTTGAAGATAAAATCTTTTTGCTTTGAAGAAGAAAGATCTAGCTGACTGAAATAAGTTCATTAGATGAAAACCAACAAAAATTGACAAGAACCACGAAAAGTTCTTGTATTTTAAGATAAAATCTTAGGCTATTAAAGAAAAAACTTCCAGCTCGCTGAAATCTGTTCATTTGCTGAAAACCATCAAAACCACGAAACGTTCTTGTATTTGAAGATAAAATCTTTTTGCTTTGAAGAAGAAAGATCTAGCTGACTGAAATAAGTTCATTAGATGAAAACCAACAAAAATTGACAAGAACCACGAAAAGTTCTTGTATTTTAAGATAAAATCTTACTCTATTAAGGAAAAAACTTCCAGCTCGTTTGCTGAAAACCAACAAAACCACCAAAAGTTCTTGTATTTGAAGATAAAATGTTTTTGCTTTGACGAAGAAAGATCAAGCTGACTGAAATAAGTTCATTAGATGAAAACCAACAAAAATTGACAAGAACCACGAAAAGATCTTGTATTTTAAGATAAAATCTTACGCTATTAAAGAAAAAACTCCCAGCTCGCTGAAATATGTTCATTTGCTGAAAACCAACAAAACCACGAAAAGTTCTTGTATTTGAAGATAAAATCTTTTTTCTTTGAAGAAGAAAGATCTAGCTGACTGAAATAAGTTCATTAGATGAAAACCAACAAAATTTGACAAGAACCACGAAAAGTTCTTGTATTTTAACATACAATCTTACTCTATTAAGGAAAAAACTTCCAGCTCGCTGAAATATGTTCATTTGCTGAAAACCATCAAAACCACGAAAAGTTCTTGTATTTGAAGATAAAATCTTTTTGCTTTGAAGAAGAAAGATCTAGCTGACTGAAATAAGTTCATTCGATGAAAACCAACAAAAATTGACAAGAACCACGAAAAGTTCTTGTATTTTAAGATAAAATCTTACTCTGTTAAAGAAAAAACTCCCAGCTCGCTGAAATATGTTCATTTGCTGAAAAACAACAAAACCGCGAAAAGTTCTTGTATTTGAAGATAAAATCTTTTTTCTTTGAAGAAGAAAGATCTAGCTGACTGAAATAAGTTCATTAGATGAAAACCAACAAAAATTGACAAGAACCACGAAAAGTTCTTGTATTTTAAGATAAAATCTTACTCTATTCAGGAAAAAACTTCCAGCTCGCTGAAATATGTTCATTTGCTGAAAACCATCAAAACCACGAAAAGTTCTTGTATTTGAAGTTAAAATCTTTTTGCTTTGAAGAAGAAAGATCTAGCTGACTGAAATAAGTTCATTAGATGAAAACCAACAAAAATTAACAAGAACCACGAAAAGATCTTGTATTTTAAGATAAAATCTTACGCTATTAAAGAAAAAACTCCCAGCTCGCTGAAATATGTTCATTTGCTGAAAACCAACAAAACCACGAAAAGTTCTTGTATTTGAAGATAAAATCTTTTTTCTTTGAAGAAGAAAGATCTAGCTGACTGAAATAAGTTCATTAGATGAAAACCAACAAAAATTGACAAGAACCACGAAAAGTTCTTGTATTTTAAGATAAAATCTTACTCTATTAAGGAAAAAACTTCCAGCTCGTTTGCTGAAAACCAACAAAACCACCAAAAGTTCTTGTATTTGAAGATAAAATGTTTTTGCTTTGACGAAGAAAGATCTAGCTGACTGAAATAAGTTCATTAGATGAAAACCAACAAAAATTAACAAGAACCACGAAAAGATCTTGTATTTTAAGATAAAATCTTACGCTATTAAAGAAAAAACTCCCAGCTCGCTGAAATATGTTCATTTGCTGAAAACCAACAAAACCACGAAAAGTTCTTGTATTTGAAGATAAAATCTTTTTTCTTTGAAGAAGAAAGATCTAGCTGACTGAAATAAGTTCATTAGATGAAAACCAACAAAAATTGACAAGAACCACGAAAAGTTCTTGTATTTTAAGATAAAATCTTACTCTATTAAGGAAAAAACTTCCAGCTCGTTTGCTGAAAACCAACAAAACCACCAAAAGTTCTTGTATTTGAAGATAAAATGTTTTTGCTTTGACGAAGAAAGATCTAGCTGACTGAAATAAGTTCATTAGATGAAAACCAACAAAAATTGACAAGAACCACGAAAGGTTCTTGTATTTTAAGATAAAATCTTACTCTGTTCATGAAAAAACTTCCAGCTCGCTGAAATATGTTCATTTGCTGAAAACCATCAAAACCACGAAAAGTTCTTGTATTTGAAGATAAAATCTTTTTGCTTTGAAGAAGAAAGATCTAGCTGACTGAAATAAGTTCATTAGATGAAAACCAACAAAAATTGACAAGAACCACGAAAAGATCTTGTATTTTAAGATGAAATCTTACGCTATTAAAGAAAAAACTCCCAGCTCGCTGAAATATGTTCATTTGCTGAAAACCATCAAAACCACGAAAAGTTCTTGTATTTGAAGATAAAATCTTTTTGCTTTGAAGAAGAAAGATCTAGCTGACTGAAATAAGTTCATGAGATGAAAACCAACAAAAATTGACAAGAACCACGAAAAGTTCTTGTATTTTAAGATAAAATCTTACTCTGTTAAAGAAAAAACTCCCAGCTCGCTGAAATATGTTCATTTGCTGAAAAACAACAAAACCGCGAAAAGTTCTTGTATTTGAAGATAAAATCTTTTTGCTTTGAAGAAGAAAGATCCAGCTGACTGAAATAAGTTCATGAGATGAAAACCAACAAAAATTGACAAGAACCACGAAAAGTTCTTGTATTTTAAGATAAAATCTTACTCTATTCAGGAAAAAACTTCCAGCTCGCTGAAATATGTTCATTTGCTGAAAACCGTCAAAACCACGAAAAGTTCTTGTATTTGAAGATAAAATCTTTTTGCTTTGAAGAAGAAAGATCTAGCTGACTGAAATAAGTTCATTAGATGAAAAGCAACAAAAATTAACAAGAACCACGAAAAGATCTTGTATTTTAAGATAAAATCTTACGCTATTAAAGAAAAAACTCCCAGCTCGCTGAAATATGTTCATTTGCTGAAAACCAACAAAACCACGAAAAGTTCTTGTATTTGAAGATAAAATCTTTTTTCTTTGAAGAAGAAAGATCTAGCTGACTGAAATAAGTTCATTAGATGAAAACCAACAAAAATTGACAAGAACCACGAAAAGTTCTTGTATTTTAACATAAAAACTTACTCTATTAAGGAAAAAACTTCCAGCTCGCTGAAATCTGTTCATTTGCTGAAAACCATCAAAACCACGAAAAGTTCTTGTATTTGAAGATAAAATCTTTTTGCTTTGAAGAAGAAAGATCTAGCTGACTGAAATAAGTTCATTAGATGAAAACCAACAAAAATTGACAAGAACCACGAGAAGTTCTTGTATTTTAAGATAAAATCTTAGGCTATTAAAGAAAAAACTTCCAGCTCGCTGAAATCTGTTCATTTGCTGAAAACCATCAAAACCACGAAAAGTTCTTGTATTTGAAGATAAAATCTTTTTTCTTTGAAGAAGAAAGATCTAGCTGACTGAAATAAGTTCATTAGATGAAAACCAACAAAAATTGACAAGAACCACGAAAAGTTCTTGTATTTTAAGATAAAATCTTACTCTATTCAGGAAAAAACTTCCAGCTCGCTGAAATATGTTCATTTGCTGAAAACCATCAAAACCACGAAAAGTTCTTGTATTTGAAGATAAAATCTTTTTGCTTTGAAGAAGAAAGATCTAGCTGACTGAAATAAGTTCATTAGATGAAAACCAACAAAAATTGACAAGAACCACGAAAAGTTCTTGTATTTTAAGATAAAATCTTACTCTGTTAAAGAAAAAACTTCCAGCTCGCTGAAATATGTTCATTTGCTGAAAACCATCAAAACCACGAAAAGTTCTTGTATTTGAAGATAAAATCTTTTTGCTTTGAAGAAGAAAGATCCAGCTGACTGAAATAAGTTCATGAGATGAAAACCAACAAAAATTGACAAGAACCACGAAAAGTTCTTGTATTTTAAGATAAAATCTTACTCTATTCAGGAAAAAACTTCCAGCTCGCTGAAATATGTTCATTTGCTGAAAACCATCAAAACCACGAAAAGTTCTTGTATTTGAAGTTAAAATCTTTTTGCTTTGAAGAAGAAAGATCTAGCTGACTGAAATAAGTTCATTAGATGAAAACCAACAAAAATTAACAAGAACCACGAAAAGATCTTGTATTTTAAGATAAAATCTTACGCTATTAAAGAAAAAACTCCCAGCTCGCTGAAATATGTTCATTTGCTGAAAACCAACAAAACCACGAAAAGTTCTTGTATTTGAAGATAAAATCTTTTTTCTTTGAAGAAGAAAGATCTAGCTGACTGAAATAAGTTCATTAGATGAAAACCAACAAAAATTGACAAGAACCACGAAAAGTTCTTGTATTTTAAGATAAAATCTTACTCTATTAAGGAAAAAACTTCCAGCTCGTTTGCTGAAAACCAACAAAACCACCAAAAGTTCTTGTATTTGAAGATAAAATGTTTTTGCTTTGACGAAGAAAGATCGAGCTGACTGAAATAAGTTCATTAGATGAAAACCAACAAAAATTGACAAGAACCACGAAAGGTTCTTGTATTTTAAGATAAAATCTTACTCTGTTCATGAAAAAACTTCCAGCTCGCTGAAATATGTTCATTTGCTGAAAACCATCAAAACCACGAAAAGTTCTTGTATTTGAAGATAAAATCTTTTTGCTTTGAAGAAGAAAGATCTAGCTGACTGAAATAAGTTCATTAGATGAAAACCAACAAAAATTGACAAGAACCACGAAAAGATCTTGTATTTTAAGATGAAATCTTACGCTATTAAAGAAAAAACTCCCAGCTCGCTGAAATATGTTCATTTGCTGAAAACCATCAAAACCACGAAAAGTTCTTGTATTTGAAGATAAAATCTTTTTGCTTTGAAGAAGAAAGATCTAGCTGACTGAAATAAGTTCATTAGATGAAAACCAACAAAAATTGACAAGAACCACGAAAAGTTCTTGTATTTTAAGTTAAAATCTTACTCTGTTAAAGAAAAAACTCACAGCTCGCTGAAATATGTTCATTTGCTGAAAAACAACAAAACCGCGAAAAGTTCTTGTATTTGAAGATAAAATCTTTTTGCTTTGAAGAAGAAAGATCCAGCTGACTGAAATAAGTTCATGAGATGAAAACCAACAAAAATTGACAAGAACCACGAAAAGTTCTTGTATTTTAAGATAAAATCTTACTCTATTCAGGAAAAAACTTCCAGCTCGCTGAAATATGTTCATTTGCTGAAAACCGTCAAAACCACGAAAAGTTCTTGTATTTGAAGATAAAATCTTTTTGCTTTGAAGAAGAAAGATCTAGCTGACTGAAATAAGTTCATTAGATGAAAAGCAACAAAAATTAACACGAACCACGAAAAGATCTTGTATTTTAAGATAAAATCTTACGCTATTAAAGAAAAAACTCCCAGCTCGCTGAAATATGTTCATTTGCTGAAAACCAACAAAACCACGAAAAGTTCTTGTATTTGAAGATAAAATCTTTTTTCTTTGAAGAAGAAAGATCTAGCTGACTGAAATAAGTTCATTAGATGAAAACCAACAAAAATTGACAAGAACCACGAAAAGTTCTTGTATTTTAACATAAAAACTTACTCTATTAAGGAAAAAACTTCCAGCTCGCTGAAATCTGTTCATTTGCTGAAAACCATCAAAACCACGAAAAGTTCTTGTATTTGAAGATAAAATCTTTTTGCTTTGAAGAAGAAAGATCTAGCTGACTGAAATAAGTTCATTAGATGAAAACCAACAAAAATTGACAAGAACCACGAGAAGTTCTTGTATTTTAAGATAAAATCTTAGGCTATTAAAGAAAAAACTTCCAGCTCGCTGAAATCTGTTCATTTGCTGAAAACCATCAAAACCACGAAAAGTTCTTGTATTTGAAGATAAAATCTTTTTTCTTTGAAGAAGAAAGATCTAGCTGACTGAAATAAGTTCATTAGATGAAAACCAACAAAAATTGACAAGAACCACGAAAAGTTCTTGTATTTTAAGATAAAATCTTACTCTATTCAGGAAAAAACTTCCAGCTCGCTGAAATATGTTCATTTGCTGAAAACCATCAAAACCACGAAAAGTTCTTGTATTTGAAGATAAAATCTTTTTGCTTTGAAGAAGAAAGATCTAGCTGACTGAAATAAGTTCATTAGATGAAAACCAACAAAAATTGACAAGAACCACAAAAAGTTCTTGTATTTTAAGATAAAATCTTACTCTGTTAAAGAAAAAACTTCCAGCTCGCTGAAATATGTTCATTTGCTGAAAACCATCAAAACCACGAAAAGTTCTTGTATTTGAAGATAAAATCTTTTTGCTTTGAAGAAGAAAGATCCAGCTGACTGAAATAAGTTCATGAGATGAAAACCAACAAAAATTGACAAGAACCACGAAAAGTTCTTGTATTTTAAGATAAAATCTTACTCTATTCAGGAAAAAACTTCCAGCTCGCTGAAATATGTTCATTTGCTGAAAACCATCAAAACCACGAAAAGTTCTTGTATTTGAAGATAAAATCTTTTTGCTTTGAAGAAGAAAGATCTCGCTGACTGAAATAAGTTCATTAGATGAAAACCAACAAAAATTGACAAGAACCACGAAAAGTTCTTGTATTTTAAGATAAAATCTTACTCTATTCAGGAAAAAACTTCCAGCTCGCTGAAATATGTTCATTTGCTGAAAACCATCAATACCACGAAAAGTTCTTGTATTTGAAGATAAAATCTTTTTGCTTTGAAGAAGAAAGATCTAGCTGACTGAAGTAAGTTCATAAGATGAAAACCAACAAAAATTGACAAGAACCACGAAAAGTTCTTGTATTTTAAGATGAAATCTTACGCTATTAAAGAAAAAACTCCCAGCTCGCTGAAATATGTTCATTTGCTGAAAACCAACAAAACCACGAAAAGTTCTTGTATTTGAAGATAAAATCTTTTTTCTTTGAAGAAGAAAGATCTAGCTGACTGAAATAAGTTCATTAGATGAAAACCAACAAAAATTGACAAGAACCACGAAAAGATCTTGTATTTTAAGATAAAATCTTATGCTATTAAAGAAAAAACTCCCAAATCGCTGAAATATGTTCATTTGCTGAAAAGCAACAAAACCACGAAAAGTTCTTGTATTTGAAGATAAAATCTTTTTGCTTTGAAGAAGAAAGATCTAGCTGACTGAAATAAGTTCATTGGATGAAAACCAACAAAAATTGACAAGAACCACGAAAAGATCTTGTATTTTAAGATAAAATCTTACGCTAACAAAGAAAAAACTCCCAGCTCGCTGAAATATGTTCATTTGCTGAAAACCAACAAAACCACGAAAAGTTCTTGTATTTGAAGATAAAATCTTTTTTCTTTGAAGAAGAAAGATCGAGCTGACAGAAATAAGTTCATTAGATGAAAACCAACAAAAATTGACAAGAACCACGAACAGTTCTTGTATTTTAACATAAAAACTTACTCTATTAAAGAAAAAACTTCCAGCTCGCTGAAATATGTTCATTTGCTGAAAACCATCAAAACCACGAAAAGTTCTTGTATTTGAAGATAAAATCTTTTTGCTTTGAAGAAGAAAGATCTCGCTGACTGAAATAAGTTCATTCGATGAAAACCAACAAAAATTGACAAGAACCACGAAAAGTTCTTGTATTTTAAGATAAAATCTTACTCTGTTAAAGAAAAAACTCCCAGCTCGCTGAAATATGTTCATTTGCTGAAAAACAACAAAACCGCGAAAAGTTCTTGTATTTGAAGATAAAATCTTTTTGCTTTGAAGAAGAAAGATCTAGCTGACTGAAATAAGTTCATTAGATGAAAACCAACAAAAATTGACAAGAACCACGAAAAGTTCTTGTATTTTAAGATGAAATCTTACGCTATTAAAGAAAAAACTCCCAGCTCGCTGAAACATATTCATTTGCTGAAAACCAACAAAACCACGAAAAGTTCTTGTATTTGAAGATAAAATCTTTTTTCTTTGAAGAAGAAAGATCTAGCTGACTGAAATAAGTTCATTAGATGAAAACCAACAAAAATTGACAAGAACCACGAAAAGTTCTTGTATTTTAAGATAAAATCTTACTCTATTAAAGAAAAAACTTCCAGCTCGCTGAAATCTGTTCATTTGCTGAAAACCATCAAAACCACGAAACGTTCTTGTATTTGAAGATAAAATCTTTTTGCTTTGAAGAAGAAAGATCTAGCTGACTGAAATAAGTTCATGAGATGAAAATCAACAAAAATTGACAAGAACCACGAAAAGTTCTTGTATTTTAAGATAAAATCTTACTCTATTAAGGAAAAAACTTCCAGCTCGTTTGCTGAAAACCAACAAAACCACCAAAAGTTCTTGTATTTGAAGATAAAATTTTTTGCTTTGACGAAGAAAGATCTAGCTGACTGAAATAAGTTCATTAGATGAAAACCAACAAAAATTGACAAGAACCACGAAAAGATCTTGTATTTTAAGATGAAATCTTACGCTATTAAAGAAAAAACTCCCAGCTCGCTGAAATATGTTCATTTGCAGAAAACCAACAAAACCACGAAAAGTTCTTGTATTTGAAGATAAAATCTTTTTTCTTTGAAGAAGAAAGATCTAGCTGACTGAAATAAGTTCATTAGATGAAAACCAAAAAAAATTGACAAGAACCACGAAAAGTTCTTGTATTTTAACATAAAATCTTACTCTATTAAGGAAAAAACTTCCAGCTCGCTGAAATATGTTCATTTGCTGAAAACCATCAAAACCACGAAAAGTTCTTGTATTTGAAGATAAAATCTTTTTGCTTTGAAGAAGAAAGATCGAGCTGACTGAAATAAGTTCATTCGATGAAAACCAACAAAAATTGACAAGAACCACGAAAAGTTCTTGTATTTTAAGATAAAATCTTACTCTATTAAGGAAAAAACTTCCAGCTCGCTGAAATATGTTCATTTGCTGAAAACCATCAAAACCACGAAAAGTTCTTGTATTTGAAGATAAAATCTTTTTGCTTTGAAGAAGAAAGATCTAGCTGACTGAAATAAGTTCATTAGATGAAAACCAACAAAAATTGACAAGAACCACGAAAAGTTCTTGTATTTTAAGATAAAATCTTACTCTGTTAAAGAGAAAACTCCCAGCTCGCTGAAATATGTTCATTTGCTGAAAAACAACAAAACCGCGAAAAGTTCTTGTATTTGAAGATAAAATCTTTTTGCTTTGAAGAAGAAAGATCTTGCTGACTGAAATAAGTTCATTGGATGAAAACCAACAAAAATTGACAAGAACCACGAAAAGTTCTTGTATTTTAAGATAAAATTTTACGCTATTAAAGAAAAAACTCCCAGCTCGCTGAAATATGTTCATTTGCTGAAAACCAACAAAACCACGAAAAGTTCTTGTATTTGAAGATAAAATCTTTTTTCTTTGAAGAAGAAAGATCTTGCTGACTGAAATAAGTTCATTAGATGAAAACCAACAAAAATTCATAAGAACCACGAAAAGTTCTTGTATTTTAAGATAAAATCTTACTCTATTAAGGAAAAAACTTCCAGCTCGCTGAAATATGTTCATTTGCTGAAAACCATCAAAACCACGAAAAGTTCTTGAACTTGAAGATAAAATCTTTTTGCTTTGAAGAAGAAAGATCCAGCTGACTGAAATAAGTTCATTAGATGAAAACCAACAAAAATTGACAAGAACCACGAAAAGTTCTTGTATTTTAAGATAAAATCTTACTCTATTAAGGAAAAAACTTCCAGCTCGCTGAAATATGTTCATTTGCTGAAAACCATCAAAACCACGAAAAGTTCTTGTATTTGAAGATAAAATCTTTTTGCTTTGAAGAAGAAAGATCTAGCTGACTGAAGTAAGTTCATCAGATGAAAACCAAAAAAAATTGACAAAAACCACGAAAAGTTCTTGTATTTTAAGATAAAATCTTACTCTATTAAGGAAAAAACTTCCAGCTCGCTGAAATCTGTTCATTTGCTGAAAACCATCAAAACCACGAAAAGTTCTTGTATTTGAAGATAAAATCTTTTTGCTTTGAAGAAGAAAGATCCAGCTGACTGAAATAAGTTCATTCGATGAAAACCAACAAAAATTGACAAGAACCACGAAAAGTTCTTGTATTTTAAGATATAAATCTTACGCTATTAAAGAAAAAACTTCCAGCTCGCTGAAATCTGTTCATTTGCTGAAAACCATCAAAACCACGAAACGTTCTTGTATTTGAAGATAAAATCTTTTTGCTTTGAAGAAGAAAGATCTAGCTGACTGAAATAAGTTCATTAGATGAAAATCAACAAAAATTGACAAGAACCACGAAAAGTTCTTGTATTTTAAGATAAAATCTTACTCTATCAAGGAAAAAACTTCCAGCTCGTTTGCTGAAAACCAACCAAACCACCAAAAGTTCTTGTATTTGAAGATAAAATGTTTTTGCTTTGACGAAGAAAGATCTAGCTGACTGAAATAAGTTCATTAGATGAAAACCAACAAAAATTGACAAAGCCACGAAAAGATCTTGTATTTTAAGATAAAATCTTACGCTATTAAAGAAAAAACTCCCAGCTCGCTGAAATATGTTCATTTGCTGAAAACCAACAAAACCACGAAAAGTTCTTGTATTTGAAGATAAAATCTTTTTGCTTTGAAGAAGAAAGATCTAGCTGACTGAAATAAGTTCATTAGATGAAAACCAACAAAAATTGACAAGAACCACGAAAAGTTCTTGTATTTTAAGATGAAATCTCACGCTATTAAAGAAAAAACTCCCAGCTCGCTGAAATATGTTCATTTGCTGAAAACCAACAAAACCACGAAAAGTTCTTGTATTTGAAGATAAAATCTTTTTTCTTTGAAGAAGAAAGATCTAGCTGACTGAAATAAGTTCATTAGATGAAAACCAACAAAAATTGACAAGAACCACGAAAAGTTCTTGTATTTTAAGATAAAATCTTACTCTATTAAGGAAAAAACTTCCAGCTCGCTGAAATATGTTCATTTGCTGAAAACCATCAAAACCACGAAAAGTTCTTGTATTTGAAGATAAAATCTTTTTGCTTTCAAGAAGAAAGATCTAGCTGACTGAAATAAGTTCATTAGATGAAAACCAACAAAAATTGACAAGAACCACGAAAAGTTCTTGTATTTTAAGATAAAATCTTACTCTGTTAAAGAGAAAACTCCCAGCTCGCTGAAATATGTTCATTTGCTGAAAAACAACAAAACCGCGAAAAGTTCTTGTATTTGAAGATAAAATCTTTTTGCTTTGAAGAAGAAAGATCTTGCTGACTGAAATAAGTTCATTGGATGAAAACCAACAAAAATTGACAAGAACCACGAAAAGTTCTTGTATTTTAAGATAAAATCTTACGCTATTAAAGAAAAAACTCCCAGCTCGCTGAAATATGTTCATTTGCTGAAAACCAACAAAACCACGAAAAGTTCTTGTATTTGAAGATAAAATCTTTTTGCTTTGAAGAAGAAAGATCTAGCTGACTGAAATAAGTTCATTAGATGAAAACCAACAAAAATTCATAAGAACCACGAAAAGTTCTTGTATTTTAAGATAAAATCTTACTCTATTAAGGAAAAAACTTCCAGCTCGCTGAAATATGTTCATTTGCTGAAAACCATCAAAACCACGAAAAGTTCTTGAACTTGAAGATAAAATCTTTTTGCTTTGAAGAAGAAAGATCCAGCTGACTGAAATAAGTTCATTAGATGAAAACCAACAAAAATTGACAAGAACCACGAAAAGTTCTTGTATTTTAAGATAAAATCTTACTCTATTAAGGAAAAAACTTCCAGCTCGCTGAAATATGTTCATTTGCTGAAAACCATCAAAACCACGAAAAGTTCTTGTATTTGAAGATAAAATCTTTTTGCTTTGAAGAAGAAAGATCTAGCTGACTGAAGTAAGTTCATTAGATGAAAACCAAAAAAAATTGACAAAAACCACGAAAAGTTCTTGTATTTTAAGATAAAATCTTACTCTATTAAGGAAAAAACTACCAGCTCGCTGAAATCTGTTCATTTGCTGAAAACCATCAAAACCACGAAAAGTTCTTGTATTTGAAGATAAAATCTTTTTGCTTTGAAGAAGAAAGATCTAGCTGACTGAAATAAGTTCATTTGATGAAAACCAACAAGAATTGACAAGAACCACGAAAAGTTCTTGTATTTTAAGATAAAATCTTACGCTATTAAGGAAAAAACTTCCAGCTCGCTGAAATCTGTTCATTTGCTGAAAACCATCAAAACCACGAAACGTTCTTGTATTTGAAGATAAAATCTTTTTGCTTTGAAGAAGAAAGATCTAGCTGACTGAAATAAGTTCATTCGATGAAAACCAACAAAAATTGACAAGAACCACGAAAAGTTCTTGTATTTTAAGATAAAATCTTACTCTATCAAGGAAAAAACTTCCAGCTCGTTTGCTGAAAACCAACCAAACCACCAAAAGTTCTTGTATTTGAAGATAAAATGTTTTTGCTTTGACGAAGAAAGATCTAGCTGACTGAAATAAGTTCATCAGATGAAAACCAACAAAAATTGACAAAAACCACGAAAAGATCTTGTATTTTAAGATAAAATCTTACGCTATTAAAGAAAAAACTCCCAGCTCGCTGAAATATGTTCATTTGCTGAAAACCAACAAAACCACGAAAAGTTCTTGTATTTGAAGATAAAATCTTTTTTCTTTGAAGAAGAAAGATCTTGCTGACTGAAATAAGTTCATTAGATGAAAACCAACAAAAATTCATAAGAACCACGAAAAGTTCTTGTATTTTAAGATAAAATCTTACTCTATTAAGGAAAAAACTTCCAGCTCGCTGAAATATGTTCATTTGCTGAAAACCATCAAAACCACGAAAAGTTCTTGAACTTGAAGATAAAATCTTTTTGCTTTGAAGAAGAAAGATCCAGCTGACTGAAATAAGTTCATTAGATGAAAACCAACAAAAATTGACAAGAACCACGAAAAGTTCTTGTATTTTAAGATAAAATCTTACTCTATTAAGGAAAAAACTTCCAGCTCGCTGAAATATGTTCATTTGCTGAAAACCATCAAAACCACGAAAAGTTCTTGTATTTGAAGATAAAATCTTTTTGCTTTGAAGAAGAAAGATCTAGCTGACTGAAGTAAGTTCATTAGATGAAAACCAAAAAAAATTGACAAAAACCACGAAAAGTTCTTGTATTTTAAGATAAATTCTTACTCTATTAAGGAAAAAACTTCCAGCTCGCTGAAATCTGTTCATTTGCTGAAAACCATCAAAACCACGAAAAGTTCTTGTATTTGAAGATAAAATCTTTTTGCTTTGAAGAAGAAAGATCTAGCTGACTGAAATAAGTTCATTCGATGAAAACCAACAAAAATTGAACAAGAACCACGAAAAGTTCTTGTATTTTAAGATAAAATCTTACTCTATTAAGGAAAAAACTTCCAGCTCGCTGAAATATGTTCATTTGCTGAAAACCATCAAAACCACGAAAAGTTCTTGAACTTGAAGATAAAATCTTTTTGCTTTGAAGAAGAAAGATCTAGCTGACTGAAATAAGTTCATTAGATGAAAACCAACAAAAATTGACAAGAACCACGAAAAGCTCTTGTATTTTAAGATAAAATCTTACTCTATTAAGGAAAAAACTTCCAGCTCGCTGAAATATGTTCATTTGCTGAAAACCATCAAAACCACGAAAAGTTCTTGTATTTGAAGATAAAATCTTTTTGCTTTGAAGAAGAAAGATCTAGCTGACTGAAATAAGTTCATTAGATGAAAACCAACAAAAATTGACAAGAACCACGAAAAGTTCTTGTATTTTAAGATAAAATCTTACTCTGTTAAAGAAAAAACTCCCAGCTCGCTGAAATATGTTCATTTGCTGAAAAACAACAAAACCGCGAAAAGTTCTTGTATTTGAAGATAAAATCTTTTTGCTTTGAAGAAGAAAGATCTAGCTGACTGAAATAAGTTCATTAGATGAAAACCAACAAAAATTGACAAGAACCACGAAAAGTTCTTGTATTTTAAGATGAAATCTTACGCTATTAAAGAAAAAACTCCCAGCTCACTGAAATATGTTCATTTGCTGAAAACCAACAAAACCACGAAAAGTTCTTGTATTTGAAGATAAAATCTTTTTGCTTTGAAGAAGAAAGATCTAGCTGACTGAAATAAGTTCATGAGATGAAAACCAACAAAAATTGACAAGAACCACGAAAAGTTCTTGTATTTTAAGATAAAATCTTACGCTATTAAAGAAAAAACTCCCAAATCGCTGAAATATGTTCATTTGCTGAAAACCAACAAAACCACGAAAAGTTCTTGTATTTGAAGATAAAATCTTTTTGCTTTGAAGAAGAAAGATCTCGCTGACTGAAATAAGTTCATTAGATGAAAACCAACAAAAATTGACAAGAACCACGAAAAGATCTTGTGTTTTAAGATAAAATCTTACGCTATTAAAGAAAAAACTCCCAGCTCGCTGAAATGTGTTCATTTGCTGAAAACCAACAAAACCACGAAAAGTTCTTGTATTTGAAGATAAAATCTTTTTTCTTTGAAGAAGAAAGATCTAGCTGACTGAAATAAGTTCATTAGATGAAAACCAACAAAAATTGACAAGAACCACGAAAAGTTCTTGTATTTTAAGATAAAATCTTACTCTATTAAGGAAAAAACTTCCAGCTCGCTGAAATATGTTCATTTGCTGAAAACCATCAAAACCACGAAAAGTTCTTGTATTTGAAGATAAAATCTTTTTGCTTTGAAGAAGAAAGATCTAGCTGACTGAAATAAGTTCATTAGATGAAAACCAACAAAAATTGACAAGAACCACGAAAAGTTCTTGTATTTTAAGATAAAATCTTACTCTGTTAAAGAAAAAACTCCCAGCTCGCTGAAATATGTTCATTTGCTGAAAAACAACAAAACCGCGAAAAGTTCTTGTATTTGAAGATAAAATCTTTTTGCTTTGACGAAGAAAGATCTAGCTGACTGAAATAAGTTCATTAGATGAAAACCAACAAAAATTGACAAGAACCACGAAAGGTTCTTGTATTTTAAGATAAAATCTTACTCTGTTCATGAAAAAACTTCCAGCTCGCTGAAATATGTTCATTTGCTGAAAACCATCAAAACCACGAAAAGTTCTTGTATTTGAAGATAAAATCTTTTTGCTTTGAAGAAGAAAGATCTAGCTGACTGAAATAAGTTCATTAGATGAAAACCAACAAAAATTGACAAGAACCACGAAAAGATCTTGTATTTTAAGATGAAATCTTACGCTATTAAAGAAAAAACTTCCAGCTCGCTGAAATATGTTCATTTGCTGAAAACCGTCAAAACCACGAAAAGTTCTTGTATTTGAAGATAAAATCTTTTTGCTTTGAAGAAGAAAGATCGAGCTGACTGAAATAAGTTCATTAGATGAAAACCAACAAAAATTAACAAGAACCACGAAAAGATCTTGTATTTTAAGATAAAATCTTACGCTATTAAAGAAAAAACTCCCAGCTCGCTGAAATATGTTCATTTGCTGAAAACCAACAAAACCACGAAAAGTTCTTGTATTTGAAGATAAAATCTTTTTTCTTTGAAGAAGAAAGATCTAGCTGACTGAAATAAGTTCATTAGATGAAAACCAACAAAAATTGACAAGAACCACGAAAAGTTCTTGTATTTTAACATAAAAACTTACTCTATTAAGGAAAAAACTTCCAGCTCGCTGAAATCTGTTCATTTGCTGAAAACCATCAAAACCACGAAAAGTTCTTGTATTTGAAGATAAAATCTTTTTGCTTTGAAGAAGAAAGATCTAGCTGACTGAAATAAGTTCATTAGATGAAAACCAACAAAAATTGACAAGAACCACGAGAAGTTCTTGTATTTTAAGATAAAATCTTAGGCTATTAAAGAAAAAACTTCCAGCTCGCAGAAATCTGTTCATTTGCTGAAAACCATCAAAACCACGAAAAGTTCTTGTATTTGAAGATAAAATCTTTTTTCTTTGAAGAAGAAAGATCTTAGCTGACTGAAATAAGTTCATTAGATGAAAACCAACAAAAATTGACAAGAACCACGAAAAGTTCTTGTATTTTAAGATAAAATCTTACTCTATTCAGGAAAAAACTTCCAGCTCGCTGAAATATGTTCATTTGCTGAAAACCATCAAAACCACGAAAAGTTCTTGTATTTGAAGATAAAATCTTTTTGCTTTGAAGAAGAAAGATCTAGCTGACTGAAATAAGTTCATTAGATGAAAACAAACAAAAATTGACAAGAACCACGAAAAGTTCTTGTATTTTAAGATAAAATCTTACTCTGTTAAAGAAAAAACTTCCAGCTCGCTGAAATATGTTCATTTGCTGAAAACCATCAAAACCACGAAAAGTTCTTGTATTTGAAGATAAAATCTTTTTGCTTTGAAGAAGAAAGATCCAGCTGACTGAAATAAGTTCATGAGATGAAAACCAACAAAAATTGACAAGAACCACGAAAAGTTCTTGTATTTTAAGATAAAATCTTACTCTATTCAGGAAAAAACTTCCAGCTCGCTGAAATATGTTCATTTGCTGAAAACCATCAAAACCACGAAAAGTTCTTGTATTTGAAGTTAAAATCTTTTGCTTTGAAGAAGAAAGATCTAGCTGACTGAAATAAGTTCATTAGATGAAAACCAACAAAAATTAACAAGAACCACGAAAAGATCTTGTATTTTAAGATAAAATCTTACGCTATTAAAGAAAAAACTCCCAGCTCGCTGAAATATGTTCATTTGCTGAAAACCAACAAAACCACGAAAAGTTCTTGTATTTGAAGATAAAATCTTTTTTCTTTGAAGAAGAAAGATCTAGCTGACTGAAATAAGTTCATTAGATGAAAACCAACAAAAATTGACAAGAACCACGAAAAGTTCTTGTATTTTAACATAAAAACTTACTCTATTAAGGAAAAAACTTCCAGCTCGCTGAAATCTGTTCATTTGCTGAAAACCATCAAAACCACGAAAAGTTCTTGTATTTGAAGATAAAATCTTTTTGCTTTGAAGAAGAAAGATCTAGCTGACTGAAATAAGTTCATTAGATGAAAACCAACAAAAATTGACAAGAACCACGAAAAGTTCTTGTATTTTAAGATAAAATCTTACTCTATTAAGGAAAAAACTTCCAGCTCGTTTGCTGAAAACCAACAAAACCACCAAAAGTTCTTGTATTTGAAGATAAAATGTTTTTGCTTTGACGAAGAAAGATCTAGCTGACTGAAATAAGTTCATTAGATGAAAACCAACAAAAATTGACAAGAACCACGAAAAGATCTTGTATTTTAAGATGAAATCTTACGCTATTAAAGAAAAAACTCCCAGCTCGCTGAAATATGTTCATTTGCTGAAAACCATCAAAACCACGAAAAGTTCTTGTATTTGAAGATAAAATCTTTTTGCTTTGAAGAAGAAAGATCTAGCTGACTGAAATAAGTTCATTAGATGAAAACCAACAAAAATTGACAAGAACCACGAAAAGTTCTTGTATTTTAAGATAAAATCTTACTCTGTTAAAGAAAAAACTCCCAGCTCGCTGAAATATGTTCATTTGCTGAAAAACAACAAAACCGCGAAAAGTTCTTGTATTTGAAGATAAAATCTTTTTGCTTTGAAGAAGAAAGATCTAGCTGACTGAAATAAGTTCATTAGATGAAAACCAACAAAAATTGACAAGAACCACGAAAAGTTCTTGTATTTTAAGATAAAATCTTACTCTATTCAGGAAAAAACTTCCAGCTCGCTGAAATATGTTCATTTGCTGAAAACCATCAAAACCACGAAAAGTTCTTGTATTTGAAGATAAAATCTTTTTGCTTTGAAGAAGAAAGATCTAGCTGACTGAAATAAGTTCATTAGATAAAAACCAACAAAAATTGACAAGAACCACGAAAAGTTCTTGTATTTTAAGATAAAATCTTACGCTATTAAAGAAAAAACTCCCAGCTCGCTGAAATATGTTCATTTGCTGAAAACCAACAAAACCACGAAAAGTTCTTGTATTTGAAGATAAAATCTTTTTTCTTTGAAGAAGAAAGATCTAGCTGACTGAAATAAGTTCATTAGATGAAAACCAACAAAAATTGACAAGAACCACGAAAAGATCTTGTATTTTAAGATAAAATCTTACGCTATTAAAGAAAAAACTCCCAAATCGCTCAAAATATGTTCATTTGCTGAAAAGCAACAAAACCACGAAAAGTTCTTGTATTTGAAGATAAAATCTTTTTGCTTTGAAGAAGAAAGATCTCGCTGACTGAAATAAGTTCATTGGATGAAAACCAACAAAAATTGACAAGAACCACGAAAAGATCTTGTATTTTAAGATAAAATCTTACGCTAACAAAGAAAAAACTCCCAGCTCGCTGAAATATGTTCATTTGCTGAAAACCAACAAAACCACGAAAAGTTCTTGTATTTGAAGATAAAATCTTTTTTCTTTGAAGAAGAAAGATCGAGCTGACTGAAATAAGTTCATTAGATGAAAACCAACAAAAATTGACAAGAACCACGAACAGTTCTTGTATTTTAAGATAAAATCTTACTCTGTTAAAGAAAAAACTCCCAGCTCGCTGAAATATGTTCATTTGCTGAAAAACAACAAAACCGCGAAAAGTTCTTGTATTTGAAGATAAAATCTTTTTGCTTTGAAGAAGAAAGATCTAGCTGACTGAAATAAGTTCATTAGATGAAAACCAACAAAAATTGACAAGAACCACGAAAAGTTCTTGTATTTTAAGATGAAATCTTACGCTATTAAAGAAAAAACTCCCAGCTCGCTGAAATATGTTCATTTGCTGAAAACCAACAAAACCACGAAAAGTTCTTGTATTTGAAGATAAAATCTTTTCTCTTTGAAGAAGAAAGATCTAGCTGACTGAAATAAGTTCATTAGATGAAAACCAACAAAAATTGACAAGAACCACGAAAAGTTCTTGTATTTTAAGATAAAATCTTACTCTATTAAAGAAAAAACTTCCAGCTCGCTGAAATCTGTTCATTTGCTGAAAACCATCAAAACCACGAAACGTTCTTGTATTTGAAGATAAAATCTTTTTGCTTTGAAGAAGAAAGATCTAGCTGACTGAAATAAGTTCATGAGATGAAAATCAACAAAAATTGACAAGAACCACGAAAAGTTCTTGTATTTTAAGATAAAATCTTACTCTATTAAGGAAAAAGCTTCCAGCTCGTTTGCTGAAAACCAACAAAACCACCAAAAGTTCTTGTATTTGAAGATAAAATTTTTTGCTTTGACGAAGAAAGATCTAGCTGACTGAAATAAGTTCATTAGATGAAAACCAACAAAAATTGACAAGAACCACGAAAAGATCTTGTATTTTAAGATAAAATCTTACGCTATTAAAGAAAAAACTCCCAGCTCGCTGAAATATGTTCATTTGCAGAAAAACAACAAAACCACGAAAAGTTCTTGTATTTGAAGATAAAATCTTTTTTCTTTGAAGAAGAAAGATCTAGCTGACTGAAATAAGTTCATTAGATGAAAACCAACAAAAATTGACAAGAACCACGAAAAGTTCTTGTATTTTAACATAAAATCTTACTCTATTAAGGAAAAAACTTCCAGCTCGCTGAAATATGTTCATTTGCTGAAAACCATCAAAACCACGAAAAGTTCTTGTATTTGAAGATAAAATCTTTTTGCTTTGAAGAAGAAAGATCGAGCTGACTGAAATAAGTTCATTCGATGAAAACCAACAAAAATTGACAAGAACCACGAAAAGTTCTTGTATTTTAAGATAAAATCTTACTCTATTAAGGAAAAAACTTCCAGCTCGCTGAAATATGTTCATTTGCTGAAAACCATCAAAACCACGAAAAGTTCTTGTATTTGAAGATAAAATCTTTTTGCTTTCAAAAAGAAAGATTTAGCTGACTGAAATAAGTTCATTAGATGAAAACCAACAAAAATTGACAAGAACCACGAAAAGTTCTTGTATTTTAAGATAAAATCTTACTCTGTTAAAGAGAAAACTCCCAGCTCGCTGAAATATGTTCATTTGCTGAAAAACAACAAAACCGCGAAAAGTTCTTGTATTTGAAGATAAAATCTTTTTGCTTTGAAGAAGAAAGATCTTGCTGACTGAAATAAGTTCATTGGATGAAAACCAACAAAAATTGACAAGAACCACGAAAAGTTCTTGTATTTTAAGATAAAATCTTACGCTATTAAAGAAAAAACTCCCAGCTCGCTGAAATATGTTCATTTGCTGAAAACCAACAAAACCACGAAAAGTTCTTGTATTTGAAGATAAAATCTTTTTTCTTTGAAGAAGAAAGATCTTGCTGACTGAAATAAGTTCATTAGATGAAAACCAACAAAAATTCATAAGAACCACGAAAAGTTCTTGTATTTTAAGATAAAATCTTACTCTATTAAGGAAAAAACTTCCAGCTCGCTGAAATATGTTCATTTGCTGAAAACCATCAAAACCACGAAAAGTTCTTGAACTTGAAGATAAAATCTTTTTGCTTTGAAGAAGAAAGATCCAGCTGACTGAAATAAGTTCATTAGATGAAAACCAACAAAAATTGACAAGAACCACGAAAAGTTCTTGTATTTTAAGATAAAATCTTACTCTATTAAGGAAAAAACTTCCAGCTCGCTGAAATATGTTCATTTGCTGAAAACCATCAAAACCACGAAAAGTTCTTGTATTTGAAGATAAAATCTTTTTGCTTTGAAGAAGAAAGATCGAGCTGACTGAAGTAAGTTCATCAGATGAAAACCAAAAAAAATTGACAAAAACCTCGAAAAGTTCTTGTATTTTAAGATAAAATCTTACTCTATTAAGGAAAAAACTTCCAGCTCGCTGAAATCTGTTCATTTGCTGAAAACCATCAAAACCACGAAAAGTTCTTGTATTTGAAGATAAAATCTTTTTGCTTTGAAGAAGAAAGATCCAGCTGACTGAAATAAGTTCATTCGATGAAAACCAACAAAAATTGACAAGAACCACGAAAAGTTCTTGTATTTTAAGATAAAATCTTACGCTATTAAAGAAAAAACTTCCAGCTCGCTGAAATCTGTTCATTTGCTGAAAACCATCAAAACCACGAAACGTTCTTGTATTTGAAGATAACATCTTTTTGCTTTGAAGAAGAAAGATCTAGCTGACTGAAATAAGTTCATTAGATGAAAATCAACAAAAATTGACAAGAACCACGAAAAGTTCTTGTATTTTAAGATAAAATCTTACTCTATCAAGGAAAAAACTTCCAGCTCGTTTGCTGAAAACCAACCAAACCACCAAAAGTTCTTGTATTTGAAGATAAAATGTTTTTGCTTTGACGAAGAAAGATCTAGCTGACTGAAATAAGTTCATTAGATGAAAACCAACAAAAATTGACAAAGCCACGAAAAGATCTTGTATTTTAAGATAAAATCTTACGCTATTAAAGAAAAAACTCCCAGCTCGCTGAAATATGTTCATTTGCTGAAAACCAACAAAACCACGAAAAGTTCTTGTATTTGAAGATAAAATCTTTTTGCTTTGAAGAAGAAAGATCTAGCTGACTGAAATAAGTTCATTAGATGAAAACCAACAAAAATTGACAAGAACCACGAAAAGTTCTTGTATTTTAAGATGAAATCTCACGCTATTAAAGAAAAAACTCCCAGCTCGCTGAAATATGTTCATTTGCTGAAAACCAACAAAACCACGAAAAGTTCTTGTATTTGAAGATAAAATATTTTTTCTTTGAAGAAGAAAGATCTAGCTGACTGAAATAAGTTCATTAGATGAAAACCAACAAAAATTGACAAGAACCACGAAAAGTTCTTGTATTTTAAGATAAAATCTTACTCTATTAAGGAAAAAACTTCCAGCTCGCTGAAATATGTTCATTTGCTGAAAACCATCAAAACCACGAAAAGTTCTTGTATTTGAAGATAAAATCTTTTTGCTTTCAAGAAGAAAGATCTAGCTGACTGAAATAAGTTCATTAGATGAAAACCAACAAAAATTGACAAGAACCACGAAAAGTTCTTGTATTTTAACATAAAATCTTACGCTATTAAAGAAAAAACTCCCAGCTCGCTGAAATATGTTCATTTGCTGAAAACCAACAAAACCACGAAAAGTTCTTGTATTTGAAGATAAAATCTTTTTGCTTTGAAGAAGAAAGATCTAGCTGACTGAAATAAGTTCATTAGATGAAAACCAACAAAAATTCATAAGAACCACGAAAAGTTCTTGTATTTTAAGATAAAATCTTACTCTATTAAGGAAAAAACTTCCAGCTCGCTGAAATATGTTCATTTGCTGAAAACCATCAAAACCACTAAAAGTTCTTGAACTTGAAGATAAAATCTTTTTGCTTTGAAGAAGAAAGATCCAGCTGACTGAAATAAGTTCATTAGATGAAAACCAACAAAAATTGACAAGAACCACGAAAAGTTCTTGTATTTTAAGATAAAATCTTACTCTATTAAGGAAAAAACTTCCAGCTCGCTGAAATATGTTCATTTGCTGAAAACCATCAAAACCACGAAAAGTTCTTGTATTTGAAGATAAAATCTTTTTGCTTTGAAGAAGAAAGATCTAGCTGACTGAAGTAAGTTCATTAGATGAAAACCAAAAAAAATTGACAAAAACCACGAAAAGTTCTTGTATTTTAAGATAAAATCTTACTCTATTAAGGAAAAAACTACCAGCTCGCTGAAATCTGTTCATTTGCTGAAAACCATCAAAACCACAAAAAGTTCTTGTATTTGAAGATAAAATCTTTTTGCTTTGAAGAAGAAAGATCTAGCTGACTGAAATAAGTTCATTTGATGAAAACCAACAAAAATTGACAAGAACCACGAAAAGTTCTTGTATTTTAAGATAAAATCTTACGCTATTAAGGAAAAAACTTCCAGCTCGCTGAAATCTGTTCATTTGCTGAAAACCATCAAAACCACGAAACGTTCTTGTATTTGAAGATAAAATCTTTTTGCTTTGAAGAAGAAAGATCTAGCTGACTGAAATAAGTTCATTAGATGAAAATCAACAAAAATTGACAAGAACCACGAAAAGTTCTTGTATTTTAAGATAAAATCTTACTCTATCAAGGAAAAAACTTCCAGCTCGTTTGCTGAAAACCAACCAAACCACCAAAAGTTCTTGTATTTGAAGATAAAATGTTTTTGCTTTGACGAAGAAAGATCTAGCTGACTGAAATAAGTTCATTAGATGAAAACCAACAAAAATTGACAAAAACCACGAAAAGATCTTGTATTTTAAGATAAAATCTTACGCTATTAAAGAAAAAACTCCCAGCTCGCTGAAATATGTTCATTTGCTGAAAACCAACAAAACCACGAAAAGTTCTTGTATTTGAAGATAAAATCTTTTTTCTTTGAAGAAGAAAGATCTTGCTGACTGAAATAAGTTCATTAGATGAAAACCAACAAAAATTCATAAGAACCACGAAAAGTTCTTGTATTTTAAGATAAAATCTTACTCTATTAAGGAAAAAACTTCCAGCTCGCTGAAATATGTTCATTTGCTGAAAACCATCAAAACCACGAAAAGTTCTTCAACTTGAAGATAAAATCTTTTTGCTTTGAAGAAGAAAGATCCAGCTGACTGAAATAAGTTCATAAGATGAAAACCAACAAAAATTGACAAGAACCACGAAAAGTTCTTGTATTTTAAGATAAAATCTTACTCTATTAAGGAAAAAACTTCCAGCTCGCTGAAATATGTTCATTTGCTGAAAACCATCAAAACCACGAAAAGTTCTTGTATTTGAAGATAAAATCTTTTTGCTTTGAAGAAGAAAGATCTAGCTGACTGAAGTAAGTTCATTAGATGAAAACCAAAAAAAATTGACAAAAACCACGAAAAGTTCTTGTATTTTAAGATAAATTCTTACTCTATTAAGGAAAAAACTTCCAGCTCGCTGAAATCTGTTCATTTGCTGAAAACCATCAAAACCACGAAAAGTTCTTGTGTTTGAAGATAAAATCTTTTTGCTTTGAAGAAGAAAGATCTAGCTGACTGAAATAAGTTCATTCGATGAAAACCAACAAAAATTGAACAAGAACCACGAAAAGTTCTTGTATTTTAAGATAAAATCTTACTCTATTAAGGAAAAAACTTCCAGCTCGCTGAAATATGTTCATTTGCTGAAAACCATCAAGACCACGAAAAGTTCTTGAACTTGAAGATAAAATCTTTTTGCTTTGAAGAAGAAAGATCTAGCTGACTGAAATAAGTTCATTAGATGAAAACCAACAAAAATTGACAAGAACCACGAAAAGCTCTTGTATTTTAAGATAAAATCTTACTCTATTAAGGAAAAAACGTCCAGCTCGCTGAAATATGTTCATTTGCTGAAAACCATCAAAACCACGAAAAGTTCTTGTATTTGAAGATAAAATCTTTTTGCTTTGAAGAAGAAAGATCTAGCTGACTGAAATAAGTTCATTAGATGAAAACCAACAAAAATTGACAAGAACCACGAAAAGTTCTTGTATTTTAAGATAAAATCTTACTCTGTTAAAGAAAAAACTCCCAGCTTGCTGAAATATGTTCATTTGCTGAAAAACAACAAAACCGCGAAAAGTTCTTGTATTTGAAGATAAAATCTTTTTGCTTTGAAGAAGAAAGATCTAGCTGACTGAAATAAGTTCATTAGATGAAAACCAACAAAAATTGACAAGAACCACGAAAAGTTCTTGTATTTTAAGATGAAATCTTACGCTATTAAAGAAAAAACTCCCAGCTCACTGAAATATGTTCATTTGCTGAAAACCAACAAAACCACGAAAAGTTCTTGTATTTGAAGATAAAATCTTTTTGCTTTGAAGAAGAAAGATCTAGCTGACTGAAATAAGTTCATTAGATGAAAACCAACAAAAATTGACAAGAACCACGAAAAGTTCTTGTATTTTAAGATAAAATCTTACGCTATTAAAGAAAAAACTCCCAAATCGCTGAAATATGTTCATTTGCTGAAAACCAACAAAACCACGAAAAGTTCTTGTATTTGAAGATAAAATCTTTTTGCTTTGAAGAAGAAAGATCTCGCTGACTGAAATAAGTTCATTAGATGAAAACCAACAAAAATTGACAAGAACCACGAAAAGATCTTGTGTTTTAAGATAAAATCTTACGCTATTAAAGAAAAAACTCCCAGCTCGCTGAAATGTGTTCATTTGCTGAAAACCAACAAAACCACGAAAAGTTCTTGTATTTGAAGATAAAATCTTTTTTCTTTGAAGAAGAAAGATCTAGCTGACTGAAATAAGTTCATTAGATGAAAACCAACAAAAATTGACAAGAACCACGAAAAGTTCTTGTATTTTAAGATAAAATCTTACTCTATTAAGGAAAAAACTTCCAGCTCGCTGAAATATGTTCATTTGCTGAAAACCATCAAAACCACGAAAAGTTCTTGTATTTGAAGATAAAATCTTTTTGCTTTGAAGAAGAAAGATCTAGCTGACTGAAATAAGTTCATTAGATGAAAACCAACAAAAATTGACAAGAACCACGAAAAGTTCTTGTATTTTAAGATAAAATCTTACTCTGTTAAAGAAAAAACTCCCAGCTCGCTGAAATATGTTCATTTGCTGAAAAACAACAAAACCGCGAAAAGTTCTTGTATTTGAAGATAAAATCTTTTTGCTTTGAAGAAGAAAGATCTCGCTGACTGAAATAAGTTCATTGGATGAAAACCAACAAAAATTGACAAGAACCACGAAAAGTTCTTGTATTTTAAGATAAAATCTTACTCTATTCAGGAAAAAACTTCCAGCTCGCTGAAATATGTTCATTTGCTGAAAACCATCAAAACCACGAAAAGTTCTTGTATTTGAAGATAAAATCTTTTTGCTTTGAAGAAGAAAGATCTAGCTGACTGAAATAAGTTCATTAGATGAAAACCAACAAAAATTGACAAGAACCACGAAAAGTTCTTGTATTTTAAGATGAAATCTTACGCTATTAAAGAAAAAACTCCCAGCTCGCTAAAATATGTTCATTTGCTGAAAACCAACAAAACCATGAAAAGTTCTTGTATTTGAAGATAAAATCTTCTTTCTTTGAAGAAGAAAGATCTAGCTGACTGAAATAAGTTCATTAGATGAAAACCAACAAAAATTGACAAGAACCACGAAAAGTTCTTGTATTTTAAGATAAAATCTTACTCTATTAAGGAAAAAACTTCCAGCTCGCTGAAATATGTTCATTTGCTGAAAACCATCAAAACCACGAAAAGTTCTTGTATTTGAAGATAAAATCTTTTTGCTTTCAAGAAGAAAGATCGAGCTGACTGAAATAAGTTCATTAGATGAAAACCAACAAAAATTGACAAGAACCACGAAAAGTTCTTGTATTTTAAGATAAAATCTTACTCTGTTAAAGAGAAAACTCCCAGCTCGCTGAAATATGTTCATTTGCTGAAAAACAACAAAACCGCGAAAAGTTCTTGTATTTGAAGATAAAATCTTTTTGCTTTGAAGAAGAAAGATCTAGCTGACTGAAATAAGTTCATTGGATGAAAACCAACAAAAATTGACAAGAACCACGAAAAGTTCTTCTATTTTCAGATAAAATCTTACGCTATTAAAGAAAAAACTCCCAGCTCGCTGAAATATGTTCATTTGCTGAAAACCAACAAAACCACGAAAAGTTCTTGTATTTGAAGATAAAATCGTTTTTCTTTGAAGAAGAAAGATCTAGCTGACTGAAATAATTTCATTAGATGAAAACCAACAAAAATTGACAAGAACCACGAAAAGTTCTTGTATTTGAAGATAAAATCTTTTTGCTTTGAAGAAGAAAGATCTATCTGACTGAAATAAGTTCATTAGATGAAAACCAACAAAAATTGACAAGAACCACGAAAAGTTCTTGTATTTTAAGATGAAATCTTACTCTATTCAGGAAAAAACTTCCAGCTCGCTGAAATATGTTCATTTGCTGAAAACCATCAAAACCACGAAAAGTTCTTGTATTTGAAGATAAAATCTTTTTGCTTTGAAGAAGAAAGATCTAGCTGACTGAAATAAGTTCATTAGATGAAAACCAACAAAAATTGACAAGAACCACGAAAAGTTCTTGTATTTTAAGATAAAATCTTACTCTGTTAAAGAAAAAACTCCCAGCTCGCTGAAATATGTTCATTTGCTGAAAAACAACAAAACCGCGAAAAGTTCTTGTATTTGAAGATAAAATCTTTTTGCTTTGAAGAAGAAAGATCTAGCTGACTGAAATAAGTTCATTGGATGAAAACCAACAAAAATTGACAAGAACCACGAAAAGTTCTTGTATTTTAAGATAAAATCTTACTCTATTCAGGAAAAAACTTCCAGCTCGCTGAAATATGTTCATTTGCTGAAAACCATCAAAACCACGAAAAGTTCTTGTATTTGAAGATAAAATCTTTTTGCTTTGAAGAAGAAAGATCTAGCTGACTGAAATAAGTTCATTAGATGAAAACCAACAAAAATTGACAAGAACCACGAAAAGTTCTTGTATTTTAAGATGAAATCTTACGCTATTAAAGAAAAAACTCCCAGCTCGCTGAAATATGTTCATTTGCTGAAAACCAACAAAACCATGAAAAGTTCTTGTATTTGAAGATAAAATCTTCTTTCTTTGAAGAAGAAAGATCTAGCTGACTGAAATAAGTTCATTAGATGAAAACCAACAAAAATTGACAAGAACCACGAAAAGTTCTTGTATTTTAAGATAAAATCTTACTCTTTTCAGGAAAAAACTTCCAGCTCGCTGAAATATGTTCATTTGCTGAAAACCATCAAAACCACGAAAAGTTGTTGTATTTGAAGATAAAATCTTTTTGCTTTCAAGAAGAAAGATCGAGCTGACTGAAATAAGTTCATTGGATGAAAACCAACAAAAATTGACAAGAACCACGAAAAGTTCTTGTATTTTAAGATAAAATCTTACTCTGTTAAAGAGAAAACTCCCAGCTCGCTGAAATATGTTCATTTGCTGAAAAACAACAAAACCGCGAAAAGTTCTTGTATTTGAAGATAAAATCTTTTTGCTTTGAAGAAGAAAGATCTAGCTGACTGAAATAAGTTCATTGGATGAAAACCAACAAAAATTGACAAGAACCACGAAAAGTTCTTCTATTTTCAGATAAAATCTTACGCTATTAAAGAAAAAACTCCCAGCTCGCTGAAATATGTTCATTTGCTGAAAACCAACAAAACCACGAAAAGTTCTTGTATTTGAAGATAAAATCGTTTTTCTTTGAAGAAGAAAGATCTAGCTGACTGAAATAATTTCATTAGATGAAAACCAACAAAAATTGACAAGAACCACGAAAAGTTCTTGTATTTGAAGATAAAATCTTTTTGCTTTGAAGAAGAAAGATCTATCTGACTGAAATAAGTTCATTAGATGAAAACCAACAAAAATTGACAAGAACCACGAAAAGTTCTTGTATTTTAAGATGAAATCTTACTCTATTCAGGAAAAAACTTCCAGCTCGCTGAAATATGTTCATTTGCTGAAAACCATCAAAACCACGAAAAGTTCTTGTATTTGAAGATAAAATCTTTTTGCTTTGAAGAAGAAAGATCTAGCTGACTGAAATAAGTTCATTAGATGAAAACCAACAAAAATTGACAAGAACCACGAAAAGTTCTTGTATTTTAAGATAAAATCTTACTCTATTAAGGAAAAAACTTCCAGCTCGCTGAAATATGTTCATTTGCTGAAAACCATCAAAACCACGAAAAGTTCTTGAATTTGAAGATAAAATCTTTTTGCTTTGAAGAAGAAAGATCTAGCTGACTGAAATAAGTTCATTAGATGAAAACCAACAAAAATTGACAAGAACCACGAAAAGTTCTTGTATTTTAAGATAAAATCTTACTCTATTAAGGAAAAAACTTCCAGCTCGCTGAAATATGTTCATTTGCTGAAAACCATCAAAACCACGAAAAGTTCTTGTATTTGAAGATAAAATCTTTTTGCTTTGAAGAAGAAAGATCTAGCTGACTGAAATAAGTTCATGAGATGAAAACCAACAAAAATTGACAAGAACCACGAAAAGTTCTTGTATTTTAAGATAACATCTTACTCTATTAAGGAAAAAACTTCCAGCTCGCTGAAATCTGTTCATTTGTTGAAAACCAACAAAACCACCAAAAGTTCTTGTATTTGAAGATAAAATCTTTTTGCTTTGACGAAGAAAGATCTAGCTGACTGAAATAAGTTCATTAGATGAAAACCAACAAAAGTTGACAAGAACCACGAAAAGTTCTTGTATTTTAAGATAAAATCTTACTGTATTAAGGAAAAAACTTCCAGCTCGCTGAAATATGTTCATTTGCTGAAAACCATCAAAACCACGAAAAGTTCTTGTATTTGAAGATAAAATCTTTTTGCTTTGAAGAAGAAAGATCTAGCTGACTGAAATAAGTTCATTAGATGAAAACCAACAAAAATTGACAAGAACCACGAAAAGTTCTTGTATTTTAAGATAAAATCTTACTCTGTTAAAGAAAAAACTCCCAGCTCGCTGAAATCTGTTCATTTGCTGAAATCCAACAAAACCACGAAAAGTTCTTGTATTTGAAGATAAAATCTTTTTTCTTTGAAGAAGAAAGATCTAGCTGACTGAAATAAGTTCATTAGATGAAAACCAACAAAAATTGACAAGAACCACGAAAAGTTCTTGTATTTTAAGATAAAATCTTACTCGATTCAGGAAAAAACTTCCAGCTCGCTGAAATATGTTCATTTGCTGAAAACCATCAAAACCACGAAAAGTTCTTGTATTTGAAGATAAAATCTTTTTGCTTTGAAGAAGAAAGATCTAGCTGACTGAAATAAGTTCATTCGATGAAAACCAACAAAAATTGACAAGAACCACAAAAAGTTCTTGTATTATAAGATAAAATCTTACTCTATTAAGGAAAAAACTTCCAGCTCGCTGAAATATTTTCATTTGCTGAAAACCATCAAAACCACGAAAAGTTCTTGTATTTGAAGATAAAATCTTTTTGCTTTGAAGAAGAAAGATCTAGCTGACTGAAATAAGTTCATTAGATGAAAACCAACAAAAATTGACAAGAACCACGAAAAGTTCTTGTATTTTAAGATAAAATCTTACTCTATTCAGGAAAAAACTTCCAGCTCGCTGAAGTATGTTCATTTGCTGAAAACCATCAAAACCACGAAAAGTTCTTGTATTTGAAGATAAAATCTTTTTGCTTTGAAGAAGAAAGATCTAGCTGACTGAAATAAGTTCATTCGATGAAAACCAACAAAAATTGAACAAGAACCACGAAAAGTTCTTGTATTTTAAGATAAAATCTTACTCTATTAAGGAAAAAACTTCCAGCTCGCTGAAATATGTTCATTTGCTGAAAACCATCAAAACCACGAAAAGTTCTTGAACTTGAAGATAAAATCTTTTTGCTTTGAAGAAGAAAGATCTAGCTGACTGAAATAAGTTCATTAGATGAAAACCAACAAAAATTGACAAGAACCACGAAAAGCTCTTGTATTTTAAGATAAAATCTTACTCTATTAAGGAAAACACTTCCAGCTCGCTGAAATATGTTCATTTGCTGAAAACCATCAAAACCACGAAAAGTTCTTGTATTTGAAGATAAAATCTTTTTGCTTTGAAGAAGAAAGATCTAGCTGACTGAAATAAGTTCATTAGATGAAAACCAACAAAAATTGACAAGAACCACGAAAAGTTCTTGTATTTTAAGATAAAATCTTACTCTGTTAAAGAAAAAACTCCCAGCTCGCTGAAATATGTTCATTTGCTGAAAAACAACAAAACCGCGAAAAGTTCTTGTATTTGAAGATAAAATCTTTTTGCTTTGAAGAAGAAAGATCTAGCTGACTGAAATAAGTTCATTAGATGAAAACCAACAAAAATTGACAAGAACCACGAAAAGTTCTTGTATTTTAAGATGAAATCTTACGCTATTAAAGAAAAAACTTCCAGCTCACTGAAATATGTTCATTTGCTGAAAACCAACAAAACCACGAAAAGTTCTTGTATTTGAAGATAAAATCTTTTTGCTTTGAAGAAGAAAGATCTAGCTGACTGAAATAAGTTCATGAGATGAAAACCAACAAAAATTGACAAGAACCACGAAAAGTTCTTGTATTTTAAGATAAAATCTTACGCTATTAAAGAAAAAACTCCCAAATCGCTGAAATATGTTCATTTGCTGAAAACCAACAAAACCACGAAAAGTTCGTGTATTTGAAGATAAAATCTTTTTGCTTTGAAGAAGAAAGATCTCGCTGACTGAAATAAGTTCATTAGATGAAAACCAACAAAAATTGACAAGAACCACGAAAAGATCTTGTGTTTTAAGATAAAATCTTACGCTATTAAAGAAAAAACTCCCAGCTCGCTGAAATGTGTTCATTTGCTGAAAACCAACAAAACCACGAAAAGTTCTTGTATTTGAAGATAAAATCTTTTTTCTTTGAAGAAGAAAGATCTAGCTGACTGAAATAAGTTCATTAGATGAAAACCAACAAAAATTGACAAGAACCACGAAAAGTTCTTGTATTTTAAGATAAAATCTTACTCTATTAAGGAAAAAACTTCCAGCTCGCTGAAATATGTTCATTTGCTGAAAACCATCAAAACCACGAAAAGTTCTTGTATTTGAAGATAAAATCTTTTTGCTTTGAAGAAGAAAGATCTAGCTGACTGAAATAAGTTCATTAGATGAAAACCAACAAAAATTGACAAGAACCACGAAAAGTTCTTGTATTTTAAGATAAAATCTTACTCTGTTAAAGAAAAAACTCCCAGCTCGCTGAAATATGTTCATTTGCTGAAAAACAACAAAACCGCGAAAAGTTCTTGTATTTGAAGATAAAATCTTTTTGCTTTGACGAAGAAAGATCTAGCTGACTGAAATAAGTTCATTAGATGAAAACCAACAAAAATTGACAAGAACCACGAAAGGTTCTTGTATTTTAAGATAAAATCTTACTCTGTTCATGAAAAAACTTCCAGCTCGCTGAAATATGTTCATTTGCTGAAAACCATCAAAACCACGAAAAGTTCTTGCATTTGAAGATAAAATCTTTTTGCTTTGAAGAAGAAAGATCTAGCTGACTGAAATAAGTTCATTAGATGAAAACCAACAAAAATTGACAAGAACCACGAAAAGATCTTGTATTTTAAGATGAAATCTTACGCTATTAAAGAAAAAACTCCCAGCTCGCTGAAATATGTTCATTTGCTGAAAACCATCAAAACCACGAAAAGTTCTTGTATTTGAAGATAAAATCTTTTTGCTTTGAAGAAGAAAGATCTAGCTGACTGAAATAAGTTCATTAGATGAAAACCAACAAAAATTGACAAGAACCACGAAAAGTTCTTGTATTTTAAGATAAAATCTTACTCTGTTAAAGAAAAAACTCCCAGCTCGCTGAAATATGTTCATTTGCTGAAAAACAACAAAACCGCGAAAAGTTCTTGTATTTGAAGATAAAATCTTTTTGCTTTGAAGAAGAAAGATCCAGCTGACTGAAATAAGTTCATGAGATGAAAACCAACAAAAATTGACAAGAACCACGAAAAGTTCTTGTATTTTAAGATAAAATCTTACTCTATTCAGGAAAAAACTTCCAGCTCGCTGAAATATGTTCATTTGCTGAAAACCGTCAAAACCACGAAAAGTTCTTGTATTTGAAGATAAAATCTTTTTGCTTTGAAGAAGAAAGATCTAGCTGACTGAAATAAGTTCATTAGATGAAAACCAACAAAAATTAACAAGAACCACGAAAAGATCTTGTATTTTAAGATAAAATCTTACGCTATTAAAGAAAAAACTCCCAGCTCGCTGAAATATGTTCATTTGCTGAAAACCAACAAAACCACGAAAAGTTCTTGTATTTGAAGATAAAATCTTTTTTCTTTGAAGAAGAAAGATCTAGCTGACTGAAATAAGTTCATTAGATGAAAACCAACAAAAATTGACAAGAACCACGAAAAGTTCTTGTATTTTAAGATAAAATCTTACTCTATTCAGGAAAAAACTTCCAGCTCGCTGAAATATGTTCATTTGCTGAAAACCATCAAAACCACGAAAAGTTCTTGTATTTGAAGATAAAATCTTTTTGCTTTCAAGAAGAAAGATCTAGCTGACTGAAATAAGTTCATTAGATGAAAACCAACAAAAATTGACAAGAACCACGAAAAGTTCTTGTATTTTAAGATAAAATCTTACTCTGTTGAAGAAAAAACTTCCAGCTCGCTGAAATCTGTTCATTTGCTGAAAACCATCAAAACCACGAAAAGTTCTTGTATTTGAAGATAAAATCTTTTTGCTTTGAAGAAGAAAGATCCAGCTGACTGAAATAAGTTCATGAGATGAAAACCAACAAAAATTGACAAGAACCACGAAAAGTTCTTGTATTTTAAGATAAAATCTTACTCTATTCAGGAAAAAACTTCCAGCTCGCTGAAATATGTTCATTTGCTGAAAACCATCAAAACCACGAAAAGTTCTTGTATTTGAAGTTAAAATCTTTTGCTTAGAAGAAGAAAGATCTAGCTGACTGAAATAAGTTCATCAGATGAAAACCAACAAAAATTAACAAGAACCACGAAAAGATCTTGTATTTTAAGATAAAATCTTACGCTATTAAAGAAAAAACTCCCAGCTCGCTGAAATATGTTCATTTGCTGAAAACCAACAAAACCACGAAAAGTTCTTGTATTTGAAGATAAAATCTTTTTTCTTTGAAGAAGAAAGATCTAGCTGACTGAAATAAGTTCATTAGATGAAAACCAACAAAAATTGACAAGAACCACGAAAAGTTCTTGTATTTTAACATAAAAACTTACTCTATTAAGGAAAAAACTTCCAGCTCGCTGAAATCTGTTCATTTGCTGAAAACCATCAAAACCACGAAAAGTTCTTGTATTTGAAGATAAAATCTTTTTGCTTTGAAGAAGAAAGATCTAGCTGACTGAAATAAGTTCATTAGATGAAAACCAACAAAAATTAACAAGAACCACGAAAAGTTCTTGTATTTTAAGATAAAATCTTACTCTATTAAGGAAAAAACTTCCAGCTCGTTTGCTGAAAACCAACAAAACCACCAAAAGTTCTTGTATTTGAAGATAAAATGTTTTTGCTTTGACGAAGAAAGATCTCGCTGACTGAAATAAGTTCATTAGATGAAAACCAACAAAAATTGACAAGAACCACGAAAAGATCTTGTGTTTTAAGATAAAATCTTACGCTATTAAAGAAAAAACTCCCAGCTCGCTGAAATGTGTTCATTTGCTGAAAACCAACAAAACCACGAAAAGTTCTTGTATTTGAAGATAAAATCTTTTTTCTTTGAAGAAGAAAGATCTAGCTGACTGAAATAAGTTCATTAGATGAAAACCAACAAAAATTGACAAGAACCACGAAAAGTTCTTGTATTTTAAGATAAAATCTTACTCTATTAAGGAAAAAACTTCCAGCTCGCTGAAATATGTTCATTTGCTGAAAACCATCAAAACCACGAAAAGTTCTTGTATTTGAAGATAAAATCTTTTTGCTTTGAAGAAGAAAGATCTAGCTGACTGAAATAAGTTCATTAGATGAAAACCAACAAAAATTGACAAGAACCACGAAAAGTTCTTGTATTTTAAGATAAAATCTTACTCTGTTAAAGAAAAAACTCCCAGCTCGCTGAAATATGTTCATTTGCTGAAAAACAACAAAACCGCGAAAAGTTCTTGTATTTGAAGATAAAATCTTTTTGCTTTGACGAAGAAAGATCTAGCTGACTGAAATAAGTTCATTAGATGAAAACCAACAAAAATTGACAAGAACCACGAAAGGTTCTTGTATTTTAAGATAAAATCTTACTCTGTTCATGAAAAAACTTCCAGCTCGCTGAAATATGTTCATTTGCTGAAAACCATCAAAACCACGAAAAGTTCTTGCATTTGAAGATAAAATCTTTTTGCTTTGAAGAAGAAAGATCTAGCTGACTGAAATAAGTTCATTAGATGAAAACCAACAAAAATTGACAAGAACCACGAAAAGATCTTGTATTTTAAGATGAAATCTTACGCTATTAAAGAAAAAACTCCCAGCTCGCTGAAATATGTTCATTTGCTGAAAACCATCAAAACCACGAAAAGTTCTTGTATTTGAAGATAAAATCTTTTTGCTTTGAAGAAGAAAGATCTAGCTGACTGAAATAAGTTCATTAGATGAAAACCAACAAAAATTGACAAGAACCACGAAAAGTTCTTGTATTTTAAGATAAAATCTTACTCTGTTAAAGAAAAAACTCCCAGCTCGCTGAAATATGTTCATTTGCTGAAAAACAACAAAACCGCGAAAAGTTCTTGTATTTGAAGATAAAATCTTTTTGCTTTGAAGAAGAAAGATCCAGCTGACTGAAATAAGTTCATGAGATGAAAACCAACAAAAATTGACAAGAACCACGAAAAGTTCTTGTATTTTAAGATAAAATCTTACTCTATTCAGGAAAAAACTTCCAGCTCGCTGAAATATGTTCATTTGCTGAAAACCGTCAAAACCACGAAAAGTTCTTGTATTTGAAGATAAAATCTTTTTGCTTTGAAGAAGAAAGATCTAGCTGACTGAAATAAGTTCATTAGATGAAAACCAACAAAAATTAACAAGAACCACGAAAAGATCTTGTATTTTAAGATAAAATCTTACGCTATTAAAGAAAAAACTCCCAGCTCGCTGAAATATGTTCATTTGCTGAAAACCAACAAAACCACGAAAAGTTCTTGTATTTGAAGATAAAATCTTTTTTCTTTGAAGAAGAAAGATCTAGCTGACTGAAATAAGTTCATTAGATGAAAACCAACAAAAATTGACAAGAACCACGAAAAGTTCTTGTATTTTAACATAAAAACTTACTCTATTAAGGAAAAAACTTCCAGCTCGCTGAAATCTGTTCATTTGCTGAAAACCATCAAAACCACGAAAAGTTCTTGTATTTGAAGATAAAATCTTTTTGCTTTGAAGAAGAAAGATCTAGCTGACTGAAATAAGTTCATTAGATGAAAACCAACAAAAATTGACAAGAACCACGAGAAGTTCTTGTATTTTAAGATAAAATCTTAGGCTATTAAAGAAAAAACTTCCAGCTCGCTGAAATCTGTTCATTTGCTGAAAACCATCAAAACCACGAAAAGTTCTTGTATTTGAAGATAAAATCTTTTTTCTTTGAAGAAGAAAGATCTAGCTGACTGAAATAAGTTCATTAGATGAAAACCAACAAAAATTGACAAGAACCACGAAAAGTTCTTGTATTTTAAGATAAAATCTTACTCTATTCAGGAAAAAACTTCCAGCTCGCTGAAATATGTTCATTTGCTGAAAACCATCAAAACCACGAAAAGTTCTTGTATTTGAAGATAAAATCTTTTTGCTTTCAAGAAGAAAGATCTAGCTGACTGAAATAAGTTCATTAGATGAAAACCAACAAAAATTGACAAGAACCACGAAAAGTTCTTGTATTTTAAGATAAAATCTTACTCTGTTGAAGAAAAAACTTCCAGCTCGCTGAAATCTGTTCATTTGCTGAAAACCATCAAAACCACGAAAAGTTCTTGTATTTGAAGATAAAATCTTTTTGCTTTGAAGAAGAAAGATCCAGCTGACTGAAATAAGTTCATGAGATGAAAACCAACAAAAATTGACAAGAACCACGAAAAGTTCTTGTATTTTAAGATAAAATCTTACTCTATTCAGGAAAAAACTTCCAGCTCGCTGAAATATGTTCATTTGCTGAAAACCATCAAAACCACGAAAAGTTCTTGTATTTGAAGTTAAAATCTTTTGCTTAGAAGAAGAAAGATCTAGCTGACTGAAATAAGTTCATCAGATGAAAACCAACAAAAATTAACAAGAACCACGAAAAGATCTTGTATTTTAAGATAAAATCTTACGCTATTAAAGAAAAAACTCCCAGCTCGCTGAAATATGTTCATTTGCTGAAAACCAACAAAACCACGAAAAGTTCTTGTATTTGAAGATAAAATCTTTTTTCTTTGAAGAAGAAAGATCTAGCTGACTGAAATAAGTTCATTAGATGAAAACCAACAAAAATTGACAAGAACCACGAAAAGTTCTTGTATTTTAACATAAAAACTTACTCTATTAAGGAAAAAACTTCCAGCTCGCTGAAATCTGTTCATTTGCTGAAAACCATCAAAACCACGAAAAGTTCTTGTATTTGAAGATAAAATCTTTTTGCTTTGAAGAAGAAAGATCTAGCTGACTGAAATAAGTTCATTAGATGAAAACCAACAAAAATTAACAAGAACCACGAAAAGTTCTTGTATTTTAAGATAAAATCTTACTCTATTAAGGAAAAAACTTCCAGCTCGTTTGCTGAAAACCAACAAAACCACCAAAAGTTCTTGTATTTGAAGATAAAATGTTTTTGCTTTGACGAAGAAAGATCTAGCTGACTGAAATAAGTTCATTAGATGAAAACCAACAAAAATTGACAAGAACCACGAAAAGATCTTGTATTTTAAGATGAAATCTTACGCTATTAAAGAAAAAACTCCCAGCTCGCTGAAATATGTTCATTTGCTGAAAACCATCAAAACCACGAAAAGTTCTTGTATTTGAAGATAAAATCTTTTTGCTTTGAAGAAGAAAGATCTAGCTGACTGAAATAAGTTCATTAGATGAAAACCAACAAAAATTGACAAGAACCACGAAAAGTTCTTGTATTTTAAGATAAAATCTTACTCTGTTAAAGAAAAAACTCCCAGCTCGCTGAAATATGTTCATTTGCTGAAAAACAACAAAACCGCGAAAAGTTCTTGTATTTGAAGATAAAATATTTTTTCCTTTGAAGAAGAAAGATCCAGCTGACTGAAATAAGTTCATTAGATGAAAACCAACAAAAATTGACAAGAACCACGAAAAGTTCTTGTATTTTAAGATAAAATCTTACTCTATTCAGGAAAAAACTTCCAGCTCGCTGAAATATGTTCATTTGCTGAAAACCATCAAAACCACGAAAAGTTCTTGTATTTGAAGATAAAATCTTTTTGCTTTGAAGAAGAAAGATCTAGCTGACTGAAATAAGTTCATTAGATGAAAACCAACAAAAATTGACAAGAACCACGAAAAGTTCTTGTATTTTAAGATGAAATCTTACGCTATTAAAGAAAAAACTCCCAGCTCGCTGAAATATGTTCATTTGCTGAAAACCAACAAAACCACGAAAAGTTCTTGTATTTGAAGATAAAATCTTTTTTCTTTGAAGAAGAAAGATCTAGCTGACTGAAATAAGTTCATTAGATGAAAACCAACAAAAATTGACAAGAACCACGAAAAGATCTTGTATTTTAAGATAAAATCTTACGCTATTAAAGAAAAAACTCCCAAATCGCTGAAATATGTTCATTTGCTGAAAAGCAACAAAACCACGAAAAGTTCTTGTATTTGAAGATAAAATCTTTTTGCTTTGAAGAAGAAAGATCTCGCTGACTGAAATAAGTTCATTAGATGAAAACCAACAAAAATTGACAAGAACCACGAAAGGTTCTTGTATTTTAAGATAAAATCTTACTCTGTTCATGAAAAAACTTCCAGCTCGCTGAAATATGTTCATTTGCTGAAAACCATCAAAACCACGAAAAGTTCTTGCATTTGAAGATAAAATCTTTTTGCTTTGAAGAAGAAAGATCTAGCTGACTGAAATAAGTTCATTAGATGAAAACCAACAAAAATTGACAAGAACCACGAAAAGATCTTGTATTTTAAGATGAAATCTTACGCTATTAAAGAAAAAACTCCCAGCTCGCTGAAATATGTTCATTTGCTGAAAACCATCAAAACCACGAAAAGTTCTTGTATTTGAAGATAAAATCTTTTTGCTTTGAAGAAGAAAGATCTAGCTGACTGAAATAAGTTCATTAGATGAAAACCAACAAAAATTGACAAGAACCACGAAAAGTTCTTGTATTTTAAGATAAAATCTTACTCTGTTAAAGAAAAAACTCCCAGCTCGCTGAAATATGTTCATTTGCTGAAAAACAACAAAACCGCGAAAAGTTCTTGTATTTGAAGATAAAATCTTTTTGCTTTGAAGAAGAAAGATCCAGCTGACTGAAATAAGTTCATGAGATGAAAACCAACAAAAATTGACAAGAACCACGAAAAGTTCTTGTATTTTAAGATAAAATCTTACTCTATTCAGGAAAAAACTTCCAGCTCGCTGAAATATGTTCATTTGCTGAAAACCGTCAAAACCACGAAAAGTTCTTGTATTTGAAGATAAAATCTTTTTGCTTTGAAGAAGAAAGATCTAGCTGACTGAAATAAGTTCATTAGATGAAAACCAACAAAAATTAACAAGAACCACGAAAAGATCTTGTATTTTAAGATAAAATCTTACGCTATTAAAGAAAAAACTCCCAGCTCGCTGAAATATGTTCATTTGCTGAAAACCAACAAAACCACGAAAAGTTCTTGTATTTGAAGATAAAATCTTTTTTCTTTGAAGAAGAAAGATCTAGCTGACTGAAATAAGTTCATTAGATGAAAACCAACAAAAATTGACAAGAACCACGAAAAGTTCTTGTATTTTAACATAAAAACTTACTCTATTAAGGAAAAAACTTCCAGCTCGCTGAAATCTGTTCATTTGCTGAAAACCATCAAAACCACGAAAAGTTCTTGTATTTGAAGATAAAATCTTTTTGCTTTGAAGAAGAAAGATCTAGCTGACTGAAATAAGTTCATTAGATGAAAACCAACAAAAATTGACAAGAACCACGAGAAGTTCTTGTATTTTAAGATAAAATCTTAGGCTATTAAAGAAAAAACTTCCAGCTCGCTGAAATCTGTTCATTTGCTGAAAACCATCAAAACCACGAAAAGTTCTTGTATTTGAAGATAAAATCTTTTTTCTTTGAAGAAGAAAGATCTAGCTGACTGAAATAAGTTCATTAGATGAAAACCAACAAAAATTGACAAGAACCACGAAAAGTTCTTGTATTTTAAGATAAAATCTTACTCTATTCAGGAAAAAACTTCCAGCTCGCTGAAATATGTTCATTTGCTGAAAACCATCAAAACCACGAAAAGTTCTTGTATTTGAAGATAAAATCTTTTTGCTTTCAAGAAGAAAGATCTAGCTGACTGAAATAAGTTCATTAGATGAAAACCAACAAAAATTGACAAGAACCACGAAAAGTTCTTGTATTTTAAGATAAAATCTTACTCTGTTAAAGAAAAAACTTCCAGCTCGCTGAAATCTGTTCATTTGCTGAAAACCATCAAAACCACGAAAAGTTCTTGTATTTGAAGATAAAATCTTTTTGCTTTGAAGAAGAAAGATCCAGCTGACTGAAATAAGTTCATGAGATGAAAACCAACAAAAATTGACAAGAACCACGAAAAGTTCTTGTATTTTAAGATAAAATCTTACTCTATTCAGGAAAAAACTTCCAGCTCGCTGAAATATGTTCATTTGCTGAAAACCATCAAAACCACGAAAAGTTCTTGTATTTGAAGTTAAAATCTTTTGCTTAGAAGAAGAAAGATCTAGCTGACTGAAATAAGTTCATCAGATGAAAACCAACAAAAATTAACAAGAACCACGAAAAGATCTTGTATTTTAAGATAAAATCTTACGCTATTAAAGAAAAAACTCCCAGCTCGCTGAAATATGTTCATTTGCTGAAAACCAACAAAACCACGAAAAGTTCTTGTATTTGAAGATAAAATCTTTTTTCTTTGAAGAAGAAAGATCTAGCTGACTGAAATAAGTTCATTAGATGAAAACCAACAAAAATTGACAAGAACCACGAAAAGTTCTTGTATTTTAACATAAAAACTTACTCTATTAAGGAAAAAACTTCCAGCTCGCTGAAATCTGTTCATTTGCTGAAAACCATCAAAACCACGAAAAGTTCTTGTATTTGAAGATAAAATCTTTTTGCTTTGAAGAAGAAAGATCTAGCTGACTGAAATAAGTTCATTAGATGAAAACCAACAAAAATTAACAAGAACCACGAAAAGTTCTTGTATTTTAAGATAAAATCTTACTCTATTAAGGAAAAAACTTCCAGCTCGTTTGCTGAAAACCAACAAAACCACCAAAAGTTCTTGTATTTGAAGATAAAATGTTTTTGCTTTGACGAAGAAAGATCTAGCTGACTGAAATAAGTTCATTAGATGAAAACCAACAAAAATTGACAAGAACCACGAAAAGATCTTGTATTTTAAGATGAAATCTTACGCTATTAAAGAAAAAACTCCCAGCTCGCTGAAATATGTTCATTTGCTGAAAACCATCAAAACCACGAAAAGTTCTTGTATTTGAAGATAAAATCTTTTTGCTTTGAAGAAGAAAGATCTAGCTGACTGAAATAAGTTCATTAGATGAAAACCAACAAAAATTGACAAGAACCACGAAAAGTTCTTGTATTTTAAGATAAAATCTTACTCTGTTAAAGAAAAAACTCCCAGCTCGCTGAAATATGTTCATTTGCTGAAAAACAACAAAACCGCGAAAAGTTCTTGTATTTGAAGATAAAATATTTTTTCCTTTGAAGAAGAAAGATCCAGCTGACTGAAATAAGTTCATTAGATGAAAACCAACAAAAATTGACAAGAACCACGAAAAGTTCTTGTATTTTAAGATAAAATCTTACTCTATTCAGGAAAAAACTTCCAGCTCGCTGAAATATGTTCATTTGCTGAAAACCATCAAAACCACGAAAAGTTCTTGTATTTGAAGATAAAATCTTTTTGCTTTGAAGAAGAAAGATCTAGCTGACTGAAATAAGTTCATTAGATGAAAACCAACAAAAATTGACAAGAACCACGAAAAGTTCTTGTATTTTAAGATGAAATCTTACGCTATTAAAGAAAAAACTCCCAGCTCGCTGAAATATGTTCATTTGCTGAAAACCAACAAAACCACGAAAAGTTCTTGTATTTGAAGATAAAATCTTTTTTCTTTGAAGAAGAAAGATCTAGCTGACTGAAATAAGTTCATTAGATGAAAACCAACAAAAATTGACAAGAACCACGAAAAGATCTTGTATTTTAAGATAAAATCTTACGCTATTAAAGAAAAAACTCCCAAATCGCTGAAATATGTTCATTTGCTGAAAAGCAACAAAACCACGAAAAGTTCTTGTATTTGAAGATAAAATCTTTTTGCTTTGAAGAAGAAAGATCTCGCTGACTGAAATAAGTTCATTGGATGAAAACCAACAAAAATTGACAAGAACCACGAAAAGATCTTGTATTTTAAGATAAAATCTTACGCTAACAAAGAAAAAACTCCCAGCTCGCTGAAATATGTTCATTTGCTGAAAACCAACAAAACCACGAAAAGTTCTTGTATTTGAAGATAAAATCTTTTTTCTTTGAAGAAGAAAGATCGAGCTGACTGAAATAAGTTCATTCGATGAAAACCAACAAAAATTGACAAGAACCACGAACAGTTCTTGTATTTTAAGATAAAATCTTACGCTATTAAAGAAAAAACTCCCAAATCGCTGAAATATGTTCATTTGCTGAAAAGCAACAAAACCACGAAAAGTTCTTGTATTTGAAGATAAAATCTTTTTGCTTTGAAGAAAGATCTCGCTGACTGAAATAAGTTCATTGGATGAAAACCAACAAAAATTGACAAGAACCACGAAAAGATCTTGTATTTTAAGATAAAATCTTACGCTAACAAAGAAAAAACTCCCAGCTCGCTGAAATATGTTCATTTGCTGAAAACCAACAAAACCACGAAAAGTTCTTGTATTTGAAGATAAAATCTTTTTTCTTTGAAGAAGAAAGATCGAGCTGACTGAAATAAGTTCATTAGATGAAAACCAACAAAAATTGACAAGAACCACGAACAGTTCTTGTATTTTAACATAAAATGTTACTCTATTAAAGAAAAAACTTCCAGCTCGCTGAAATATGTTCATTTGCTGAAAACCATCAAAACCACGAAAAGTTCTTGTATTTGAAGATAAAATCTTTTTGCTTTGAAGAAGAAAGATCTCGCTGACTGAAATAAGTTCATTCGATGAAAACCAACAAAAATTGACAAGAACCACGAAAAGTTCTTGTATTTTAAGATAAAATCTTACTCTGTTAAAGAAAAAACTCCCAGCTCGCTGAAATATGTTCATTTGCTGAAAAACAACAAAACCGCGAAAAGTTCTTGTATTTGAAGATAAAATCTTTTTGCTTTGAAGAAGAAAGATCTAGCTGACTGAAATAAGTTCATTAGATGAAAACCAACAAAAATTGACAAGAACCACGAAAAGTTCTTGTATTTTAAGATGAAATCTTACGCTATTAAAGAAAAAACTCCCAGCTCGCTGAAATATGTTCATTTGCTGAAAACCAACAAAACCACGAAAAGTTCTTGTATTTGAAGATAAAATCTTTTTTCTTTGAAGAAGAAAGATCTAGCTGACTGAAATAAGTTCATTAGATGAAAACCAACAAAAATTGACAAGAACCACGAAAAGTTCTTGTATTTTAAGATAAAATCTTAGGCTATTAAAGAAAAAACTTCCAGCTCGCTGAAATCTGTTCATTTGCTGAAAACCATCAAAACCACGAAACGTTCTTGTATTTGAAGATAAAATCTTTTTGCTTTGAAGAAGAAAGATCTAGCTGACTGAAATAAGTTCATGAGATGAAAATCAACAAAAATTGACAAGAACCACGAAAAGTTCTTGTATTTTAAGATAAAATCTTACTCTATTAAGGAAAAAACTTCCAGCTCGTTTGCTGAAAACCAACAAAACCACCAAAAGTTCTTGTATTTGAAGATAAAATTTTTTGCTTTGACGAAGAAAGATCTAGCTGACTGAAATAAGTTCATTAGATGAAAACCAACAAAAATTGACAAGAACCACGAAAAGATCTTGTATTTTAAGATAAAATCTTACGCTATTAAAGAAAAAACTCCCAGCTCGCTGAAATATGTTCATTTGCAGAAAACCAACAAAACCACGAAAAGTTCTTGTATTTGAAGATAAAATCTTTTTTCTTTGAAGAAGAAAGATCTAGCTGACTGAAATAAGTTCATTAGATGAAAACCAACAAAAATTGACAAGAACCACGAAAAGTTCTTGTATTTTAAGATAAAATCTTACTCTATTAAGGAAAAAACTTCCAGCTCGCTGAAATATGTTCATTTGCTGAAAACCATCAAAACCACGAAAAGTTCTTGTATTTGAAGATAAAATCTTTTTGCTTTGAAGAAGAAAGATCGAGCTGACTGAAATAAGTTCATTCGATGAAAACCAACAAAAATTGACAAGAACCACGAAAAGTTCTTGTATTTTAAGATAAAATCTTACTCTATTAAGGAAAAAACTTCCAGCTCGCTGAAATATGTTCATTTGCTGAAAACCATCAAAACCACGAAAAGTTCTTGTATTTGAAGATAAAATCTTTTTGCTTTCAAAAAGAAAGATCTAGCTGACTGAAATAAGTTCATTAGATGAAAACCAACAAAAATTGACAAGAACCACGAAAAGTTCTTGTATTTTAAGATAAAATCTTACTCTATTAAGGAAAAAACTTCCAGCTCGCTGAAATATGTTCATTTGCTGAAAACCAACAAAACCACGAAAAGTTCTTGTATTTGAAGATAAAATCTTTTTGCTTTGAAGAAGAAAGATCTAGCTGACTGAAGTAAGTTCATCAGATGAAAACCAAAAAAAATTGACAAAAACCACGAAAAGTTCTTGTATTTTAAGATAAAATCTTACTCTATTAAGGAAAAAACTTCCAGCTCGCTGAAATCTGTTCATTTGCTGAAAACCATCAAAACCACGAAAAGTTCTTGTATTTGAAGATAAAATCTTTTTGCTTTGAAGAAGAAAGATCCAGCTGACTGAAATAAGTTCATTAGATGAAAACCAACAAAAATTGACAAAGCCACGAAAAGATCTTGTATTTTAAGATAAAATCTTACGCTATTAAAGAAAAAACTCCCAGCTCGCTGAAATATGTTCATTTGCTGAAAACCAACAAAACCACGAAAAGTTCTTGTATTTGAAGATAAAATCTTTTTGCTTTGAAGAAGAAAGATCTAGCTGACTGAAATAAGTTCATTAGATGAAAATCAACAAAAATTGACAAGAACCACGAAAAGTTCTTGTATTTTAAGATAAAATCTTACTCTATCAAGGAAAAAACTTCCAGCTCGTTTGCTGAAAACCAACCAAACCACCAAAAGTTCTTGTATTTGAAGATAAAATGTTTTTGCTTTGACGAAGAAAGATCTCGCTGACTGAAATAAGTTCATTAGATGAAAACCAACAAAAATTGACAAAGCCACGAAAAGATCTTGTATTTTAAGATAAAATCTTACGCTATTAAAGAAAAAACTCCCAGCTCGCTGAAATATGTTCATTTGCTGAAAACCAACAAAACCACGAAAAGTTCTTGTATTTGAAGATAAAATCTTTTTGCTTTGAAGAAGAAAGATCTAGCTGACTGAAATAAGTTCATTCGATGAAAACCAACAAAAATTGACAAGAACCACGAAAAGTTCTTGTATTTTAAGATGAAATCTCACGCTATTAAAGAAAAAACTCCCAGCTCGCTGAAATATGTTCATTTGCTGAAAACCAACAAAACCACGAAAAGTTCTTGTATTTGAAGATAAAATCTTTTTTCTTTGAAGAAGAAAGATCTAGCTGACTGAAATAAGTTCATTAGATGAAAACCAACAAAAATTGACAAGAACCACGAAAAGTTCTTGTATTTTAAGATAAAATCTTACTCTATTAAGGAAAAAACTTCCAGCTCGCTGAAATATGTTCATTTGCTGAAAACCATCAAAACCACGAAAAGTTCTTGTATTTGAAGATAAAATCTTTTTGCTTTCAAGAAGAAAGATCTAGCTGACTGAAATAAGTTCATTAGATGAAAACCAACAAAAATTGACAAGAACCACGAAAAGTTCTTGTATTTTAAGATAAAATCTTACTCTGTTAAAGAGAAAACTCCCAGCTCGCTGAAATATGTTCATTTGCTGAAAAACAACAAAACCGCGAAAAGTTCTTGTATTTGAAGATAAAATCTTTTTGCTTTGAAGAAGAAAGATCTTGCTGACTGAAATAAGTTCATTGGATGAAAACCAACAAAAATTGACAAGAACCACGAAAAGTTCTTGTATTTTAAGATAAAATCTTACGCTATTAAAGAAAAAACTCCCAGCTCGCTGAAATATGTTCATTTGCTGAAAACCAACAAAACCACGAAAAGTTCTTGTATTTGAAGATAAAATCTTTTTGCTTTGAAGAAGAAAGATCTAGCTGACTGAAATAAGTTCATTAGATGAAAACCAACAAAAATTCATAAGAACCACGAAAAGTTCTTGTATTTTAAGATAAAATCTTACTCTATTAAGGAAAAAACTTCCAGCTCGCTGAAATATGTTCATTTGCTGAAAACCATCAAAACCACGAAAAGTTCTTGAACTTGAAGATAAAATCTTTTTGCTTTGAAGAAGAAAGATCCAGCTGACTGAAATAAGTTCATTAGATGAAAACCAACAAAAATTGACAAGAACCACGAAAAGTTCTTGTATTTTAAGATAAAATCTTACTTTATTAAGGAAAAAACTTCTAGCTCGCTGAAATATGTTCATTTGCTGAAAACCATCAAAACCACGAAAAGTTCTTGTATTTGAAGATAAAATCTTTTTGCTTTGAAGAAGAAAGATCTAGCTGACTGAAGTAAGTTCATTAGATGAAAACCAAAAAAAATTGACAAAAACCACGAAAAGTTCTTGTATTTTAAGATAAAATCTTACTCTATTAAGGAAAAAACTACCAGCTCGCTGAAATCTGTTCATTTGCTGAAAACCATCAAAACCACGAAAAGTTCTTGTATTTGAAGATAAAATCTTTTTGCTTTGAAGAAGAAAGATCTAGCTGACTGAAATAAGTTCATTTGATGAAAACCAACAAAAATTGACAAGAACCACGAAAAGTTCTTGTATTTTAAGATAAAATCTTACGCTATTAAGGAAAAAACTTCCAGCTCGCTGAAATCTGTTCATTTGCTGAAAACCATCAAAACCACGAAACGTTCTTGTATTTGAAGATAAAATCTTTTTGCTTTGAAGAAGAAAGATCTAGCTGACTGAAATAAGTTCATTAGATGAAAATCAACAAAAATTGACAAGAACCACGAAAAGTTCTTGTATTTTAAGATAAAATCTTACTCTATCAAGGAAAAAACTTCCAGCTCGTTTGCTGAAAACCAACCAAACCACCAAAAGTTCTTGTATTTGAAGATAAAATGTTTTTGCTTTGACGAAGAAAGATCTAGCTGACTGAAATAAGTTCATTAGATGAAAACCAACAAAAATTGACAAAAACCACGAAAAGATCTTGTATTTTAAGATAAAATCTTACGCTATTAAAGAAAAAACTCCCAGCTCGCTGAAATATGTTCATTTGCTGAAAACCAACAAAACCACGAAAAGTTCTTGTATTTGAAGATAAAATCTTTTTTCTTTGAAGAAGAAAGATCTTGCTGACTGAAATAAGTTCATTAGATGAAAACCAACAAAAATTCATAAGAACCACGAAAAGTTCTTGTATTTTAAGATAAAATCTTACTCTATTAAGGAAAAAACTTCCAGCTCGCTGAAATATGTTCATTTGCTGAAAACCATCAAAACCACGAAAAGTTCTTGAACTTGAAGATAAAATCTTTTTGCTTTGAAGAAGAAAGATCCAGCTGACTGAAATAAGTTCATTAGATGAAAACCAACAAAAATTGACAAGAACCACGAAAAGTTCTTGTATTTTAAGATAAAATCTTACTCTATTAAGGAAAAAACTTCCAGCTCGCTGAAATATGTTCATTTGCTGAAAACCATCAAAACCACGAAAAGTTCTTGTATTTGAAGATAAAATCTTTTTGCTTTGAAGAAGAAAGATCTAGCTGACTGAAGTAAGTTCATTAGATGAAAACCAAAAAAAATTGACAAAAACCACGAAAAGTTCTTGTATTTTAAGATAAAATCTTACTCTATTAAGGAAAAAACTTCCAGCTCGCTGAAATATGTTCATTTGCTGAAAACCATCAAAACCACGAAAAGTTCTTGAACTTGAAGATAAAATCTTTTTGCTTTGAAGAAGAAAGATCTAGCTGACTGAAATAAGTTCATTAGATGAAAACCAACAAAAATTGACAAGAACCACGAAAAGCTCTTGTATTTTAAGATAAAATCTTACTCTATTAAGGAAAAAACTTCCAGCTCGCTGAAATATGTTCATTTGCTGAAAACCATCAAAACCACGAAAAGTTCTTGTATTTGAAGATAAAATCTTTTTGCTTTGAAGAAGAAAGATCTAGCTGACTGAAATAAGTTCATTAGATGAAAACCAACAAAAATTGACAAGAACCACGAAAAGTTCTTGTATTTTAAGATAAAATCTTACTCTGTTAAAGAAAAAACTCCCAGCTCACTGAAATATGTTCATTTGCTGAAAAACAACAAAACCGCGAAAAGTTCTTGTATTTGAAGATAAAATCTTTTTGCTTTGAAGAAGAAAGATCTAGCTGACTGAAATAAGTTCATTAGATGAAAACCAACAAAAATTGACAAGAACCACGAAAAGTTCTTGTATTTTAAGATGAAATCTTACGCTATTAAAGAAAAAACTCCCAGCTCACTGAAATATGTTCATTTGCTGAAAACCAACAAAACCACGAAAAGTTCTTGTATTTGAAGATAAAATCTTTTTGCTTTGAAGAAGAAAGATCTAGCTGACTGAAATAAGTTCATGAGATGAAAACCAACAAAAATTGACAAGAACCACGAAAAGTTCTTGTATTTTAAGATAAAATCTTACGCTATTAAAGAAAAAACTCCCAAATCGCTGAAATATGTTCATTTGCTGAAAACCAACAAAACCACGAAAAGTTCTTGTATTTGAAGATAAAATCTTTTTGCTTTGAAGAAGAAAGATCTCGCTGACTGAAATAAGTTCATTAGATGAAAACCAACAAAAATTGACAAGAACCACGAAAAGTTCTTGTATTTTAAGATAAAATCTTACTCTATTAAGGAAAAAACTTCCAGCTCGCTGAAATATGTTCATTTGCTGAAAACCATCAAAACCACGAAAAGTTCTTGTATTTGAAGATAAAATCTTTTTGCTTTGAAGAAGAAAGATCTAGCTGACTGAAGTAAGTTCATTAGATGAAAACCAAAAAAAATTGACAAAAACCACGAAAAGTTCTTGTATTTTAAGATAAATTCTTACTCTATTAAGGAAAAAACTTCCAGCTCGCTGAAATCTGTTCATTTGCTGAAAACCATCAAAACCACGAAAAGTTCTTGTATTTGAAGATAAAATCTTTTTGCTTTGAAGAAGAAAGATCTAGCTGACTGAAATAAGTTCATTCGATGAAAACCAACAAAAATTGAACAAGAACCACGAAAAGTTCTTGTATTTTAAGATAAAATCTTACTCTATTAAGGAAAAAACTTCCAGCTCGCTGAAATATGTTCATTTGCTGAAAACCATCAAAACCACGAAAAGTTCTTGAACTTGAAGATAAAATCTTTTTGCTTTGAAGAAGAAAGATCTAGCTGACTGAAATAAGTTCATTAGATGAAAACCAACAAAAATTGACAAGAACCACGAAAAGCTCTTGTATTTTAAGATAAAATCTTACTCTATTAAGGAAAAAACTTCCAGCTCGCTGAAATATGTTCATTTGCTGAAAACCATCAAAACCACGAAAAGTTCTTGTATTTGAAGATAAAATCTTTTTGCTTTGAAGAAGAAAGATCTAGCTGACTGAAATAAGTTCATCAGATGAAAACCAACAAAAATTGACAAGAACCACGAAAAGTTCTTGTATTTTAAGATAAAATCTTACTCTGTTAAAGAAAAAACTCCCAGCTCACTGAAATATGTTCATTTGCTGAAAAACAACAAAACCGCGAAAAGTTCTTGTATTTGAAGATAAAATCTTTTTGCTTTGAAGAAGAAAGATCTAGCTGACTGAAATAAGTTCATTAGATGAAAACCAACAAAAATTGACAAGAACCACGAAAAGTTCTTGTATTTTAAGATGAAATCTTACGCTATTAAAGAAAAAACTCCCAGCTCACTGAAATATGTTCATTTGCTGAAAACCAACAAAACCACGAAAAGTTCTTGTATTTGAAGATAAAATCTTTTTGCTTTGAAGAAGAAAGATCTAGCTGACTGAAATAAGTTCATGAGATGAAAACCAACAAAAATTGACAAGAACCACGAAAAGTTCTTGTATTTTAAGATAAAATCTTACGCTATTAAAGAAAAAACTCCCAGCTCGCTGAAATGTGTTCATTTGCTGAAAACCAACAAAACCACGAAAAGTTCTTGTATTTGAAGATAAAATCTTTTTGCTTTGAAGAAGAAAGATCTAGCTGACTGAAATAAGTTCATTAGATGAAAACCAACAAAAATTCATAAGAACCACGAAAAGTTCTTGTATTTTAAGATAAAATCTTACTCTATTAAGGAAAAAACTTCCAGCTCGCTGAAATATGTTCATTTGCTGAAAACCATCAAAACCACGAAAAGTTCTTGAACTTGAAGATAAAATCTTTTTGCTTTGAAGAAGAAAGATCCAGCTGACTGAAATAAGTTCATTAGATGAAAACCAACAAAAATTGACAAGAACCACGAAAAGTTCTTGTATTTTAAGATAAAATCTTACTTTATTAAGGAAAAAACTTCTAGCTCGCTGAAATATGTTCATTTGCTGAAAACCATCAAAACCACGAAAAGTTCTTGTATTTGAAGATAAAATCTTTTTGCTTTGAAGAAGAAAGATCTAGCTGACTGAAGTAAGTTCATTAGATGAAAACCAAAAAAAATTGACAAAAACCACGAAAAGTTCTTGTATTTTAAGATAAAATCTTACTCTATTAAGGAAAAAACTACCAGCTCGCTGAAATCTGTTCATTTGCTGAAAACCATCAAAACCACGAAAAGTTCTTGTATTTGAAGATAAAATCTTTTTGCTTTGAAGAAGAAAGATCTAGCTGACTGAAATAAGTTCATTTGATGAAAACCAACAAAAATTGACAAGAACCACGAAAAGTTCTTGTATTTTAAGATAAAATCTTACGCTATTAAGGAAAAAACTTCCAGCTCGCTGAAATCTGTTCATTTGCTGAAAACCATCAAAACCACGAAACGTTCTTGTATTTGAAGATAAAATCTTTTTGCTTTGAAGAAGAAAGATCTAGCTGACTGAAATAAGTTCATTAGATGAAAATCAACAAAAATTGACAAGAACCACGAAAAGTTCTTGTATTTTAAGATAAAATCTTACTCTATCAAGGAAAAAACTTCCAGCTCGTTTGCTGAAAACCAACCAAACCACCAAAAGTTCTTGTATTTGAAGATAAAATGTTTTTGCTTTGACGAAGAAAGATCTAGCTGACTGAAATAAGTTCATTAGATGAAAACCAACAAAAATTGACAAAAACCACGAAAAGATCTTGTATTTTAAGATAAAATCTTACGCTATTAAAGAAAAAACTCCCAGCTCGCTGAAATATGTTCATTTGCTGAAAACCAACAAAACCACGAAAAGTTCTTGTATTTGAAGATAAAATCTTTTTTCTTTGAAGAAGAAAGATCTTGCTGACTGAAATAAGTTCATTAGATGAAAACCAACAAAAATTCATAAGAACCACGAAAAGTTCTTGTATTTTAAGATAAAATCTTACTCTATTAAGGAAAAAACTTCCAGCTCGCTGAAATATGTTCATTTGCTGAAAACCATCAAAACCACGAAAAGTTCTTGAACTTGAAGATAAAATCTTTTTGCTTTGAAGAAGAAAGATCCAGCTGACTGAAATAAGTTCATTAGATGAAAACCAACAAAAATTGACAAGAACCACGAAAAGTTCTTGTATTTTAAGATAAAATCTTACTCTATTAAGGAAAAAACTTCCAGCTCGCTGAAATATGTTCATTTGCTGAAAACCATCAAAACCACGAAAAGTTCTTGAACTTGAAGATAAAATCTTTTTGCTTTGAAGAAGAAAGATCTAGCTGACTGAAATAAGTTCATTAGATGAAAACCAACAAAAATTGACAAGAACCACGAAAAGCTCTTGTATTTTAAGATAAAATCTTACTCTATTAAGGAAAAAACTTCCAGCTCGCTGAAATATGTTCATTTGCTGAAAACCATCAAAACCACGAAAAGTTCTTGTATTTGAAGATAAAATCTTTTTGCTTTGAAGAAGAAAGATCTAGCTGACTGAAATAAGTTCATTAGATGAAAACCAACAAAAATTGACAAGAACCACGAAAAGTTCTTGTATTTTAAGATAAAATCTTACTCTGTTAAAGAAAAAACTCCCAGCTCACTGAAATATGTTCATTTGCTGAAAAACAACAAAACCGCGAAAAGTTCTTGTATTTGAAGATAAAATCTTTTTGCTTTGAAGAAGAAAGATCTAGCTGACTGAAATAAGTTGATTAGATGAAAACCAACAAAAATTGACAAGAACCACGAAAAGTTCTTGTATTTTAAGATGAAATCTTACGCTATTAAAGAAAAAACTCCCAGCTCACTGAAATATGTTCATTTGCTGAAAACCAACAAAACCACGAAAAGTTCTTGTATTTGAAGATAAAATCTTTTTGCTTTGAAGAAGAAAGATCTAGCTGACTGAAATAAGTTCATGAGATGAAAACCAACAAAAATTGACAAGAACCACGAAAAGTTCTTGTATTTTAAGATAAAATCTTACGCTATTAAAGAAAAAACTCCCAAATCGCTGAAATATGTTCATTTGCTGAAAACCAACAAAACCACGAAAAGTTCTTGTATTTGAAGATAAAATCTTTTTGCTTTGAAGAAGAAAGATCTCGCTGACTGAAATAAGTTCATTAGATGAAAACCAACAAAAATTGACAAGAACCACGAAAAGTTCTTGTATTTTAAGATAAAATCTTACTCTATTAAGGAAAAAACTTCCAGCTCGCTGAAATATGTTCATTTGCTGAAAACCATCAAAACCACGAAAAGTTCTTGTATTTGAAGATAAAATCTTTTTGCTTTGAAGAAGAAAGATCTAGCTGACTGAAGTAAGTTCATTAGATGAAAACCAAAAAAAATTGACAAAAACCACGAAAAGTTCTTGTATTTTAAGATAAATTCTTACTCTATTAAGGAAAAAACTTCCAGCTCGCTGAAATCTGTTCATTTGCTGAAAACCATCAAAACCACGAAAAGTTCTTGTATTTGAAGATAAAATCTTTTTGCTTTGAAGAAGAAAGATCTAGCTGACTGAAATAAGTTCATCAGATGAAAACCAACAAAAATTGACAAGAACCACGAAAAGTTCTTGTATTTTAAGATAAAATCTTACTCTGTTAAAGAAAAAACTCCCAGCTCACTGAAATATGTTCATTTGCTGAAAAACAACAAAACCGCGAAAAGTTCTTGTATTTGAAGATAAAATCTTTTTGCTTTGAAGAAGAAAGATCTAGCTGACTGAAATAAGTTCATTAGATGAAAACCAACAAAAATTGACAAGAACCACGAAAAGTTCTTGTATTTTAAGATGAAATCTTACGCTATTAAAGAAAAAACTCCCAGCTCACTGAAATATGTTCATTTGCTGAAAACCAACAAAACCACGAAAAGTTCTTGTATTTGAAGATAAAATCTTTTTGCTTTGAAGAAGAAAGATCTAGCTGACTGAAATAAGTTCATGAGATGAAAACCAACAAAAATTGACAAGAACCACGAAAAGTTCTTGTATTTTAAGATAAAATCTTACGCTATTAAAGAAAAAACTCCCAAATCGCTGAAATATGTTCATTTGCTGAAAACCAACAAAACCACGAAAAGTTCTTGTATTTGAAGATAACATCTTTTTGCTTTGAAGAAGAAAGATCTCGCTGACTGAAATAAGTTCATTAGATGAAAACCAACAAAAATTGACAAGAACCACGAAAAGATCTTGTGTTTTAAGATAAAATCTTACGCTATTAAAGAAAAAACTCCCAGCTCGCTGAAATGTGTTCATTTGCTGAAAACCAACAAAACCACGAAAAGTTCTTGTATTTGAAGATAAAATCTTTTTTCTTTGAAGAAGAAAGATCCAGCTGACTGAAATAAGTTCATTAGATGAAAACCAACAAAAATTGACAAGAACCACGAAAAGTTCTTGTATTTTAAGATAAAATCTTACTCTATTAAGGAAAAAACTTCCAGCTCGCTGAAATATGTTCATTTGCTGAAAACCATCAAAACCACGAAAAGTTCTTGTATTTGAAGATAAAATCTTTTTGCTTTGAAGAAGAAAGATCTAGCTGACTGAAATAAGTTCATTAGATGAAAACCAACAAAAATTGACAAGAACCACGAAAAGTTCTTGTATTTTAAGATAAAATCTTACTCTGTTAAAGAAAAAACTCCCAGCTCGCTGAAATATGTTCATTTGCTGAAAAACAACAAAACCGCGAAAAGTTCTTGTATTTGAAGATAAAATCTTTTTGCTTTGAAGAAGAAAGATCTAGCTGACTGAAATAAGTTCATTGGATGAAAACCAACAAAAATTGACAAGAACCACGAAAAGTTCTTGTATTTTAAGATAAAATATTACTCTATTCAGGAAAAAACTTCCAGCTCGCTGAAATATGTTCATTTGCTGAAAACCATCAAAACCACGAAAAGTTCTTGTATTTGAAGATAAAATCTTTTTGCTTTGAAGAAGAAAGATCTAGCTGACTGAAATAAGTTCATTAGATGAAAACCAACAAAAATTGACAAGAACCACGAAAAGTTCTTGTATTTTAAGATGAAATCTTACGCTATTAAAGAAAAAACTCCCAGCTCGCTGAAATATGTTCATTTGCTGAAAACCAACAAAACCATGAAAAGTTCTTGTATTTGAAGATAAAATCTTCTTTCTTTGAAGAAGAAAGATCTAGCTGACTGAAATAAGTTCATTAGATGAAAACCAACAAAAATTGACAAGAACCACGAAAAGTTCTTGTATTTTAAGATAAAATCTTACTCTATTAAGGAAAAAACTTCCAGCTCGCTGAAATATGTTCATTTGCTGAAAACCATCAAAACCACGAAAAGTTCTTGTATTTGAAGATAAAATCTTTTTGCTTTCAAGAAGAAAGATCTAGCTGACTGAAATAAGTTCATTAGATGAAAACCAACAAACATTGACAAGAACCACGAAAAGTTCTTGTATTTTAAGATAAAATCTTACTCTGTTAAAGAGAAAACTTCCAGCTCGTTGAAATATGTTCATTTGCTGAAAAACAACAAAACCGCGAAAAGTTCTTGTATTTGAAGATAAAATCTTTTTGCTTTGAAGAAGAAAGATCTAGCTGACTGAAATAAGTTCATTGGATGAAAACCAACAAAAATTGACAAGAACCACGAAAAGTTCTTGTATTTTAAGATAAAATCTTACTCTGTTAAAGAGAAAACTCCCAGCTCGCTGAAATATGTTCATTTGCTGAAAAACAACAAAACCGCGAAAAGTTCTTGTATTTGAAGATAAAATCTTTTTGCTTTGAAGAAGAAAGATCTAGCTGACTGAAATAAGTTCATTGGATGAAAACCAACAAAAATTGACAAGAACCACGAAAAGTTCTTCTATTTTCAGATAAAATCTTACGCTATTAAAGAAAAAACTCCCAGCTCGCTGAAATATGTTCATTTGCTGAAAACCAACAAAACCACGAAAAGTTCTTGTATTTGAAGATAAAATCGTTTTTCTTTGAAGAAGAAAGATCTAGCTGACTGAAATAATTTCATTAGATGAAAACCAACAAAAATTGACAAGAACCACGAAAAGTTCTTGTATTTGAAGATAAAATCTTTTTGCTTTGAAGAAGAAAGATCTATCTGACTGAAATAAGTTCATTAGATGAAAACCAACAAAAATTGACAAGAACCACGAAAAGTTCTTGTATTTTAAGATGAAATCTTACTCTATTCAGGAAAAAACTTCCAGCTCGCTGAAATATGTTCATTTGCTGAAAACCATCAAAACCACGAAAAGTTCTTGTATTTGAAGATAAAATCTTTTTGCTTTGAAGAAGAAAGATCTCGCTGACTGAAATAAGTTCATTAGATGAAAACCAACAAAAATTGACAAGAACCACGAAAAGTTCTTGTATTTTAAGATAAAATCTTACTCTATTAAGGAAAAAACTTCCAGCTCGCTGAAATATGTTCATTTGCTGAAAACCATCAAAACCACGAAAAGTTCTTGAATTTGAAGATAAAATCTTTTTGCTTTGAAGAAGAAAGATCTAGCTGACTGAAATAAGTTCATTAGATGAAAACCAACAAAAATTGACAAGAACCACGAAAAGTTCTTGTATTTTAAGATAAAATCTTACTCTATTAAGGAAAAAACTTCCAGCTCGCTGAAATATGTTCATTTGCTGAAAACCATCAAAACCACGAAAAGTTCTTGTATTTGAAGATAAAATCTTTTTGCTTTGAAGAAGAAAGATCTAGCTGACTGAAATAAGTTCATGAGATGAAAACCAACAAAAATTGACAAGAACCACGAAAAGTTCTTGTATTTTAAGATAACATCTTACTCTATTAAGGAAAAAACTTCCAGCTCGCTGAAATCTGTTCATTTGTTGAAAACCAACAAAACCACCAAAAGTTCTTGTATTTGAAGATAAAATCTTTTTGCTTTGACGAAGAAAGATCTAGCTGACTGAAATAAGTTCATTAGATGAAAACCAACAAAAATTGACAAGAACCACGAAAAGTTCTTGTATTTTAAGATAAAATCTTACTCTATTAAGGAAAAAACTTCCAGCTCGCTGAAATATGTTCATTTGCTGAAAACCATCAAAACCACGAAAAGTTCTTGTATTTGAAGATAAAATCTTTTTGCTTTGAAGAAGAAAGATCTAGCTGACTGAAATAAGTTCATTAGATGAAAACCAACAAAAATTGACAAGAACCACGAAAAGATCTTGTATTTTAAGATAAAATCTTACGCTATTAAAGAAAAAACTCCCAGCTCGCTGAAATATGTTCATTTGCTGAAAACCAACAAAACCACGAAAAGTTCTTGTATTGGAAGATAAAATCTTTTTTCTTTGAAGAAGAAAGATCTAGCTGACTGAAATAAGTTCATTAGATGAAAACCAACAAAAGTTGACAAGAACCACGAAAAGTTCTTGTATTTTAAGATAAAATCTTACTGTATTAAGGAAAAAACTTCCAGCTCGCTGAAATATGTTCATTTGCTGAAAACCATCAAAACCACGAAAAGTTCTTGTATTTGAAGATAAAATCTTTTTGCTTTGAAGAAGAAAGATCTAGCTGACTGAAATAAGTTCATTAGATGAAAACCAACAAAAATTGACAAGAACCACGAAAAGTTCTTGTATTTTAAGATAAAATCTTACTCTGTTAAAGAAAAAACTCCCAGCTCGCTGAAATATGTTCATTTGCTGAAAAACAACAAAACCGCGAAAAGTTCTTGTATTTGAAGATAAAATCTTTTTGCTTTGAAGAAGAAAGATCGAGCTGACTGAAATAAGTTCATTAGATGAAAACCAACAAAAATTGACAAGAACCACGAAAAGTTCTTGTATTTTAAGATAAAATCTTACTCTATTCAGGAAAAAACTTCCAGCTCGCTGAAATATGTTCATTTGCTGAAAACCATCAAAACCACGAAAAGTTCTTGTATTTGAAGATAAAATCTTTTTGCTTTGAAGAAGAAAGATCTAGCTGACTGAAATAAGTTCATTAGATGAAAACCAACAAAAATTGACAAGAACCACAAAAAGTTCTTGTATTTTAAGATAAAATCTTACTCTATTAAGGAAAAAACTTCCAGCTCGCTGAAATCTGTTCATTTGCTGAAATCCAACAAAACCACGAAAAGTTCTTGTATTTGAAGATAAAATCTTTTTTCTTTGAAGAAGAAAGATCTAGCTGACTGAAATAAGTTCATTAGATGAAAACCAACAAAAATTGACAAGAACCACGAAAAGTTCTTGTATTTTAAGATAAAATCTTACTCGATTCAGGAAAAAACTTCCAGCTCGCTGAAATATGTTCATTTGCTGAAAACCATCAAAACCACGAAAAGTTCTTGTATTTGAAGATAAAATCTTTTTGCTTTGAAGAAGAAAGATCTAGCTGACTGAAATAAGTTCATTCGATGAAAACCAACAAAAATTGACAAGAACCACGAAAAGTTCTTGTATTTTAAGATAAAATCTTACTCTATTAAGGAAAAAACTTCCAGCTCGCTGAAATATGTTCATTTGCTGAAAACCATCAAAACCACGAAAAGTTCTTGTATTTGAAGATAAAATCTTTTTGCTTTCAAGAAGAAAGATCGAGCTGACTGAAATAAGTTCATTAGATGAAAACCAACAAACATTGACAAGAACCACGAAAAGTTCTTGTATTTTAAGATAAAATCTTACTCTGTTAAAGAGAAAACTCCCAGCTCGTTGAAATATGTTCATTTGCTGAAAAACAACAAAACCGCGAAAAGTTCTTGTATTTGAAGATAAAATCTTTTTGCTTTGAAGAAGAAAGATCTAGCTGACTGAAATAAGTTCATTGGATGAAAACCAACAAAAATTGACAAGAACCACGAAAAGTTCTTGTATTTTAAGATAAAATCTTACTCTGTTAAAGAGAAAACTCCCAGCTCGCTGAAATATGTTCATTTGCTGAAAAACAACAAAACCGCGAAAAGTTCTTGTATTTGAAGATAAAATCTTTTTGCTTTGAAGAAGAAAGATCTAGCTGACTGAAATAAGTTCATTGGATGAAAACCAACAAAAATTGACAAGAACCACGAAAAGTTCTTCTATTTTCAGATAAAATCTTACGCTATTAAAGAAAAAACTCCCAGCTCGCTGAAATATGTTCATTTGCTGAAAACCAACAAAACCACGAAAAGTTCTTGTATTTGAAGATAAAATCGTTTTTCTTTGAAGAAGAAAGATCTAGCTGACTGAAATAATTTCATTAGATGAAAACCAACAAAAATTGACAAGAACCACGAAAAGTTCTTGTATTTGAAGATAAAATCTTTTTGCTTTGAAGAAGAAAGATCTATCTGACTGAAATAAGTTCATTAGATGAAAACCAACAAAAATTGACAAGAACCACGAAAAGTTCTTGTATTTTAAGATGAAATCTTACTCTATTCAGGAAAAAACTTCCAGCTCGCTGAAATATGTTCATTTGCTGAAAACCATCAAAACCACGAAAAGTTCTTGTATTTGAAGATAAAATCTTTTTGCTTTGAAGAAGAAAGATCTAGCTGACTGAAATAAGTTCATTAGATGAAAACCAACAAAAATTGACAAGAACCACGAAAAGTTCTTGTATTTTAAGATAAAATCTTACTCTATTAAGGAAAAAACTTCCAGCTCGCTGAAATATGTTCATTTGCTGAAAACCATCAAAACCACGAAAAGTTCTTGAATTTGAAGATAAAATCTTTTTGCTTTGAAGAAGAAAGATCTAGCTGACTGAAATAAGTTCATTAGATGAAAACCAACAAAAATTGACAAGAACCACGAAAAGTTCTTGTATTTTAAGATAAAATCTTACTCTATTAAGGAAAAAACTTCCAGCTCGCTGAAATATGTTCATTTGCTGAAAACCATCAAAACCACGAAAAGTTCTTGTATTTGAAGATAAAATCTTTTTGCTTTGAAGAAGAAAGATCTAGCTGACTGAAATAAGTTCATGAGATGAAAACCAACAAAAATTGACAAGAACCACGAAAAGTTCTTGTATTTTAAGATAACATCTTACTCTATTAAGGAAAAAACTTCCAGCTCGCTGAAATCTGTTCATTTGTTGAAAACCAACAAAACCACCAAAAGTTCTTGTATTTGAAGATAAAATCTTTTTGCTTTGACGAAGAAAGATCTAGCTGACTGAAATAAGTTCATTAGATGAAAACCAACAAAAGTTGACAAGAACCACGAAAAGTTCTTGTATTTTAAGATAAAATCTTACTGTATTAAGGAAAAAACTTCCAGCTCGCTGAAATATGTTCATTTGCTGAAAACCATCAAAACCACGAAAAGTTCTTGTATTTGAAGATAAAATCTTTTTGCTTTGAAGAAGAAAGATCTAGCTGACTGAAATAAGTTCATTAGATGAAAACCAACAAAAATTGACAAGAACCACGAAAAGTTCTTGTATTTTAAGATAAAATCTTACTCTGTTAAAGAAAAAACTCCCAGCTCGCTGAAATCTGTTCATTTGCTGAAATCCAACAAAACCACGAAAAGTTCTTGTATTTGAAGATAAAATCTTTTTTCTTTGAAGAAGAAAGATCTAGCTGACTGAAATAAGTTCATTAGATGAAAACCAACAAAAATTGACAAGAACCACGAAAAGTTCTTGTATTTTAAGATAAAATCTTACTCGATTCAGGAAAAAACTTCCAGCTCGCTGAAATATGTTCATTTGCTGAAAACCATCAAAACTACGAAAAGTTCTTGTATTTGAAGATAAAATCTTTTTGCTTTGAAGAAGAAAGATCTAGCTGACTGAAATAAGTTCATTCGATGAAAACCAACAAAAATTGACAAGAACCACAAAAAGTTCTTGTATTATAAGATAAAATCTTACTCTATTAAGGAAAAAACTTCCAGCTCGCTGAAATATTTTCATTTGCTGAAAACCATCAAAACCACGAAAAGTTCTTGTATTTGAAGATAAAATCTTTTTGCTTTGAAGAAGAAAGATCTAGCTGACTGAAATAAGTTCATTAGATGAAAACCAACAAAAATTGACAAGAACCACGAAAAGTTCTTGTATTTTAAGATAAAATCTTACTCTATTCAGGAAAAAACTTCCAGCTCGCTGAAGTATGTTCATTTGCTGAAAACCATCAAAACCACGAAAAGTTCTTGTATTTGAAGATAAAATCTTTTTGCTTTGAAGAAGAAAGATCTAGCTGACTGAAATAAGTTCATTCGATGAAAACCAACAAAAATTGAACAAGAACCACGAAAAGTTCTTGTATTTTAAGATAAAATCTTACTCTATTAAGGAAAAAACTTCCAGCTCGCTGAAATATGTTCATTTGCTGAAAACCATCAAAACCACGAAAAGTTCTTGAACTTGAAGATAAAATCTTTTTGCTTTGAAGAAGAAAGATCTAGCTGACTGAAATAAGTTCATTAGATGAAAACCAACAAAAATTGACAAGAACCACGAAAAGCTCTTGTATTTTAAGATAAAATCTTACTCTATTAAGGAAAACACTTCCAGCTCGCTGAAATATGTTCATTTGCTGAAAACCATCAAAACCACGAAAAGTTCTTGTATTTGAAGATAAAATCTTTTTGCTTTGAAGAAGAAAGATCTAGCTGACTGAAATAAGTTCATTAGATGAAAACCAACAAAAATTGACAAGAACCACGAAAAGTTCTTGTATTTTAAGATAAAATCTTACTCTGTTAAAGAAAAAACTCCCAGCTCGCTGAAATATGTTCATTTGCTGAAAAACAACAAAACCGCGAAAAGTTCTTGTATTTGAAGATAAAATCTTTTTGCTTTGAAGAAGAAAGATCTAGCTGACTGAAATAAGTTCATTAGATGAAAACCAACAAAAATTGACAAGAACCACGAAAAGTTCTTGTATTTTAAGATGAAATCTTACGCTATTAAAGAAAAAACTTCCAGCTCACTGAAATATGTTCATTTGCTGAAAACCAACAAAACCACGAAAAGTTCTTGTATTTGAAGATAAAATCTTTTTGCTTTGAAGAAGAAAGATCTGGCTGACTGAAATAAGTTCATGAGATGAAAACCAACAAAAATTGACAAGAACCACGAAAAGTTCTTGTATTTTAAGATAAAATCTTACGCTATTAAAGAAAAAACTCCCAAATCGCTGAAATATGTTCATTTGCTGAAAACCAACAAAACCACGAAAAGTTCTTGTATTTGAAGATAAAATCTTTTTGCTTTGAAGAAAGATCTCGCTGACTGAAATAAGTTCATTAGATGAAAACCAACAAAAATTGACAAGAACCACGAAAAGATCTTGTGTTTTAAGATAAAATCTTACGCTATTAAAGAAAAAACTCCCAGCTCGCTGAAATGTGTTCATTTGCTGAAAACCAACAAAACCACGAAAAGTTCTTGTATTTGAAGATAAAATCTTTTTTCTTTGAAGAAGAAAGATCTAGCTGACTGAAATAAGTTCATTAGATGAAAACCAACAAAAATTGACAAGAACCACGAAAAGTTCTTGTATTTTAAGATAAAATCTTACTCTATTAAGGAAAAAACTTCCAGCTCGCTGAAATATGTTCATTTGCTGAAAACCATCAAAACCACGAAAAGTTCTTGTATTTGAAGATAAAATCTTTTTGCTTTGAAGAAGAAAGATCTAGCTGACTGAAATAAGTTCATTAGATGAAAACCAACAAAAATTGACAAGAACCACGAAAAGTTCTTGTATTTTAAGATAAAATCTTACTCTGTTAAAGAAAAAACTCCCAGCTCGCTGAAATATGTTCATTTGCTGAAAAACAACAAAACCGCGAAAAGTTCTTGTATTTGAAGATAAAATCTTTTTGCTTTGACGAAGAAAGATCTAGCTGACTGAAATAAGTTCATTAGATGAAAACCAACAAAAATTGACAAGAACCACGAAAGGTTCTTGTATTTTAAGATAAAATCTTACTCTGTTCATGAAAAAACTTCCAGCTCGCTGAAATATGTTCATTTGCTGAAAACCATCAAAACCACGAAAAGTTCTTGTATTTGAAGATAAAATCTTTTTGCTTTGAAGAAGAAAGATCTAGCTGACTGAAATAAGTTCATTAGATGAAAACCAACAAAAATTGACAAGAACCACGAAAAGATCTTGTATTTTAAGATGAAATCTTACGCTATTAAAGAAAAAACTCCCAGCTCGCTGAAATATGTTCATTTGCTGAAAACCATCAAAACCACGAAAAGTTCTTGTATTTGAAGATAAAATCTTTTTGCTTTGAAGAAGAAAGATCTAGCTGACTGAAATAAGTTCATTAGATGAAAACCAACAAAAATTGACAAGAACCACGAAAAGTTCTTGTATTTTAAGATAAAATCTTACTCTGTTAAAGAAAAAACTCCCAGCTCGCTGAAATATGTTCATTTGCTGAAAAACAACAAAACCGCGAAAAGTTCTTGTATTTGAAGATAAAATCTTTTTGCTTTGAAGAAGAAAGATCCAGCTGACTGAAATAAGTTCATGAGATGAAAACCAACAAAAATTGACAAGAACCACGAAAAGTTCTTGTATTTTAAGATAAAATCTTACTCTATTCAGGAAAAAACTTCCAGCTCGCTGAAATATGTTCATTTGCTGAAAACCGTCAAAACCACGAAAAGTTCTTGTATTTGAAGATAAAATCTTTTTGCTTTGAAGAAGAAAGATCTAGCTGACTGAAATAAGTTCATTAGATGAAAACCAACAAAAATTAACAAGAACCACGAAAAGATCTTGTATTTTAAGATAAAATCTTACGCTATTAAAGAAAAAACTCCCAGCTCGCTGAAATATGTTCATTTGCTGAAAACCAACAAAACCACGAAAAGTTCTTGTATTTGAAGATAAAATCTTTTTGCTTTGAAGAAAGATCTCGCTGACTGAAATAAGTTCATTAGATGAAAACCAACAAAAATTGACAAGAACCACGAAAAGATCTTGTGTTTTAAGATAAAATCTTACGCTATTAAAGAAAAAACTCCCAGCTCGCTGAAATGTGTTCATTTGCTGAAAACCAACAAAACCACGAAAAGTTCTTGTATTTGAAGATAAAATCTTTTTTCTTTGAAGAAGAAAGATCTAGCTGACTGAAATAAGTTCATTAGATGAAAACCAACAAAAATTGACAAGAACCACGAAAAGTTCTTGTATTTTAAGATAAAATCTTACTCTATTAAGGAAAAAACTTCCAGCTCGCTGAAATATGTTCATTTGCTGAAAACCATCAAAACCACGAAAAGTTCTTGTATTTGAAGATAAAATCTTTTTGCTTTGAAGAAGAAAGATCTAGCTGACTGAAATAAGTTCATTAGATGAAAACCAACAAAAATTGACAAGAACCACGAAAAGTTCTTGTATTTTAAGATAAAATCTTACTCTGTTAAAGAAAAAACTCCCAGCTCGCTGAAATATGTTCATTTGCTGAAAAACAACAAAACCGCGAAAAGTTCTTGTATTTGAAGATAAAATCTTTTTGCTTTGACGAAGAAAGATCTAGCTGACTGAAATAAGTTCATTAGATGAAAACCAACAAAAATTGACAAGAACCACGAAAGGTTCTTGTATTTTAAGATAAAATCTTACTCTGTTCATGAAAAAACTTCCAGCTCGCTGAAATATGTTCATTTGCTGAAAACCATCAAAACCACGAAAAGTTCTTGTATTTGAAGATAAAATCTTTTTGCTTTGAAGAAGAAAGATCTAGCTGACTGAAATAAGTTCATTAGATGAAAACCAACAAAAATTGACAAGAACCACGAAAAGATCTTGTATTTTAAGATGAAATCTTACGCTATTAAAGAAAAAACTCCCAGCTCGCTGAAATATGTTCATTTGCTGAAAACCATCAAAACCACGAAAAGTTCTTGTATTTGAAGATAAAATCTTTTTGCTTTGAAGAAGAAAGATCTAGCTGACTGAAATAAGTTCATTAGATGAAAACCAACAAAAATTGACAAGAACCACGAAAAGTTCTTGTATTTTAAGATAAAATCTTACTCTGTTAAAGAAAAAACTCCCAGCTCGCTGAAATATGTTCATTTGCTGAAAAACAACAAAACCGCGAAAAGTTCTTGTATTTGAAGATAAAATCTTTTTGCTTTGAAGAAGAAAGATCCAGCTGACTGAAATAAGTTCATGAGATGAAAACCAACAAAAATTGACAAGAACCACGAAAAGTTCTTGTATTTTAAGATAAAATCTTACTCTATTCAGGAAAAAACTTCCAGCTCGCTGAAATATGTTCATTTGCTGAAAACCGTCAAAACCACGAAAAGTTCTTGTATTTGAAGATAAAATCTTTTTGCTTTGAAGAAGAAAGATCTAGCTGACTGAAATAAGTTCATTAGATGAAAACCAACAAAAATTAACAAGAACCACGAAAAGATCTTGTATTTTAAGATAAAATCTTACGCTATTAAAGAAAAAACTCCCAGCTCGCTGAAATATGTTCATTTGCTGAAAACCAACAAAACCACGAAAAGTTCTTGTATTTGAAGATAAAATCTTTTTTCTTTGAAGAAGAAAGATCTAGCTGACTGAAATAAGTTCATTAGATGAAAACCAACAAAAATTGACAAGAACCACGAAAAGTTCTTGTATTTTAAGATAAAATCTTACTCTATTAAGGAAAAAACTTCCAGCTCGCTGAAATATGTTCATTTGCTGAAAACCATCAAAACCACGAAAAGTTCTTGTATTTGAAGATAAAATCTTTTTGCTTTGAAGAAGAAAGATCTAGCTGACTGAAATAAGTTCATTAGATGAAAACCAACAAAAATTGACAAGAACCACAAAAAGGTCTTGTATTTTAAGATAAAATCTTACTCTATTAAGGAAAAAACTTCCAGCTCGCTGAAATCTGTTCATTTGCTGAAAACCAACAAAACCACGAAAAGTTCTTGTATTTGAAGATAAAATCTTTTTTCTTTGAAGAAGAAAGATCTAGCTGACTGAAATAAGTTCATGAGATGAAAACCAACAAAAATTGACAAGAACCACGAAAAGTTCTTGTATTTTAAGATAAAATCTTACTCTATTAAGGAAAAAACTTCCAGCTCGCTGAAATATGTTCATTTGCTGAAAACCATCAAAACCACGAAAAGTTCTTGTATTTGAAGATAAAATCTTTTTGCTTTGAAGAAGAAAGATCTAGCTGACTGAAATAAGTTCATTGGATGAAAACCAACAAAAATTGACAAGAACCACGAAAAGTTCTTGTATTTTAAGATAAAAATCTTACGCTATTAAAGAAAAAGCTTCCAGCTCGCTGAAATCTGTTCATTTGCTGAAAACCAACAAAACCACCAAAAGTTCTTGTATTTGAAGATAAAATCTTTTTGCTTTGACGAAGAAAGATCTAGCTGACTGAAATAAGTTCATTCGATGAAAACCAACAAAAATTGACAAGAGCCACGAAAAGTTCTTGTATTTTAAGATAAAATCTTACTCTTTTAATGAAAAAACTTGCAGCTCGCTGAAATATGTTCATTTGCTGAAAACCATCAAAACCACGAAAAGTTCTTGTATTTGAAGATCAAATCTTTTTGCTTTGAAGAAGAAAGATCGAGCTGACTGAAATAAGTTCATTAGATGAAAACCAACAAAAGTTGACAAGAACCACGAAAAGTTCTTGTATTTTAAGATAAAATCTTACTGTATTCAGGAAAAAACTTCCAGCTCGCTGAAATCTGTTCATTTGCTGAAAACCATCAAAACCACGAAAAGTTCTTGTATTTGAAGATAAAATCTTTTTGCTTTGAAGAAGAAAGATCTAGCTGACTGAAATAAGTTCATGAGATGAAAACTAACAAAAATTGACAAGAACCACGAAAAGTTCTTGTATTTTAAGATAAAATCTTACTCTATTAAGGAAAAAACTTCCAGCTCGCTGAAATCTGTTCATTTGTTGAAAACCAACAAAACCACCAAAAGTTCATGTATTTGAAGATAAAATCTTTTTGCTTTGACGAAGAAAGATCTAGCTGACTGAAATAAGTTCATTAGATGAAAACCAACAAAAATTGACAAGAACCACGAAAAGTTCTTGTATTTTAAGATAAAATCTTAGGCTATAAAGAAAAAACTTCCAGCTCGCTGAAATCTGTTCATTTGCTGAAAACCATCAAAACCACGAAAAGTTCTTGTATTTGAAGATAAAATTTTTTTGCTTTGAAGAAGAAAGATCTAGCTGACTGAAATAAGTTCATTAGATGAAAACCAACAAAAATTGACAAGAACCACGAAAAGATCTTGTATTTTAAGATAAAATCTTACGCTATTAAAGAAAAAACTCCCAGCTCGCTGAAATATGTTCATTTGCTGAAAACGAACAAAACCACGAAAAGTTCTTGTATTTGAAGATAAAATCTTTTTTCTTTGAAGAAGAAAGATCTAGCTGACTGAAATAAGTTCATTAGATGAAAACCAACAAAAGTTGACAAGAACCACGAAAAGTTCTTGTATTTTAAGATAAAATCTTACTCTATTAAGGAAAAAACTTCCAGCTCGCTGAAATATGTTCATTTGCTGAAAACCATCAAAACCACGAAAAGTTCTTGTATTTGAAGATAAAATCTTTTTGCTTTGAAGAAGAAAGATCAAGCTGACTGAAATAAGTTCATTAGATGAAAACCAACAAAAATTGACAAGAACCACGAAAAGTTCTTGTATTTTAAGATAAAATCTTACTCTTTTAAAGAAAAAACTCCCAGCTCGCTGAAATATGTTCATTTGCTGAAAAACAACAAAACCACGAAAAGTTCTTGTATTTGAAGATAAAATCTTTTTTCTTTGAAGAAGAAAGATCTAGCTGACTGAAATAAGTTCATTAGATGAAAACCAACAAAAATTGACAAGAACCACGAAAAGTTCTTGTATTTTAAGATAAAATCTTACTCGATTCAGGAAAAAGCTTCCAGCTCGCTGAAATATGTTCATTTGCTGAAAACCATCAAAACCACGAAAAGTTCTTGTATTTGAAGATAAAATCTTTTTGCTTTGAAGAAGAAAGATCTAGCTGACTGAAATAAGTTCATTAGATGAAAACCAACAAAAATTGACAAGAACCACAAAAAGTTCTTGTATTTTAAGATAAAATCTTACTCTATTAAGGAAAAAACTTCCAGCTCGCTGAAATATGTTCATTTGCTGAAAACCATCAAAACCACGAAAAGTTCTTGTATTTGAAGATAAAATCTTTTTGCTTTGAAGAAGAAAGATCTAGCTGACTGAAATAAGTTCATTGGATGAAAACCAACAAAAATTGACAAGAACCACGAAAAGTTCTTGTATTTTAAGATAAAATCTTACGCTATTAAAGAAAAAACTCCCAGCTCGCTGAAATATGTTCATTTGCTGAAAACCAACAAAACCACAAAAAGTTCTTTTATTTGAAGATAAAATCTTTTTGCTTTGAAGAAGAAAGATCTAGCTGACTGAAATAAGTTCATTAGATGAAAACCAACAAAAATTGACAAGAACCACGAAAAGTTCTTGTATTTTAAGATAAAATCTTACTCTGTTAAAGAGAAAACTCCCAGCTCGCTGAAATATGTTCATTTGCTGAAAAACAACAAAACCGCGAAAAGTTCTTGTATTTGAAGATAAAATCTTTTTGCTTTGAAGAAGAAAGATCGAGCTGACTGAAATAAGTTCATTGGATGAAAACCAACAAAAATTGACAAGAACCACGAAAAGTTCTTGTATTTTAAGATAAAATCTTACGCTATTAAAGAAAAAACTCCCAGCTCGCTGAAATATGTTCATTTGCTGAAAACCAACAAAACCACAAAAAGTTCTTTTATTTGAAGATAAAATCTTTTTGCTTTGAAGAAGAAAGATCTAGCTGACTGAAATAAGTTCATTAGATGAAAACCAACAAAAATTGACAAGAACCACGAAAAGTTCTTGTATTTTAAGATAAAATCTTAATCTATCAAGGAAAAAAATTCCAGCTCACTGAAATATGTTCATTTGCTGAAAACCATCAAAACCACGAAAAGTTCTTGTATTTGAAGATAAAATCTTTTTGCTTTGAAGAACAAAGATCTAGCTGACTGAAATAAGTTCATTAGATGAAAACCAACAAAAATTGACAAGAACCACGAAAAGTTCTTGTATTTTAAGATGAAATCTTACGCTATTAAAGAAAAAACTCCCAGCTCGCTGAAATATGTTCATTTGCTGAAAACCAACAAAACCACGAAAAGTTCTTGTATTTGAAGATAAAATCTTTTTTCTTTGAAGAATAAAGATCTAGCTGACTGAAATAAGTTCATTACATGAAAACCAACAAAAATTGACAAGAACCACGAAAAGTTCTTGTATTTTAAGATAAAATCTTACTCTATTAAGGAAAAAACTTCCAGCTCGCTGAAATATGTTCATTTGCTGAAAACCATCAAAACCACGAAAAGTTCTTGTATTTGAAGATAAAATCTTTTTGCTTTGAAGAACAAAGATCTAGCTGACTGAAATAAGTTCATTAGATGAAAACCAACAAAAATTGACAAGAACCACGAAAAGTTCTTGTATTTTAAGATGAAATCTTACGCTATTAAAGAAAAAACTCCCAGCTCGCTGAAATATGTTCATTTGCTGAAAACCAACAAAACCACGAAAAGTTCTTGTATTTGAAGATAAAATCTTTTTTCTTTGAAGAATAAAGATCTAGCTGACTGAAATAAGTTCATTAGATGAAAACCAACAAAAATTGACAAGAACCACGAAAAGTTCTTGTATTTTAAGATAAAATCTTACTCTATTAAGGAAAAAACTTCCAGCTCGCTGAAATATGTTCATTTGCTGAAAACCATCAAAACCACGAAAAGTTCTTGTATTTGAAGATCAAATCTTTTTGCTTTGAAGAAGAAAGATCTAGCTGACTGAAATAAGTTCATGAGATGAAAACCAACAAAAATTGAAAAGAACCACGAAAAGTTCTTGTATTTTAAGATAAAATCTTACTGTATTAAGGAAAAAACTTCCAGCTCGCTGAAATATGTTCATTTGCTGAAAACCATCAAAACCACGAAAAGTTCTTGTATTTGAAGATCAAATCTTTTTGCTTTGAAGAAGAAAGATCTAGCTGACTGAAATAAGTTCATTAGATGAAAACCAACAAAAATTGACAAGAACCACGAAAAGTTCTTGTATTTTAAGATAAAATCTTACTCGATTCAGGAAAAAACTTCCAGCTTGCTGAAATATGTTCATTTGCTGAAAACCATCAAAACCACGAAAAGTTCTTGTATTTGAAGATAAAATCTTTTTGCTTTGAAGAAGAAAGATCTAGCTGACTGAAATAGGTTCATTCGATGAAAACCAACAAAAATTGACAAGAACCACAAAAAGTTCTTGTATTATAAGATAAAATCTTACTCTATTAAGGAAAAAACTTCCAGCTCGCTGAAATATGTTCATTTGCTGAAAACCATCAAAACCACGAAAAGTTCTTGTATTTGAAGATAAAATCTTTTTGCTTTGAAGAAGAAAGATCTAGCTGACTGAAATAAGTTCATTAGATGAAAACCAACAAAAATTGACAAGAACCACGAAAAGTTCTTGTATTTTAAGATAAAATCTTACTCTATTCAGGAAAAAACTTCCAGCTCGCTGAAATATGTTCATTTGCTGAAAACCATCAAAACCACTAAAAGTTCTTGTATTTGAAGATAAAATCTTTTTGCTTTGAAGAAGAAAGATCTAGCTGACTGAAATAAGTTCATTAGATGAAAACCAACAAAAATTGACAAGAACCACGAAAAGTTCTTGTATTTTAAGATGAAATCTTACGCTATTAAAGAAAAAACTCCCAGCTCGCTGAAATATGTTCATTTGCTGAAAACCAACAAAACCACGAAAAGTTCTTGTATTTGAAGATAAAATCTTTTTTTTTGAAGAATAAAGATCTAGCTGACTGAAATAAGTTCATTAGATGAAAACCAACAAAAATTGACAAGAACCACGAAAAGTTCTTGTATTTTAAGATAAAATCTTACTCTATTAAGGAAAAAACTTCCAGCTCGCTGAAATATGTTCATTTGCTGAAAACCATCAAAACCACGAAAAGTTCTTGTATTTGAAGATAAAATCTTTTTGCTTTGAAGAAGAAAGATCTAGCTGACTGAAATAAGTTCATTAGATGAAAACCAACAAAAATTGACAAGAACCACGAAAAGTTCTTGTATTTTAAGATAAAATCTTACTCTACTCAGGAAAAAACTTCCAGCTCGCTGAAATATGTTCATTTGCTGAAAACCATCAAAACCACGAAAAGTTCTTGTATTTGAAGATAAAATCTTTTTGCTTTGAAGAAGAAAGATCTAGCTGACTGAAATAAGTTCATTAGATGAAAACCAACAAAAATTGACAAGAACCACGAAAAGTTCTTGTATTTTAAGATGAAATCTTACGCTATTAAAGAAAAAACTCCCAGCTCGCTGAAATATGTTCATTTGCTGAAAACCAACAAAACCACGAAAAGTTCTTGTATTTGAAGATAAAATCTTTTTTCTTTGAAGAAGAAAGATCTAGCTGACTGAAATAAGTTCATTAGATGAAAACCAACAAAAATTGACAAGAACCACGAAAAGTTCTTGTATTTTAAGATAAAATCTTACTCTATTAAGGAAAAAACTTCCAGCTCGCTGAAATATGTTCATTTGCTGAAAACCATCAAAACCACGAAAAGTTCTTGTATTTGAAGATAAAATCTTTTTGCTTTGAAGAAGAAAGATCTAGCTGACTGAAATAAGTTCATTAGATGAAAACCAACAAAAATTGACAAGAACCACGAAAAGTTCTTGTATTTTAAGATAAAATCTTACTCTGTTAAAGAAAAAACTCCCAGCTCGCTGAAATATGTTCATTTGCTGAAAACCAACAAAACCACGAAAAGTTCTTGTATTTGAAGATAAAATCTTTTTTCTTTGAAGAAGAAAGATCTAGCTGACTGAAATAAGTTCATTAGATGAAAACCAACAAAATTTGACAAGAACCACGAAAAGTTCTTGTATTTTAAGATAAAATCTTACTCTATTCAGGAAAAAACTTCCAGCTCGCTGAAATATGTTCATTTGCTGAAAACCATCAAAACCACGAAAAGTTCTTGTATTTGAAGATAAAATCTTTTTGCTTTGAAGAAGAAAGATCTAGCTGACTGAAATAAGTTCATTAGATGAAAACCAACAAAAATTGACAAGAACCACGAAAAGTTCTTGTATTTTAAGATGAAATCTTACGCTATTAAAGAAAAAACTCCCAGCTCGCTGAAATATGTTCATTTGCTGAAAACCAACAAAACCACGAAAAGTTCTTGTATTTGAAGATAAAATCTTTTTTCTTTGAAGAAGAAAGATCTAGCTGACTGAAATAAGTTCATTAGATGAAAACCAACAAAAATTGACAACAACCACGAAAAGTTCTTGTATTTTAAGATAAAATCTTACTCTATTAAGGAAAAACATCCAGCTCGCTGAAATATGTTCATTTGCTGAAAACCATCAAAACCACGAAAAGTTCTTGTATTTGAAGATAAAATCTTTTTGCTTTCAAGAAGAAAGATCTAGCTGACTGAAATAAGTTCATTAGATGAAAACTAACAAAAATTGACAAGAACCACGAAAAGTTCTTGTATTTTAAGATAAAATCTTACTCTGTTAAAGAGAAAACTCCCAGCTCGCTGAAATATGTTCATTTGCTGAAAAACAACAAAACCGCGAAAAGTTCTTGTATTTGAAGATAAAATCTTTTTGCTTTGAAGAAGAAAGATCGAGCTGACTGAAATAAGTTCATTGGATGAAAACCAACAAAAATTGACAAGAACCACGAAAAGTTCTTGTATTTTAAGATAAAATCTTACGCTATTAAAGAAAAAACTCCCAGCTCGCTGAAATATGTTCATTTGCTGAAAACCAACAAAACCACGAAAAGTTCTTTTATTTGAAGATAAAATCTTTTTGCTTTGAAGAAGAAAGATCTAGCTGACTGAAATAAGTTCATTAGATGAAAACCAAAAAAAATTGACAAAAACCACGAAAAGTTCTTGTATTTTAAGATAAAATCTTACTCTATTAAGGAAAAAACTTCCAGCTCGCTGAAATCTGTTCATTTGCTGAAAACCATCAAAACCACGAAAAGTTCTTGTATTTGAAGATAAAATCTTTTTGCTTTGAAGAAGAAAGATCTAGCTGACTGAAATAAGTTCATTAGATGAAAACCAACAAAAATTGACAAGAACCACGAAAAGTTCTTGTATTTTAAGATAAAATCTTACTCTATTAAAGAAAAAACTTCCAGCTCGCTGAAATCTGTTCATTTGCTGAAAACCATCAAAACCACGAAACGTTCTTGTATTTGAAGATAAAATCTTTTTGCTTTGAAGAAGAAAGATCTAGCTGACTGAAATAAGTTCATTAGATGAAAACTAACAAAAATTGACAAGAACCACGAAAAGTTCTTGTATTTTAAGATAAAATCTTACTCTATTAAGGAAAAAACTTCCAGCTCGCTGAAATCTGTTCATTTGTTGAAAACCAACAAAACCACCAAAAGTTCTTGTATTTGAAGATAAAATCTTTTGCTTTGACGAAGAAAGATCTAGCTGACTGAAATAAGTTCATTAGATGAAAACCAACAAAAATTGACAAGAACCACGAAAAGTTCTTGTATTTTAAGATAAAATCTTAGGCTATAAAGAAAAAACTTCCAGCTCGCTGAAATCTGTTCATTTGCTGAAAACCATCAAAACCACGAAAAGTTCTTGTATTTGAAGATAAAATTTTTTTGCTTTGAAGCAGAAAGATCTAGCTGACTGAAATAAGTTCATTAGATGAAAACCAACAAAAATTGACAAGAACCACGAAAAGATCTTGTATTTTAAGATAAAATCTTACGCTATTAAAGAAAAAACTCCCAGCTCGCTGAAATATGTTCATTTGCTGAAAACCAACAAAACCACGAAAAGTTCTTGTATTTGAAGATAAAATCTTTTTTCTTTGAAGAAGAAAGATCTAGCTGACTGAAATAAGTTCATTAGATGAAAACCAACAAAAGTTGACAAGAACCACGAAAAGTTCTTGTATTTTAAGATAAAATCTTACTCTATTCAGGAAAAAACTTCCAGCTCGCTGAAATATGTTCATTTGCTGAAAACCATCAAAACCACGAAAAGTTCTTGTATTTGAAGATAAAATCTTTTTGCTTTGAAGAAGAAAGATCAAGCTGATTGAAATAAGTTCATTAGATGAAAACCAACAAAAATTGACAAGAACCACGAAAAGTTCTTGTATTTTAAGATAAAATCTTACTCTGTTAAAGAAAAAACTCCCAGCTCGCTGAAATATGTTCATTTGCTGAAAAACAACAAAACCACGAAAAGTTCTTGTATTTGAAGATAAAATCTTTTTGCTTTGAAGAAGAAAGATCGAGCTGACTGAAATAAGTTCATTAGATGAAAACCAACAAAAATTGACAAGAACCACGAAAAGTTCTTGTATTTTAAGATAAAATCTTACTCTATTCAGGAAAAAACTTCCAGCTCGCTGAAATATGTTCATTTGCTGAAAACCAACAAAACCACGAAAAGTTCTTGTATTTGAAGATAAAATCTTTTTTCTTTGAAGAAGAAAGATCTAGCTGACTGAAATAAGTTCATTAGATGAAAACCAACAAAAATTGACAACAACCACGAAAAGTTCTTGTATTTTAAGATAAAATCTTACTCTATTAAGGAAAAACTTCCAGCTCGCTGAAATATGTTCATTTGCTGAAAACCATCAAAACCACGAAAAGTTCTTGTATTTGAAGATAAAATCTTTTTGCTTTCAAGAAGAAAGATCTAGCTGACTGAAATAAGTTCATTAGATGAAAACTAACAAAAATTGACAAGAACCACGAAAAGTTCTTGTATTTTAAGATAAAATCTTACTCTGTTAAAGAGAAAACTCCCAGCTCGCTGAAATATGTTCATTTGCTGAAAAACAACAAAACCGCGAAAAGTTCTTGTATTTGAAGATAAAATCTTTTTGCTTTGAAGAAGAAAGATCGAGCTGACTGAAATAAGTTCATTGGATGAAAACCAACAAAAATTGACAAGAACCACGAAAAGTTCTTGTATTTTAAGATAAAATCTTACGCTATTGAAGAAAAAACTCCCAGCTCGCTGAAATATGTTCATTTGCTGAAAACCAACAAAACCACAAAAAGTTCTTTTATTTGAAGATAAAATCTTTTTGCTTTGAAGAAGAAAGATCTAGCTGACTGAAATAAGTTCATTTGATGAAAACCAACAAAAATTGACAAGAACCACGAAAAGTTCTTGTATTTTAAGATAAAATCTTAATCTATCAAGGAAAAAAATTCCAGCTCACTGAAATATGTTCGTTTGCTGAAAACCATCAAAACCACGAAAAGTTCTTGTATTTGAAGATAAAATCTTTTTGCTTTGAAGAACAAAGATCTAGCTGACTGAAATAAGTTCATTAGATGAAAACCAACAAAAATTGACAAGAACCACGAAAAGTTCTTGTATTTTAAGATGAAATCTTACGCTATTAAAGAAAAAACTCCCAGCTCGCTGAAATATGTTCATTTGCTGAAAACCAACAAAACCACGAAAAGTTCTTGTATTTGAAGATAAAATCTTTTTTCTTTGAAGAATAAAGATCTAGCTGACTGAAATAAGTTCATTAGATGAAAACCAACAAAAATTGACAAGAACCACGAAAAGTTCTTGTATTTTAAGATAAAATCTTACTCTATTAAGGAAAAAACTTCCAGCTCGCTGAAATATGTTCATTTGCTGAAAACCATCAAAACCACGAAAAGTTCTTGTATTTGAAGATAAAATCTTTTTGCTTTGAAGAAGAAAGATCTAGCTGACTGAAATAAGTTCATTAGATGAAAACCAACAAAAATTGACAAGAACCACGAAAAGTTCTTGTATTTTAAGATAAAATCTTACGCTATTAAAGAAAAAACTCCCAGCTCGCTGAAATATGTTCATTTGCTGAAAACCAACAAAACCACGAAAAGTTCTTGTATTTGAAGATAAAATCTTTTTTCTTTGAAGAAGAAAGATCTAGCTGACTGAAATAAGTTCATTAGATGAAAACCAACAAAAATTGACAAGAACCACGAAAAGTTCTTGTATTTTAAGATAAAATCTTACTCTACTCAGGAAAAAACTTCCAGCTCGCTGAAATATGTTCATTTGCTGAAAACCATCAAAACCACGAAAAGTTCTTGTATTTGAAGATAAAATCTTTTTGCTTTGAAGAAGAAAGATCTAGCTGACTGAAATAAGTTCATTAGATGAAAACCAACAAAAATTGACAAGAACCACGAAAAGTTCTTGTATTTTAAGATGAAATCTTACGCTATTAAAGAAAAAACTCCCAGCTCGCTGAAATATGTTCATTTGCTGAAAACCAACAAAACCACGAAAAGTTCTTGTATTTGAAGATAAAATCTTTTTTCTTTGAAGAAGAAAGATCTAGCTGACTGAAATAAGTTCATTAGATGAAAACCAACAAAAATTGACAAGAACCACGAAAAGTTCTTGTATTTTAAGATAAAATCTTACTCTATTAAGGAAAAAACTTCCAGCTCGCTGAAATATGTTCATTTGCTGAAAACCATCAAAACCACGAAAAGTTCTTGTATTTGAAGATAAAATCTTTTTGCTTTGAAGAAGAAAGATCTAGCTGACTGAAATAAGTTCATTAGATGAAAACCAACAAAAATTGACAAGAACCACGAAAAGTTCTTGTATTTTAAGATAAAATCTTACTCTGTTAAAGAAAAAACTCCCAGCTCGCTGAAATATGTTCATTTGCTGAAAACCAACAAAACCACGAAAAGTTCTTGTATTTGAAGATAAAATCTTTTTTCTTTGAAGAAGAAAGATCTAGCTGACTGAAATAAGTTCATTAGATGAAAACCAACAAAATTTGACAAGAACCACGAAAAGTTCTTGTATTTTAAGATAAAATCTTACTCTATTCAGGAAAAAACTTCCAGCTCGCTGAAATATGTTCATTTGCTGAAAACCATCAAAACCACGAAAAGTTCTTGTATTTGAAGATAAAATCTTTTTGCTTTGAAGAAGAAAGATCTAGCTGACTGAAATAAGTTCATTAGATGAAAACCAACAAAAATTGACAAGAACCACGAAAAGTTCTTGTATTTTAAGATGAAATCTTACGCTATTAAAGAAAAAACTCCCAGCTCGCTGAAATATGTTCATTTGCTGAAAACCAACAAAACCACGAAAAGTTCTTGTATTTGAAGATAAAATCTTTTTTCTTTGAAGAAGAAAGATCTAGCTGACTGAAATAAGTTCATTAGATGAAAACCAACAAAAATTGACAACAACCACGAAAAGTTCTTGTATTTTAAGATAAAATCTTACTCTATTAAGGAAAAACATCCAGCTCGCTGAAATATGTTCATTTGCTGAAAACCATCAAAACCACGAAAAGTTCTTGTATTTGAAGATAAAATCTTTTTGCTTTCAAGAAGAAAGATCTAGCTGACTGAAATAAGTTCATTAGATGAAAACTAACAAAAATTGACAAGAACCACGAAAAGTTCTTGTATTTTAAGATAAAATCTTACTCTGTTAAAGAGAAAACTCCCAGCTCGCTGAAATATGTTCATTTGCTGAAAAACAACAAAACCGCGAAAAGTTCTTGTATTTGAAGATAAAATCTTTTTGCTTTGAAGAAGAAAGATCGAGCTGACTGAAATAAGTTCATTGGATGAAAACCAACAAAAATTGACAAGAACCACGAAAAGTTCTTGTATTTTAAGATAAAATCTTACGCTATTAAAGAAAAAACTCCCAGCTCGCTGAAATATGTTCATTTGCTGAAAACCAACAAAACCACGAAAAGTTCTTTTATTTGAAGATAAAATCTTTTTGCTTTGAAGAAGAAAGATCTAGCTGACTGAAATAAGTTCATTAGATGAAAACCAACAAAAATTGACAAGAACCACGAAAAGTTCTTGTATTTTAAGATAAAATCTTAATCTATTAAGGAAAAAACTTCCAGCTCACTGAAATATGTTCATTTGCTGAAAACCATCAAAACCACGAAAAGTTCTTGTATTTGAAGATAAAATCTTTTTGCTTTGAAGAACAAAGATCTAGCTGACTGAAATAAGTTCATTAGATGAAAACCAAAAAAAATTGACAAAAACCACGAAAAGTTCTTGTATTTTAAGATAAAATCTTACTCTATTAAGGAAAAAACTTCCAGCTCGCTGAAATCTGTTCATTTGCTGAAAACCATCAAAACCACGAAAAGTTCTTGTATTTGAAGATAAAATCTTTTTGCTTTGAAGAAGAAAGATCTAGCTGACTGAAATAAGTTCATTAGATGAAAACCAACAAAAATTGACAAGAACCACGAAAAGTTCTTGTATTTTAAGATAAAATCTTACTCTATTAAAGAAAAAACTTCCAGCTCGCTGAAATCTGTTCATTTGCTGAAAACCATCAAAACCACGAAACGTTCTTGTATTTGAAGATAAAATCTTTTTGCTTTGAAGAAGAAAGATCTAGCTGACTGAAATAAGTTCATTAGATGAAAACTAACAAAAATTGACAAGAACCACGAAAAGTTCTTGTATTTTAAGATAAAATCTTACTCTATTAAGGAAAAAACTTCCAGCTCGCTGAAATCTGTTCATTTGTTGAAAACCAACAAAACCACCAAAAGTTCTTGTATTTGAAGATAAAATCTTTTGCTTTGACGAAGAAAGATCTAGCTGACTGAAATAAGTTCAGTAGATGAAAACCAACAAAAATTGACAAGAACCACGAAAAGTTCTTGTATTTTAAGATAAAATCTTAGGCTATAAAGAAAAAACTTCCAGCTCGCTGAAATCTGTTCATTTGCTGAAAACCATCAAAACCACGAAAAGTTCTTGTATTTGAAGATAAAATTTTTTTGCTTTGAAGAAGAAAGATCTAGCTGACTGAAATAAGTTCATTAGATGAAAACCAACAAAAATTGACAAGAACCACGAAAAGATCTTGTATTTTAAGATAAAATCTTACGCTATTAAAGAAAAAACTCCCAGCTCGCTGAAATATGTTCATTTGCTGAAAACCAACAAAACCACGAAAAGTTCTTGTATTTGAAGATAAAATCTTTTTTCTTTGAAGAAGAAAGATCTAGCTGACTGAAATAAGTTCATTAGATGAAAACCAACAAAAGTTGACAAGAACCACGAAAAGTTCTTGTATTTTAAGATAAAATCTTACTGTATTCAGGAAAAAACTTCCAGCTCGCTGAAATATGTTCATTTGCTGAAAACCATCAAAACCACGAAAAGTTCTTGTATTTGAAGATAAAATCTTTTTGCTTTGAAGAAGAAAGATCAAGCTGATTGAAATAAGTTCATTAGATGAAAACCAACAAAAATTGACAAGAACCACGAAAAGTTCTTGTATTTTAAGATAAAATCTTACTCTGTTAAAGAAAAAACTCCCAGCTCGCTGAAATATGTTCATTTGCTGAAAAACAACAAAACCACGAAAAGTTCTTGTATTTGAAGATAAAATCTTTTTGCTTTGAAGAAGAAAGATCGAGCTGACTGAAATAAGTTCATTAGATGAAAACCAACAAAAATTGACAAGAACCACGAAAAGTTCTTGTATTTTAAGATAAAATCTTACTCTATTCAGGAAAAAACTTCCAGCTCGCTGAAATATGTCCATTTGCTGAAAACCAACAAAACCACGAAAAGTTCTTGTATTTGAAGATAAAATCTTTTTTCTTTGAAGAAGAAAGATCTAGCTGACTGAAATAAGTTCATTAGATGAAAACCAACAAAAATTGACAACAACCACGAAAAGTTCTTGTATTTTAAGATAAAATCTTACTCTATTAAGGAAAAACTTCCAGCTCGCTGAAATATGTTCATTTGCTGAAAACCATCAAAACCACGAAAAGTTCTTGTATTTGAAGATAAAATCTTTTTGCTTTCAAGAAGAAAGATCTAGCTGACTGAAATAAGTTCATTAGATGAAAACTAACAAAAATTGACAAGAACCACGAAAAGTTCTTGTATTTTAAGATAAAATCTTACTCTGTTAAAGAGAAAACTCCCAGCTCGCTGAAATATGTTCATTTGCTGAAAAACAACAAAACCGCGAAAAGTTCTTGTATTTGAAGATAAAATCTTTTTGCTTTGAAGAAGAAAGATCGAGCTGACTGAAATAAGTTCATTGGATGAAAACCAACAAAAATTGACAAGAACCACGAAAAGTTCTTGTATTTTAAGATAAAATCTTACGCTATTAAAGAAAAAACTCCCAGCTCGCTGAAATATGTTCATTTGCTGAAAACCAACAAAACCACAAAAAGTTCTTTTATTTGAAGATAAAATCTTTTTGCTTTGAAGAAGAAAGATCTAGCTGACTGAAATAAGTTCATTAGATGAAAACCAACAAAAATTGACAAGAACCACGAAAAGTTCTTGTATTTTAAGATAAAATCTTAATCTATCAAGGAAAAAAATTCCAGCTCACTGAAATATGTTCATTTGCTGAAAACCATCAAAACCACGAAAAGTTCTTGTATTTGAAGATAAAATCTTTTTGCTTTGAAGAACAAAGATCTAGCTGACTGAAATAAGTTCATTAGATGAAAACCAAAAAAAATTGACAAAAACCACGAAAAGTTCTTGTATTTTAAGATAAAATCTTACTCTATTAAGGAAAAAACTTCCAGCTCGCTGAAATCTGTTCATTTGCTGAAAACCATCAAAACCACGAAAAGTTCTTGTATTTGAAGATAAAATCTTTTTGCTTTGAAGAAGAAAGATCTAGCTGACTGAAATAAGTTCATGAGATGAAAACTAACAAAAATTGACAAGAACCACGAAAAGTTCTTGTATTTTAAGATAAAATCTTACTCTATTAAGGAAAAAACTTCCAGCTCGCTGAAATCTGTTCATTTGTTGAAAACCAACAAAACCACCAAAAGTTCATGTATTTGAAGATAAAATCTTTTTGCTTTGACGAAGAAAGATCTAGCTGACTGAAATAAGTTCATTAGATGAAAACCAACAAAAATTGACAAGAACCACGAAAAGTTCTTGTATTTTAAGATAAAATCTTAGGCTATAAAGAAAAAACTTCCAGCTCGCTGAAATATGTTCATTTGCTGAAAACCATCAAAACCACGAAAAGTTCTTGTATTTGAAGATAAAATTTTTTTGCTTTGAAGAAGAAAGATCTAGCTGACTGAAATAAGTTCATTAGATGAAAACCAACAAAAATTGACAAGAACCACGAAAAGATCTTGTATTTTAAGATAAAATCTTACGCTATTAAAGAAAAAACTCCCAGCTCGCTGAAATATGTTCATTTGCTGAAAACGAACAAAACCACGAAAAGTTCTTGTATTTGAAGATAAAATCTTTTTTCTTTGAAGAAGAAAGATCTAGCTGACTGAAATAAGTTCATTAGATGAAAACCAACAAAAGTTGACAAGAACCACGAAAAGTTCTTGTATTTTAAGATAAAATCTTACTGTATTAAGGAAAAAACTTCCAGCTCGCTGAAATATGTTCATTTGCTGAAAACCATCAAAACCACGAAAAGTTCTTGTATTTGAAGATAAAATCTTTTTGCTTTGAAGAAGAAAGATCAAGCTGACTGAAATAAGTTCATTAGATGAAAACCAACAAAAATTGACAAGAACCACGAAAAGTTCTTGTATTTTAAGATAAAATCTTACTCTTTTAAAGAAAAAACTCCCAGCTCGCTGAAATATGTTCATTTGCTGAAAAACAACAAAACCACGAAAAGTTCTTGTATTTGAAGATAAAATCTTTTTTCTTTGAAGAAGAAAGATCTAGCTGACTGAAATAAGTTCATTAGATGAAAACCAACAAAAATTGACAAGAACCACGAAAAGTTCTTGTATTTTAAGATAAAATCTTACTCGATTCAGGAAAAAGCTTCCAGCTCGCTGAAATATGTTCATTTGCTGAAAACCATCAAAACCACGAAAAGTTCTTGTATTTGAAGATAAAATCTTTTTGCTTTGAAGAAGAAAGATCTAGCTGACTGAAATAAGTTCATTAGATGAAAACCAACAAAAATTGACAAGAACCACAAAAAGTTCTTGTATTTTAAGATAAAATCTTACTCTATTAAGGAAAAAACTTCCAGCTCGCTGAAATATGTTCATTTGCTGAAAACCATCAAAACCACGAAAAGTTCTTGTATTTGAAGATAAAATCTTTTTGCTTTGAAGAAGAAAGATCTAGCTGACTGAAATAAGTTCATTGGATGAAAACCAACAAAAATTGACAAGAACCACGAAAAGTTCTTGTATTTTAAGATAAAATCTTACTCTATTCAGGAAAAAACTTCCAGCTCGCTGAAATATGTTCATTTGCTGAAAACCATCAAAACCACGAAAAGTTCTTGTATTTGAAGATAAAATCTTTTTGCTTTGAAGAAGAAAGATCTAGCTGACTGAAATAAGTTCATTAGATGAAAACCAACAAAAATTGACAAGAACCACGAAAAGTTCTTGTATTTTAAGATGAAATCTTACGCTATTAAAGAAAAAACTCCCAGCTCGCTGAAATATGTTCATTTGCTGAAAACCAACAAAACCACGAAAAGTTCTTGTATTTGAAGATAAAATCTTTTTTCTTTGAAGAAGAAAGATCTAGCTGACTGAAATAAGTTCATTAGATGAAAACCAACAAAAATTGACAAGAACCACGAAAAGTTCTTGTATTTTAAGATAAAATCTTACTCTATTAAGGAAAAAACTTCCAGCTCGCTGAAATCTGTTCATTTGTTGAAAACCAACAAAACCACCAAAAGTTCATGTATTTGAAGATAAAATCTTTTTGCTTTGACGAAGAAAGATCTAGCTGACTGAAATAAGTTCATTAGATGAAAACCAACAAAAATTGACAAGAACCACGAAAAGTTCTTGTATTTTAAGATAAAATCTTAGGCTATAAAGAAAAAACTTCCAGCTCGCTGAAATCTGTTCATTTGCTGAAAACCATCAAAACCACGAAAAGTTCTTGTATTTGAAGATAACATTTTTTTGCTTTGAAGAAGAAAGATCCAGCTGACTGAAATAAGTTCATTAGATGAAAACCAACAAAAATTGACAAGAACCACGAAAAGATCTTGTATTTTAAGATAAAATCTTACGCTATTAAAGAAAAAACTCCCAGCTCGCTGAAATATGTTCATTTGCTGAAAACGAACAAAACCACGAAAAGTTCTTGTATTTGAAGATAAAATCTTTTTTCTTTGAAGAAGAAAGATCTAGCTGACTGAAATAAGTTCATTAGATGAAAACCAACAAAAGTTGACAAGAACCACGAAAAGTTCTTGTATTTTAAGATAAAATCTTACTGTATTAAGGAAAAAACTTCCAGCTCGCTGAAATATGTTCATTTGCTGAAAACCATCAAAACCACGAAAAGTTCTTGTATTTGAAGATAAAATCTTTTTGCTTTGAAGAAGAAAGATCAAGCTGACTGAAATAAGTTCATTAGATGAAAACCAACAAAAATTGACAAGAACCACGAAAAGTTCTTGTATTTTAAGATAAAATCTTACTCTTTTAAAGAAAAAACTCCCAGCTCGCTGAAATATGTTCATTTGCTGAAAAACAACAAAACCACGAAAAGTTCTTGTATTTGAAGATAAAATCTTTTTTCTTTGAAGAAGAAAGATCTAGCTGACTGAAATAAGTTCATTAGATGAAAACCAACAAAAATTGACAAGAACCACGAAAAGTTCTTGTATTTTAAGATAAAATCTTACTCGATTCAGGAAAAAGCTTCCAGCTCGCTGAAATATGTTCATTTGCTGAAAACCATCAAAACCACGAAAAGTTCTTGTATTTGAAGATAAAATCTTTTTGCTTTGAAGAAGAAAGATCTAGCTGACTGAAATAAGTTCATTAGATGAAAACCAACAAAAATTGACAAGAACCACAAAAAGTTCTTGTATTTTAAGATAAAATCTTACTCTATTAAGGAAAAAACTTCCAGCTCGCTGAAATATGTTCATTTGCTGAAAACCATCAAAACCACGAAAAGTTCTTGTATTTGAAGATAAAATCTTTTTGCTTTGAAGAAGAAAGATCTAGCTGACTGAAATAAGTTCATTGGATGAAAACCAACAAAAATTGACAAGAACCACGAAAAGTTCTTGTATTTTAAGATAAAATCTTACTCTATTCAGGAAAAAACTTCCAGCTCGCTGAAATATGTTCATTTGCTGAAAACCATCAAAACCACGAAAAGTTCTTGTATTTGAAGATAAAATCTTTTTGCTTTGAAGAAGAAAGATCTAGCTGACTGAAATAAGTTCATTAGATGAAAACCAACAAAAATTGACAAGAACCACGAAAAGTTCTTGTATTTTAAGATGAAATCTTACGCTATTAAAGAAAAAACTCCCAGCTCGCTGAAATATGTTCATTTGCTGAAAACCAACAAAACCACGAAAAGTTCTTGTATTTGAAGATAAAATCTTTTTTCTTTGAAGAAGAAAGATCTAGCTGACTGAAATAAGTTCATTAGATGAAAACCAACAAAAATTGACAAGAACCACGAAAAGTTCTTGTATTTTAAGATAAAATCTTACTCTATTAAGGAAAAAACTTCCAGCTCGCTGAAATATGTTCATTTGCTGAAAACCATCAAAACCACGAAAAGTTCTTGTATTTGAAGATAAAATCTTTTTGCTTTGAAGAAGAAAGATCTAGCTGACTGAAATAAGTTCATTAGATGAAAACCAACAAAAATTGACAAGAACCACGAAAAGTTCTTGTATTTTAAGATAAAATCTTACGCTATTAAAGAAAAAACTCCCAGCTCGCTGAAATATGTTCATTTGCTGAAAACCAACAAAACCACGAAAAGTTCTTGTATTTGAAGATAAAATCTTTTTTCTTTGAAGAAGAAAGATCTAGCTGACTGAAATAAGTTCATTAGATGAAAACCAACAAAAATTGACAAGAACCACGAAAAGTTCTTGTATTTTAAGATAAAATCTTACTCTATTCAGGAAAAAACTTCCAGCTCGCTGAAATATGTTCATTTGCTGAAAACCATCAAAACCACGAAAAGTTCTTGTATTTGAAGATAAAATCTTTTTGCTTTGAAGAAGAAAGATCCAGCTGACTGAAATAAGTTCATTAGATGAAAACCAACAAAAATTGACAAGAACCACGAAAAGTTCTTGTATTTTAAGATGAAATCTTACGCTATTAAAGAAAAAACTCCCAGCTCGCTGAAATATGTTCATTTGCTGAAAACCAACAAAACCACGAAAAGTTCTTGTATTTGAAGATAAAATCTTTTTTCTTTGAAGAAGAAAGATCTAGCTGACTGAAATAAGTTCATTCGATGAAAACCAACAAAAATTGACAAGAACCACGAAAAGTTCTTGTATTTTAAGATAAAATCTTACTCTATTAAGGAAAAAACTTCCAGCTCGCTGAAATATGTTCATTTGCTGAAAACCATCAAAACCACGAAAAGTTCTTGTATTTGAAGATAAAATCTTTTTGCTTTGAAGAAGAAAGATCTAGCTGACTGAAATAAGTTCATTAGATGAAAACCAACAAAAATTGACAAGAACCACGAAAAGTTCTTGTATTTTAAGATGAAATCTTACGCTATTAAAGAAAAAACTCCCAGCTCGCTGAAATATGTTCATTTGCTGAAAACCAACAAAACCACGAAAAGTTCTTTTATTTGAAGATAAAATCTTTTTTCTTTGAAGAAGAAAGATCTAGCTGACTGAAATAAGTTCATTAGATGAAAACCAACAAAAATTCACAAGAACCACGAAAAGTTCTTGTATTTTAAGATAAAATCTTACTCTATTAAGGAAAAAACTTCCAGCTCGCTGAAATATGTTCATTTGCTGAAAACCATCAAAACCACGAAAAGTTCTTGAATTTGAAGATAAAATCTTTTTGCTTTGAAGAAGAAAGATCGAGCTGACTGAAATAAGTTCATTAGATGAAAACCAACAAAAATTGACAAGAACCACGAAAAGTTCTTGTATTTTAAGATAAAATCTTAATCTATTAAGGAAAAAACTTCCAGCTCACTGAAATATGTTCATTTGCTGAAAACCATCAAAACCACGAAAAGTTCTTGTATTTGAAGATAAAATCTTTTTGCTTTGAAGAAGAAAGATCTAGCTGACTGAAATAAGTTGATTAGATGAAAACCAAAAAAAATTGACAAAAACCACGAAAAG